>NC_054072.1:537609-879479 GCF_017639655.2 Falco naumanni
CCCCCCCTCTGACACCCCCTCCCCCCCTCTGACACCCCCTCCCCCCCTCTGACACCCCCTTCCCCCTCTGACACCCCCTCCCCCCCTCTGACACCCCCTCCCCCCCTCTGACACCCCTCCCCCTCTCTGACACCCCCCTCCCACCCTCTGACACCCCCTTCCCCCCTCTGACACCCCCTCCCCACCCCTGACACCCCCCTCCCCCCTCTGACACCCCCTCCCCACCCCTGACACCCCCTCCCCCCTCTGACACCCCCTCCCCACCCCTGACACCCCTTCCCCCCCTCTGACACCCCCCTCCCCCCCCTCTGACACCCCCTCCCCACCCCTGACACCCCTTCCCCCCCTCTGACACCCCCTCCCCCCCCTCTGACACTCCCTTCCCCCCCTCTGACACCCCCTCCCACCCCTGACACCCCCTTCCCCCTCTGACACCCCCTTCCCCCCTCTGACACCCCCTCCCCCCCTCTGACACCCCCTCCCCCCGCTCTGACTCCCCCCCCCCGACGCCCCCTCCCCACAGACGCGGGCAGCACGGGTGCGCGTGGGCAAAGGGGACAAGCTGGTGACCTACGAGCAGGCGCACCCGCCCCACTACATCGCCCACCGCAAGGGCTGGCTGTCCCTGCACACCGGTGGGTGGGGGTGGGGACGTGTGGGGCGTGAGGGTGGGGTGAGGATGGGCTGTGGGGTGTTGTGGGACGGGGGCACACGGGTCTTGTGGGGACGGGGAGCTGTGGGGCACGTGGGGTGTGGGGATGGGGACATGTGGGGCACATGGGCGTCGCAGGCACGGGGCACACGGGGCTGGGGGCACACGGGGCAGGAGGGCGCTGTGGGGCATGAGGGCGCTGTGGGGCACGTGGGCATCGTGGGGCCGGGGATGTGGGGCACACGGGTGTCACAGGGATGGGGCACATGGGGCACATGGGGCTGGTGGCACATGGGGAATGATGGCACCATGGGGCACGTGGGCATCGTGGGGCCGGGGATGTGGGGCACATGGGTGTCACAGGGACAGGGCACATGGGGACAGGGCACAATGGGGCACGAGGGCATTGGGGGGCGGCCGGTGTGGGGATGTGGGGCACACGGGTGTCACAGGGATGGGGCGGATGGGGCACATGGGGCACACGGGGCTGGTGGCACATGGGGCAGGAGGGCACTGTGGGGCATGAGGGCGCCGTGGGGCACATGGGCATCGTGGGGCCGGGGATGTGGGGCACACGGGTGTCACAGGGACGGGGCACATGGGGACAGGGCACAATGGGGCACGAGGGCATTGGGGGGGCGCCCGGTGTGGGGATGTGGGGCACACGGGTGTCACAGGGATGGGGCACATGGGGCACATGGGGCACATGGGGCACTGTGGGGCAGGAGGGCGCCGTGGGGCACGTGGGCATTGTGGGACTGGGGATGTGGGGCACACGGGTGTCACAGGGACGGGGCACACGGGGCACACGGGGCTGGTGGCACGCGGGGCGCGAGGGGGCCATGGGGCCGCGGGGGGCTGCGGTGGGGGCTGGCGTCCCCATCGCGTGCGGCTGTGCCGGCAGGGAACGTGGCGGGCGAGGCGGGCGCGGCGGAGCGGGCGCTGGAGGACGCCTTCCTGCGCCGCTTCCTCTACGGCACCTTCCCGGGCGTGCTGGCGGACGCGGTGGTGCTGAAGCGCCGCGCCAACCTGCTGGTGGTCTGCGCGCTGCTGCTGCGGACGCTGCCCCCCGCCAAGCTGCACTTCCTGGGGGGCTACACCGAGACCCTCCTCGCCCACTTCTACAAGTGCCCCGTGCGCCTGGAGCTGCAGACGGTGCCCGCCAGGGTGCCCTACAAGTACCTCTAGCGTAATAAATAGTCTGGTCTAATAAAGCGGGGCGCCGCGCCCACCCCTTGCCTGTGGGGCTTGGGGGGTTGGGGGGTGGGCGGTGGGGGGGTGCGGCCCCGTGGGCACCGTGACGGGGGAGCCCGGCCCGTGCACCCCAGGCGTGCTTGGTCCCACCAGGCCCCGTCCCCACGGGTTCCTCGTGCCCACACGGTCGTTGTGCCCCACTAGATCCTCTCCCCCCATGGCCCTTGTGCCCCAACAGGCCCCGTCCCCGTGGTGTCCTTGTGCCCCACATAGCGCTTGGGCCCCCCATGGCCCTTGTGCCCCATGGGGCCCATCCCCCCACGGCCATTGTGCCCCCCATGGCCCTTGTGCCCTGCAGGGTCCTGTCCCCCCATGGCCCTTGTGCCCCACATGGCCCTTGTGCCCTGCAGGGTCCTGTCCCCTCATGGCCCTTGTGCCCCATGGGGCCCATCCCCCCACGGCCGTTGTGCCCCCCACGGCCCTTGTGCCCCGCAGGGTCCTGTCCCCTCATGGCCCTTGTGCCCCATGGGGCCCATCCCCCCACGGCCGTTGTGCCCCACATGGCCCTTGTGCCCCGCAGGGTCCTGTCCCCCCATGGCCCTTGTGCCCCATGGGGCCCGTCCCCCCACGGCCCTGTCCCCATGTGGCCCTTGTGCCTCACGTGGCCCTGACGCCGTGGTGCCCTTGTGCCCCACGGGACTCCAGCCCTGGGGGGCCCGAGCGCCCTACATGTGGCTGTCCCCACAATGCCCGTGTGCCCCACATGGCCCTGTCCCTGTGGTGCCTCTGTCCCGTCCCTGTGGCATTCAGGTGCCCCACATGGCCCCATCCCCAGACGCCCACGTGCCCCACACATCCCTGTCCCCACAGTGCCCACGGGCCTTGTCCCTACGATGCCCGTGTCCCTCGGGCATCCCTGTGCCCCACATGTCCCTGTCCCCATGGTGCCAGCGCACCCCACGTGGCCCTGTCCCCACAGCACTCTTGTGCCCCACACGGCCCCGTCCCCACAGCACCTGTGCGACCCACATGTCCCTGTGATGCCCACATGCCCCACGGGGCCCTGTCCCCACAGCGCCCAGTGGCTTGTCCCCACACGTCCCCATCCCTGCGTGCCCCACACATCCTGTCCCTGCCAGTCTCATGTCTGAGAAAACCAGTTTAAATACGAGAGCAGTCGGGGAGGGGCAGGAGGGCTCAGCCCTGCCTGGGGCCGTGGCCTTGTCCTTGAAGTGGGGGTTGCTGAGGGCCAGCCCCCCACCCTGCCCCATGCCGGCCGCCGTGTCCCCCAGCGGTACCCGCAGGCTGGGTCCCGTGGGGACAGTGCCAGGCTGCCATCGTCTGTCCCCAGGAGGTTGGAGGGTGCAGGATGGGGGATGGGGGGTGCGGGATACGGAGGGATGAGGGATGGCGGGTGCTGCTGGGAGGGGGATGCAGTGGGAAGGATGCGGGATGCGGGATGCGGGATGCGGGATGCGGGATGTGGGATGCGGGATGTGGGATTTGGGATGTGGGATGCAGTATGTGGGATGCGGTATGTGGGATGCGGGATGCGGGATTTGGGATGCGGGATTTGGGATTTGGGATGCGGGATTTGGGATGTGGGATGCAGGATGTGGGATGCCGGATGCTGCCTGGTGTCGGCGGGCACAGCGGGATGCGCTGCCCGCGGGGTGTGGGGCAGCTGCGGGGGTGCTGGTGGGGGCACGGGCCGAGGCTGCCTGCAGACCCCCCGGCGCCACAGAGGAGCTGCAGCTGCACCCAGGCTGGTCCTAAGGGGATGGATTGTGGGGGCCGATCCCTGGGCACCGGCCCCTCCTGCACCCCTTGCCAGGCGCTGAGCCACCGCAGCACCAGGGGCAGGACGGGCCCCCCCCCAACACGGGCGCAGCAACACCCCCAAACCCAGAGCTCAACCTGCCCGGGGACCCTCAGCCGTGGGGCAAACCCCCACCACGGGGCGGCTGGGGGGGCCCGGACCCCTCTGGACACAACGAGGTGTCTGCGCCGCTGGGCTCTGCCTTCCCGGGGGTCCCGGATCCCCCCCTCCGAGCGACGTCCCCGGGAGCCTCCCGCTCGCTTCCCGAGGCCGCGGCCGGCACACGCTTCCCTTTCATAATGAAATAATTTATTTTCTAACAGTGGGACAAGACAGCGGCACCCACGGACCCGGCCGAGGGCCTCGACAACGCAGACGTGCCAAAGGGTTGTGAAAAGCACCACGGGCTGGGCCTGGCACGGGGTTCGGGATAACGACGTATTTACAGCGGGAACCGGAGGGCTGGGAACGGAACCGGGATTCTCCCACCTGCCGCTACCTGGCTCTCGGCTGCCCAAGGTGAAGCTGATGGTGTTGGCTTCTTGGGAAGCAAAAAGAAGAAACGAGAGGGACAAAAAAAGATGGAAAAGTGCGAAGGAAGCACGTCAACAAGGCAAAATCCCGACACTCGGCTGGCTCTGGTGCGGCGGCGCCGGGTGAATTAACGGGATGAAATGAACCTCGTGGCTTGGGCAGAGCGAGGACGTGGTGCTTCCCAGGGAGCCGGCGCGGAGCTGGGCTGCAGCAGCTTTTCTCCGGGAACGGGGCAGCATCCAGACCTGGGACCCGCTGCCAACGGGGCCAGGCGGTGCCCAAAGCTCCGGCTGCACCGTGGGGCACGGGAGCAACGCGCCGGGGTGACCATCGGCTCCGGGGGGGTGTGGGCAGCTCCCTGTTCCCAGCAGCGCCCCGTTCTCTGCCAGCAGGTGGGTCCCGGCTCAGGGAGACAGGGATGGAGGTTCAGGATCTGCCTTCCGCAAGGAAAAAGAAAAAAAAAAAAAAAACCAGCCCCAAACTGCGTGGTTCGGCCTCGCGCCCGTCTGTGCAACGATCCGTCGTAAACGCGGGGTGCGCGAGCGGCTCCTCCCGCCCCCTTTTTTAAAATCACAAGCTACAAAAATGTCCTTCCTGCATCTTATTTCTTAGGAATGCTGGTGGATCAGTGAATTCCAGGAAAAGGCTGGCACAGCCACCGGGCGCCTGGCGAGACCGAAAGGTGCCGCAGACGGTCCCGGCCGCTCCCCGGGACTCAGCCGCTGGGTTTCCAGCCCCATTCCAGGTTAGTGCATCGTTTCGGAGGGTTCCCGTTTCTCTTCGCCCTCAGGCTGGAGAGGAGCGCATCCCAACAGTGCAAAGGTCCGGTAATTATTACTTTGGGACAGAAAAAAAATAAAGGGGGGGGTGGGTAACCCCCCCCGACGGCGTTTCACCAGCAGAAGGTGGTGGGTAACTCAAAAAGGCACGAGACTGAAAAAAGTAATAATTTATGCCGAGTGGAAACCTTAAACCTCGGTTTATCTAAGGAATAACCCAAACCCAACCGGGTTCTACCTCCCATCCAACCGCGACGGCGCGTCCTGATCCCGCCGTCGCCCTTCGCTGCTCACAGGCAGCAAGATCCGCGGCGCAGCTGGGATTCCCAGGCTGGGTTCTGGGAGAGGGTGCGGGAGGGCTTGAGGTGATGTTCCCCCTTTTTTTTCCCCCCTCTGTGCTTTTCCTCTTCTTGTCTTTTTTCCCCCCCCTCTTTTTGAAAGCGTGGGGGTTTGAGCTCCTGCGCCGAAGGCTGGCTGCTGCGCCTGGGGCGTACGGATGCTGAAGGTATCCAAACCACGGGTCAGTGCAAACCTGTCGGATGTTGGAAAATTCCAGCTGCTTAAAAAAAAAACCACCAAACAGTAAATATCCCTTGTCATTTTGATTTTTTCCTCTTAAAACCAGCACGGGCTAAAAAAGCCGAGACTGTGAAGGCTGCACTAGCGCCATCTCCCATCCTCTCGCTTCTCAAAGGCTTCAAACCATCCAAAAATAGATTTAGGATTTAATAAAAAAAGAGAAAAAAAAAAAAAGAAAAAAAAAAAGAGTTGAGTTTTATAGCGTTCGTTCGCTTGCACTTTGTGGAGCATCTCGGTGGCTTTCGGTGTTCCTCGGTGGGATCTGCGCAGAGCGCGGGACGCCCGGGTTTGTCTCCTGCCGCTCGGAAAAGCCCTCGGAGCACGAAGCGGCTCCTCGCCGGGTGCCGACAGGGATCGAGCGAGAGGTGGGAAAGACCTTTGACTGGCTTAAGGGGAAAAGAAACCTCTCCGTTAGCAGACCTCGATGTATCAAAGTTTCCAGAACATCTATAAAAGCAGAAAGTCGTAAGAACGTTATCTTCGGTCCATAGAAAAACAAATAAATACTATTTATAGCTCGGTGTTTGCCGTACATCTCCGTGTGCTCCCTGGTCGGGACCCCCACCCTCGGGCTGGGGGGAAGGGCTCTGGCCCTTCCTTGGCGTGTTCGGGTTCGTCTCCCTCGGGTGGCGGCCGAAGTCCCCCGCGAGCCCGGCGCGTGCCCAGGGGGGGCTCAAGGTCCGTGGCGTCCCCTCGGGCGCCGCCAGCTGCCCCCCCGCTCCCCCTCGTCGCCGGGTTATTGCTAAACTGCTGAATTGCTAAACGATGGATTCGAGGGGGGCCGGGCATCGCCTCTGTAAAACAGATGAGGCATCATCTTTGTGTTTTGTGCTAAAGGGATGGAGATAATCTTTGTCCATCTCTCCGAGGTAGAAATAAATTGTCCCCGAGACAAGAAGCGTGGAAAGGAAATTCCAGGAGCGCTCGCCTGGAGCTGGGACGGTGCACGGGACACGGGATGGGGGCAGGGACCGTTTCGGATTTAGGCAGGACAGAAAACTTCCCAGACCGAAGGCGCCCGACCCGAGGCTCTGCCAGAGGGGTGCCGATGCCAGCCGAGCCCCAGAGCATTCCCAAGCAGCGTCCTCGACGTCAGCCGTGCTCTGGCCATGGGAAGGTGGCAGAGCCAGGCTGGGCGTACGCCGCTGCGCTGCCGCCTGGGCTGTTTGGAGGTGGGTTATTTGGAGTTGGTGGAGACGTGTCCCAAGACACGCTGCCGCTGCCGACGGCCAGCTCGCCTCTGCTCGCCCCCGGAGCTACACCGCGGAGCTACACCGCGGAGCTACACCGCGCCGGCTCTGCCCTCACATCCTCACCCAACAACTCCGCCTCGGGGCCCTGCCACCCACCAACGGTGCACAGCGTCGCGGGGAAAACGTGGAGTAGATCTGGGAACACGGGGCGGGAACAGCCTGGACCTGGGGGTCGCCGTTACTGCTGCGACGTTCTCGGGTGCTTCAAATTGTGGCTGGAACGTAACGGTCTGGCGGAGAGGGGTTCTGGGTGGGAGGAGGCCAGCGGAGATGAGCAGAGGTGAGCGGAGGCTAACAGAGGCCAGTGGAGGCCAGTGGAGACAAATGGAGGCCAGTGGAGGCCAGCAGAGGCCAGTGGAGGCCAGCGGAGACAAATGGAGGCCAGTGGAGGCCGGCAGAGGCCGGCAGAGGCCAGTGGAGGCCAGTGGAGGCCAGCGGAGGCCGCGAGCCCCGGGAAGCAGCTGGCTACCTGCCGCCCTGCGCCGTGTTTCGGGACGTCGGCAAAGCTCAGCTTCGTTTCGGTCGGCGGCGCGGGAAGATGTTTTACGCGCAGGAGAACATCGGGACGGGCTGGTGTGCTACCGGAGGAGATCCAGAAGGGAAACGGTGACGGGCGGAACGGCTACGGGAGCTGCATCTTATAAACCCGGGGAAGGCTTGTGACTGCTCTGCGGCTTCAGCCTCCCCACGCCGGCGCTGGAATAGCCCTCGTCGCTGCAGACGCTCTGCAGGCTCCCTCTCTCGTCCGAGTCGCTTGGGCTGCTGCTGCTCCAGTCGAGCTCCGCGGGCAGGTCATCTGTGCTCTCCACGTCCACGTCTATCTCCTCTGCAAGAGGCAGGGTGGGCGTTACGCCGCCGCCGGCCAGCCCCCTCCCCCACCGGCCCCGCTCCGTCCCGAGCGCGTGGTCTCACCTCTATCCGAGTCGGAGCGCTCCGAAGAAACGGTGGATCCGATGCTGTCCATCCTCACCCTCTCTATCCCCAGCATCTCCAGCTGCCTTTTCAGGTGCCGCTGCTCCCGCTGCAGCTGGTCTATTTGGTGCACGGCTTTCCTGTCGTAGTCTTCCAGCTTCTGCGGAGCAGAGGGCCGGCGCTGAGCCCCCCGGCCTCCAGCCGCACGTCAAACGTTGCCCTCCCTACCCAACCCGCCCAACGCCAGCTACCGGGGGGTCCCGGCTCCCACATCGAGCGCACGACTCGTGGACGCAATTTTTATCATCCCCCAAGCCAAGAGACCCCGGAGCAGGGCGCAGCGCCTGGGGTAGGAGCAGGATGGAACTGGCCCAGGGTGGCTGGAGAAGGCACGTGAGGGACGCTCCCCCTCGATGGTTTGTGTGACGGCCACGCTGGAGCCGCCCCCCCCCCCCTTATTTACGTATCTGCAGACTTTCTGATAACTAAAGAGCCGAGCGCAGCCCGATGCCAGCGCCCTCCCGCTCATCTCCTGGCACATGGAGCTCGAAATGCACCCAGCGAGGTGCGTCGAAGGCTGAAGGGCACAAACCAAAGTACGAGCTAGTCTAGAAGGGAAAGAAACCAGCAGCCGCGCTCCCGTCCTGCCCCCAGCTGCGTCCCTAAATCCTCTGGACGTGGCGGCAGCGCAGGGCGCCGGGTGGCAATCGGGCTGTGGAGCACAAGGAGAATCGCACCGACTGGGGGAAGGGCGACACGGACCGCCCGCAGCACCACCCCCCACCCCCGTTTCCAACCCAACGCCCTGACCCGGCCATGAGCATCATCCCGTCCAAGGATGCGGGCACCCCGGCAGCCCCACGGGGACACCCCCCAGGTTACGGCACCGCCGCAGCGGGCGGGGGGCTCACCTTGATGTGCAGTTTCGCTCTGGTTAGCAGGCTCAGGGTGGTGTGCCGGCCGGCCTCGGGCCCCAGCGGGACCAGCCCCTTCAGCTTCTCCAGACAGAGCCGCAGGTGGGCACGCCTGTGGGGAGACGGGGGGTGCTGAGCGCTCGGGTACCCGCTGCCCACGCCACCCCCTGCGCGGGGGTACGGGGGCAGGTGGCACCACGCGCCCTCCCACCCTCCGGTGGCTTCCGTACGCCGGGGGAAAACTGCAGCTGGACAAAAGGATGTTTCTGAAAAACTGGGTTCAGCTCCAGCCAACCCCACCAACCGAATCCTGCCGGTGCCTTTCGGGGTGCCGGCTGGCGGGGGGCTGCCAAAGACCTGGAATTTCGGGGTGAGGGTATCCCCTTTGGTCTTTCTCCTGCCAAAAAGCCTCGCCGCAGGAATGCCGTTCAGTCACCGCCGACGGCTGAAGCCATCTGGGCCGACACCACACGGCAAAGGCGGCGGCGCATCCCTCGGGAGCGCTCCCCTTCCCTGTTTTTGGTAGGAACGAGCCGGTTTGGGATCCACCGCCCGGGCACACACAGCTCTGGCCCAAACAGAACCGGCTCCCCGAGGGAACGCCGGTGCTGAGCAGCACCACGCTCCTGGCCGGCGGCGCGCCGGGGGTCCCCACACCCGGGGTCTCCACACCCGACACCGGATTTTGGCTGTGTTAACACACAGGCTGATGCCTCACCGCCTGCGCGCCCCCGCCAAGGGAGACGCTGTCACCCCAGGGAAGTGCCTTTATCCGCCAACAGCCGAGACGCTCCCAGCACCGCTGGGTCCCCTCCACCGGCACTCCCGCCCCGGGATGTAGGTCACATTCTCGGGCATCGGTTGCAACACCCGCCTTTGAAATTCCCGACGGGCACAGGCAGCTGCGAAGTGGGATTTTGCAAGCGCCCGCCTGTGCCGTGCGGGGTGCACGGGGGGGAACGGGCACGTGCCTCCAGCACGGCCCTCCCAAAGCACCACGCAAACAAACGCGGGGTCTTTGCTTTTCGGGTAAATCCCAAACGGGCTCCAAGAGGAGTTTGGCAAATATTATTTTCCTGAGCAGGGGGAGGAAGCGCTGCTGGGAGCGGTGCAGACCCGTCCCACCGTGCTGCGCCGGCTTCCAAGCGATGGGCTGCGAGATCTCCGGACAAGGAGCCAGCCCCGCCGAATCCTCGGCTACTTCTGCTAAAAAAACCCAACTGAACCTTGTCACGCTGGCTGTTCACACCAGAAAAAACAATGGAAAAAGCCAGCCCGCTCCGGGTGGTGGGGCGTGGGGGGAGCGCCCAGCCACTTTCTGGATTGCACAACGTCCGAGCGGGGCTCTCCACATCAAAGTGGGGGTGCAGCGTGGATAAAAGCACCTTTCTGGCACACTTCACCCAGCTGAACTGCTGCCACACCTAAAAAAAACCCAGAAATCCCACTGGCTCATAACAACAGAAGAAAAAAAACCCGTCAGAGGACTCATTTCCCCGGTGGGCGAAGGACCCTCCCAGGCTCCGTCAGCCATCCTGCCCCGCACCCAGCCCCGCGGCTCCTCCTGCCAGAAGCCGGAAAACTTTGGTCCAGGCCAAGACTGACCAGCTCGCCCGCCCCAGGGCAGGACTGAGGCATCTCCAGGGAGAAGCGAGGGGCGAAGGGGGGTGGAGGCTCCGTCCTCCACCCTGCACCGGGGGGGCGGAAAAGACGGAGCATTTACCGCACGCGCTTGCGCAACGCCGCCGACACATTTCAACACGGCTCTGGTCTAAACCAAGAGGCACGCGAGGTGAGCCCAAAGTAACCAAATGTTGATTTTCTCAAGTCTTTTCAAAAGAGGAATAAACCTCTCTGGCCTTTTCTAACCTGTGTCACTCGGGACACGGGCAGTTCTGCCCCTTAAAGACACAAAGCGGCGGGGCTCACGGCCCTGCACGGCACGGCAGGTCGGAGCGGCGTCCGAGCACGCCACGGGAGCCGCCTGCTGAGGGCACGAAGCTCTTGTTCCGCCGGACGGCACGGCTCTGCCACGAGTAACCCCAGAGACGTGGAGGTGCAGCTCGTGGCCCTACGCTCCGCTGGGGATTGCCCTGGGGATGGGGAGGGGGCTGGGAATACCCCCTAGCAAGCCAGGAGGTGGGATGGTGGGAGCCACGCTGCTCCGGGGCTCACCAGCGAGGAGAGAAATATTCCCACCTCCTCGTCGCACAGCTGCTCCGGCAGCCCAGGAAAGGGAATCGGGTACCTCCTCAGTGTCCACGTTATCCAGCCATCCCATCCCTGCCCTGCCGGCCCCACCTCAGCATCCCCTCGGCTCCCAGCCCCGGGAAAGCAGCGATCCACCCCGGCGCGGCTCCGTGAGCCTCCAGCGCTCACCTGTTCTTCTCCATCTCATTGTGCGTCGACCTGGAAAAACCCAAAAGAACAAGTTACTAACTCCTCCATCTCACTAACCAGGATTAACACGCGGGCTTTAGCAAACATTCCCCGGAAAAGCTGCTAATCCCAAGGGCTTTCAGAGCCACGCGGTGCCCCGGCAGCGGTGAAAACAGCGGGAGGGATGCAGACAGCTCGGCGCAACGGAGGAATTGCCAGAGAAATGGCAATAAAAGGGCCAGTAAAACTGTAAGATGGGATTTGAACGCGGCGAGGCTCAAGAGTTAGAGCCAGGACCGGGACTGAGCAGCTGCCTCGGTGCAACGACGTAAGTCGGTGCGCGGGACGGGCTGGGGAGGCTCCCGGTGCAGAAGGGGAAGGGCAGCCCGGAGCGGGCAGGGGGCACCGGGAGCGAAGCTGCCCCATCCCAGCACAAACCTGCAACAGCCTCAGCCGCGCAGAGCGGGTTTTGGGCAGCGCGGGCGCCCTGGAGCACGGGGGGTTTAAAGCGTTTTTTAAGACTTCTTGCACAAGAAAGGCAGAGAAAGCAAGAGCAGCATCTGCAGTTCCCGGCGCGTGGGGCGAGGAGATGGAGCCCATCGGTGCCACCTCGGGGATCGCTGGCGGCTCTGTGACACCCGCGCAGCGTCCGAGCCATCGCGCCCCGTGCCGGGAGCCCGGGCCAGCTCGGAAGGCACCGGCCACACGTGATGGTGACCGGGAGCTCCCAGCGCCTCGACGGCTCCTGGGCAGCTGCGCGGACGCTCCTGCCCGGCCACTCGCCTGCCTGGCGGCTCGCCCCGTTCTGAGAGACGAGGTGCAGGGGGGAGATCCCCCGCGCCCAACAACCGACGGGAGATGCCAAATACCGCGCCAGAGCCCAGGAGGTTGTTCCATCCGCCCACAAATTCCCCTGAAGCTCCTCATTTTGACAAAGCTCCAAAAAGGCAGAAAACACGAGCTGCTACTAATTTTCTCTCCGTCAAACCTCAGGACAGCTACACGAGGCCACGCTGCCGGCGTCACCGGGACTGACGCTCAGGGAAGAGCCGCTTCCCTGCCCACGCTCTCCCTACAGCTCCAGAGGCCACCTACTCCGATTCAGGAAAAACGTCGTTATGTGCCTGAAAACTTAAAGACGTGAAAAACACACCGGTTTTTCACACGGGATGCCAACCTGGAAGCCCACGCTGGCTCTGGGAGCGCTGCTTTGCCCCAGGCCCTGATGGCAGAGGGAAAAGGAGGGATGCCACCGGCGCACCGGCCAGAGCCACTCGCCGTGGTGGTCTTTGCTTCAGCAGCAGCGTTTCGTGGTGGATCACCGTGGGGGAAGCATCGCCGCCCTCCTGCCTTTCTAATGGGACTCATCCCAGCCGCGCTCCTTTGGTTCCCGACGGCATTCCGTCCCAGCCGAGATGCTCCCCGGGAACGGCGAGCAATCCCGAGCACAGCAGCACCAAACAGCCGGGGAGGACTCGGGTCTCGCCTCCCGCGGGATGATCCCTCCGTTAAACTTTTCTCCGGCTAAAAGTCCCGTGCGTCACACCGAGCCCTCCGCCCCCGCCAGGCACTGGGCTGCAGCGGGCCCAAGCTCCTCCGCGGTCGCAGATAAACCCAACGCTTCTCGAGCATCGACAGGGATGAAGGCTCCCATCACCACTATGTGTTTATCAAAACCAGTTCGCTCCCTCTTGCGCCTTTGCCTCAGAACCCTTCTTAGCACGGGGGCTGCTTTGTTGGTTTGCGTCTATAATCACTAATATTGATAAAAAGGCTCCTTAGCGCATGGATTTTAATTCTGGGTGAAAGGGGACAGGGGATCAGAGGGGGCCCAAGGGCACTGCAGCCTCACCCCGGGTGGGCAGCCCACCTCGCTGCGGGCCCCCGGAGCCGCTGGTGGCGCCTCCCCCCACCTGAGCCCTCGCCATCAGCCCAGCGCTTCAGCTGAGCACCAGCACCGCCTGCGAGACGCCGCCGTTTCTCCTGCAAACCACAGCAAGCGCCGGGTAACGCAGGCGCTGCAGCTGCCCCTTGTCTTTTTAATACTACACGGACCCTCGTCCTGCTGTTACCGTTCGCCTGTGGCAAAGGACGAGCCCCACACCCTCGGAAAGGAAATTTGAAGCGGTGTGCAGGTGCGACCCACCAATTCACTTGGAGCCTGTTTGAGGAGGGACCTCACCTGCCTCCTGCTCCGCTAACGGGAGCCTGCTGGCCCCAGCACCCCGCACGGGGAGTCAGACGGGAACGCCCCGTGAACCAGCGAGACACCAGGAATCAGGGTGGGAACAGAACCGGCAGGGCGTTCCGGGCGGTATCTGCTGCGAGGGCAGCTATCAAAGGGCAGCTGTCGCCGCGTCACGCTGACGAGTTTGCTCCCAACCAGAAAAACGTGACATATCTGGTGACATCGCCGTGTCGCTCCTCCCTGGGCAAACAGCCCAAAGCAGGGCAGCCAGGCGGGAAGCGCTCGGCCGCCCTGACGTGTCGGGGGGAACATGCTCAGGCTTCGCTCTGCCCGACGCGGTGGCTCTCGGAGCCGTTTCTGGGGGCTGGGCGTGCACGTCCCGGTGCAGGGGCGGCACTCCGGAGCCTGCCCTCCGGAAAGCCAGCCGGTACCGGCACCTCAGCGAGGACACAAGTAATTTTTAACATCGTTAAAGCGACTGAACAAACCACAACGGGCACTGGAAAGGAAGAAGAAGTCAGCGCGGCGACTCCGGTTCGCAGTGGCTCCGAGGTGGCTGCTCCCGTTGTACAAACCAGGAGAGCGAGCAAATAAAATGAGACACGAGAGCGTTAAGCAATTAATCCACGGCTCTGGGAGGTGTAATTAAATACTCCCTAAAACCCACACAAAGCCCAGGCTGGTGGGACTCCCTCCTGCAGCACAACGTAACTGCTCAGAGCCAACTTCAGCTGGGACTAAAGGGATTTCCAGATTCCCGGGAACCAGCTGCCTGTTTAGCATCAGCAGGGAATAACCTGAGTTGAGGCTCTGGATGGATTTTGGGGATGATAACGAAGAAATTTCCTTTTTTCAAAGGAAAGCAGCACCAGGTGACTTAATCTAAGCGTTGAACAACCCCCCCGCGCTCGGCCAAAAGCGTATTAGAAGAATCTCGCGTTCCTTAGGGAGAATCCCGGCAGACTGAGAGCAGTTTCACTCCCCGAGCCTTGGCTGCGCGTGCCCGAAACGAAAAGTCCAACTTCCACGTTCCCCCCCGCGACGCCCCCGCCGTGCCCGCAGGCCGCACGCCTCGGGCCTGGGGCAGGAGGATTCCCCCCACGCCTCGCCGGGATGTGCCGGTGGGATCCCGGCCCGGCGGGTGTGCGTCAGTCTGAATTGGGGGTGGGGGGTGCCGACAGGAGCCTCTTGGGGGGGGTGTGAGGAGGAAAGGGGGGGGGAGGGGCTGTGGGGCTGGAGCCTGAGCCCTCCCCTTGACAGTGGGGTCCCCCCCAGCCCCGCCAGGTGCCCGGTGACAGTGGGGTCCCCCAGCCCAGCCACATGCCCCATGATGGTGGGACTGTAATGGGCTTGGCCAGCTGGTGACAGCAGGACCTCGCTGTACCCCAGGCACCCGGTGACAGCGGGGGTCCCCCTGGCCCGGCCACACGCCCTGTGACAGCAGGAGCGCACCAGGCTCTGTCACCTGGTGACAGGAGGGTTCCCCAGCCCAGCCAGGTGCTCCGTGACAGCAGGACCTCACCGGGCTCGGCAACCTGGTTACAGCGGGTCCCCACCGTGCCCCTGGCACCCGGTGACAGGAGTGTCCCCCGGCCCAGCCACATGCCTGGTGACAGCGGGACCTCACGGGGCTCGGCCACCCAGTGACAGGCGGGTCCCCCCCAGCCCGACCCGGTGTGCCATGACAGTGGGACCTCGCAGTGCCCTGGCACCCGGTGACAGCAGGGTCCCTCAGCCTGGCCACACGCCCTGTGACGGTGGGACCTCACCGGGCTCAGCCACCCGGTGACAGTGGGACCTCACCGTGCCCCCGCACCCGGTGACAGCGGGGTCCCCCCCAGCCTGGCCACACGCCCGGTGGCAGCGAGACCTCACCGTCCCCCACCTCCTGGTGACACCTCGGCTGGGCCACCCGCCCGGTGACGACGAGCCTGGTGCCAGTCCGTCCCCCCCCACGCCAGGTGGACCCGGCGACATCTCCCTCCGCCAGGCGGGCCCGGTGACAGCCTCCCCCACGCCAGGCGGGCCCCGGGCAGCCCCGAGCCCCCTCCCGCCCAGCCCGGGGCGTGGGGGCCAGGCCCAAGCTCCGTTACCGTCCCCCCCCGCGCCGGTGCCGGCCGTTACCTGCTGCCGCCGCCGCCCCTCCTGGCCTTGGCGCGGCGCCGCAGGGCGCCCCCGGCACGCCCGCCGGGCAGCAGCGAGGCGTACCCGTGCTCGGCTTCTGCGGAAACACAACGGCGGGGCGGCCGTCAGCGCCGGGCCCGGGGCGGGGGGCGGCCCCGGGCCGGGGGGGGAGGGGAGGGCGGGGGACAGGCGGTACCTCGCTCCCGCCGCTCCAGGTACTCGGCCGCCTCCAGCAGCAGCTGGATGCTGAGGCCGCCGCAAGCCGCCATGGCGCGCCGGGCCGGGCCGGGCCGGGCCGGGCCGGGAACGGCGGCGTGGGTCCGCCTCCGGCCGCTCCGCCAGGCCCCTGCCCACCCCGCCCCCCGCCGCCTCTCATTGGGCGTCGCCCCCCCACCGCCGCCGCTCATTGGAGGAAGGCGGTAGGAGGCCCAGCCCAACACGCGGCGGAGGGTGGAGGCCGTGCTGGAGACCACGCCCCCCCGCGCGGCGCTATTGGCTGAGAGCGCCACGCTCTCCTGCCGTTAGCCACGCCACGCCCCCGCCCCGGCCCCGAGCGGCGGCACGGCCCTTCCCCAGCGCCCGCCCCGCCGCGCCCCTCGCCCTGACTCACTTCCTGCCCGGGCAGCCAATGGCGGGGCGGGGAGTGCAAAGGGGGCGGGGCGCCGGCTCCAGCTGGCATCGTGAGCCGGGCGGGGCGGGGGGACGGGGACCCCCCCGGGGCTGAGACATCCCCCCCGGGCACCCCCCTCCGGGCTGGGACCCTCCACTCCGGGGCAGAGACCCCCCCGAGCACCCTCCGCCAGGCTGGGACCCCCCACCCCGGGGCTGGGACCCCCTGGATACCCCTCGCCGGGACAAGGACCCCCACCCTGGAATAAGGACACCCCCCCCGGGGCAGAGACACCCTCCCCCGGGGCAGAGACACCCCCCCCCGGGGCACTCCCACTCCAGGCTGAAACCCCCACCCCGGGGCAGAGACCCCCCCCCGCAGGCTGTGACCCCCCACTCCAGGGCAGAGACCCCTTGGGCACCGCCCCCCAGTCAGGGCAGGGAGCACCTAGGGCCCCCCCATTCCCCAAGACAGGGCCCTTTCGCATCAGGAATCACTCAGGGTCCCCCTCAAGCAAGGCCCACCCCCTCCGCAGGACCCAGACCCCCCTGCCCGGGTAAACAAGGCCCAAAGCCCCCCCCCCCCCCCCCCCAACTGGGAGCACCTCAGTGCAGTGCTCCATATCCCACAGCCCCCCCGGGGGCACCTGTCCCCCTCTAGACAGCAGGTGACAAGGGGAGCCCCCCTGGCCCCTTCCCTCCCCAAACCCACAGCTGGGGCAGGGGGTGAACCAGCCCCCACTTGTGACCCCAGGGCTTCCCTCAGCCTCCCCCGCCCCACTGAGTCTGGTGTTAATTAGCAAAAGCCTTCCTTAATTAACAAGGAAGTCAAGAGGCCAATGGAACACCCTGCTGTTAGAAAACACCCAGCCAGGCCGCCAAAAAAACCAGCAAAAAAAGCGGGTTTTGCAATAAAAAGGCCCCAAACAGGGGGTGGTGCGGCCATGCGCAGTTTAATTTAATTGTATAAATTTATATGTATCTGTGTGACGGGGGAATTGAAGCGTTTTGGGGCGTAAGGTCCCCGCGTCACAAGAAAACAACCAGCCAGGGGTCTGCCTTCCTCGCCCATGCTCCAGTCTGGGATTGTAAAAGGAAAAATATGGGGGGTGGGGGGTGTTACTGTAATGGGGAAATGCCACGTCGGAAAACAACAGGAAAAATACAACGAAATCCCAGCAAGGAACAAACCACAAGGGATACTGTAAAAAATAAAATAAAATAACAAAAGTACTCTGGGAAACGGTGACTCGTACCCGCTGTGGCTGCGGGGCAGGGCGAGCGCCACGGGACTCGTTGGGAATAAGCCCAATTCCTCCGAAGTCCAGTCTCTGAGCCACCCGCGTGTGCAGGGAAGTGCGATCCTCCTCGGCGGGTGGTTCTCCCACAATGAGCCCAGCATCAAGCGATGAAATCCAGGGGTCTGTTGAATCCTCCTTTTCTGTTCATGTACTGCCTGTGGGCAGGGAGATGGCACCGGCGTCAGCACCAGCCTCCCCCCCGGGGCTCCCAGCTCTAAAGAAATCCACACAAAACCACCCAAGGGAAGCCAATTCCTTGCAGATTTGCATGGACACGGGCAGGAAACCTCCGGGCAAGGCGGCGCTGGATCCTTTGAGGGCCCTGGCACTTGCCAGACCAGCACCCGGCAAAGTGAAGGCTGGCGGTGCTGCAGGGCTGTACACTCGGCTTCCCCACAAAAAGGAAACAAAACTGACATATGGGGGTGGGGTTGGTTGGTTTTTTGGTAAACCAAAGAAACAGGCAAACTGTGCTGCTTGGGCATGGCTGCTGCTCCCACTCCGCTCAGGCCGCACCCAGCACATCCCGCCTGCCTGCAACGTGCTCCTTCGCAACTCACCTCTGCTTTCGCCATTTCCAAGAGAAACCAGCGGCCTCTCACCTCTGTTTGACACTAAAAACCGCAAACTTCACTCTTTCCTGAAGGCCCGAGAAGCCGGATCACCCCCTTGCATCACCCAGAGGCAGCAGCTTCAGCGTGCAGCCACGGAGTTTCCTCCGCGCTGCGTTACCTCATTGAAGAAATTCTCTTTCTATCAGAAAATAAAGGCTGGGCACAAACCTGTATTTCCTCTTCTGGGACACGTTGATGGCGTACGCATTCGCAGCGCCGTCCACCTTCTTCCCCTGAAAGACATGAAGAAGAAAGGTCCCAATATTCGGCATCTTGGCCCCAAAAAGGGCATGGCAACACTGCCAAGCCCTGAGGAGGCAGCTGCAGGCTCCACCGCACTGATCTGCACTCACTTTTGTCGTGTCGAAAGAGGCAAAGCCCATCATTTTCATCATCTCAATTTCCTCTTCTGTCTTGCCCTGCAAATCTTCCTCTGCCAAGGCAACAAAATACGAGAGTTTAGCAAATGCAGCCGTGGGGGTTCAACAAAATCGTTTTAAATAAGTAGCCAGGCATCCCCCAACCCAACCCAAGCAAGGAACCTGGGACGTATTTAACAAGGAAAATCCACCCCCTCACCCGTGATCTGACGCTCTTTGCCTTTGGAGTCCTTTATCTCCTTCTTCTCTTCATCCCGCCTCTCCTTCACCCGCGGCGGGGAAGAGGAGCTGGATCGGTGCCGTCTCGGCGACCTGGCATTGCAAACACAGGCGGGTTTGTGGCTCCCCGGCTCTGTTTCACAGCATTAACGAGTTCCCGCCGCCCCTGTACCTCACCCGGGCTCCCTGTCTCGTCCCCACCCCGGCGCTGGCGTCTCTGCCCCTCACCTGGACCGTCTGCGGTGCGGGGAGCGAGAGCGGCTCCTCCTCCTGTCCCTGTCCCGGGACCGGGACCGCTCCCGGCGCCTCTTCTCCCTCTCCCGGGAGGTGGACCGCGAACGCCTGCGCTCTGCATGGAGAAAGGCAGCGCTCCATTTAGCTTCTGCTTCCTCACGTCTCTCCCCCTGCGCCGCCCGCTTGACAAACACAATCCCGTCGACGCTGCGACAGTTTCCGAGCAGAGAGAGACCCCGTAACGACACCCCCGCCCGCCCGGCCCCTCTGCCCGCGGCTGGGCTCGCAGGCCTCCACCAGCACCCACAGAGGTGGGATGAGCAGCAGGCAAAGCCCCTCACCCAGGAGCGGGGTGACCGACCTGTGGGCAGATCGCTCCCCAGAAAGCTGAGGTGCCTGCAGGGGGACGGGAGGCGGCGTGCGGGGGGAGCGGGAGGAACGGAGCCTCTGCTCGCTCGGAGCGAAGAGCCGAGACCTCGCCACCGCCCCCCGCCCTGGAGGGGGCTCGTCCCTCGCCCAAGGTTGGGGTCGACCCCAGGGACCCCCGCGCTCCCCGCCCCGGGCCTGGCTGCTCCGCCTCCCCCAAGGGGCCCGGATCCTTCTCCCGCCTCAGCGCGGCCCCGTCCCGCCGGGGCCGCATCCGCCCCTCAGCGCGGGAGCGACCCCCAGGAGCGACCCCCCGGCTTCCCCCGACCCCCCTCCCAGCTCCCGACCCCCGACCCCCCTTACCGCGCCGCGGCGGCGACCGGGAGCGGCTGCGGCCCATGGCCGCCCCTCAGCGCCCCCACTTCCGGCCCCGCGGCCCCGCACTTCCGGCCCCGCGGCGCCGCACTTCCGGCCCGGCGCTCCCCCCGCCCCCGGCGCCCCTGCGCTTTGGTTCCGCAGCCATCGCGGTCCGGGAGTGGGGTCCTCGGGGCGGAGGGGCGGCTGGGCTCCCCCCGGCCGGAGCCGGGGCTGCGGGACCAGAGCCCGGCTCCAGCCCCAGCCCCAACCCCGGCCCCGGCCTAAGGCCCTGACCCCAGCCCTGTCATCAAAATCGAGAATAATCCCCTTAACACCAATGTAGCCCTTATAATGGCTCCAGTCCCGGCTCCATCCCCACCCCCATTCCTGGTCTTGGGCCCTGACACCGGCCCCAGTCCCAGGCCTGTGGCCAAAATCCGGAATAACCCCCCTGACACCAAGGTAGCCCTTACAATGGCGCCAGCTCCAGCCCATCCCTGGCCCCAGGCCCACCCCCATCCCTAGTCTTGGGTCCTGATCCCAGCCCAGTCCCCAGCCCCAAGCCTGTCACCGAAATCGGGAATAGCCCCCTTAGTGCTAATGTAGCCTTTATAACGGCCCCAGCCCTGGCCTCAGCCCCATCCCCGTCACTGAAATCAGGAATAAACCCCTTAACACCAACATAGCCCTTATAATGGCTCCAGCCCCAGGCCTGTCACCAAAACTGCAAATAAACCCTTAACACCAATGTAGCCCCTGTGATGGCTCCAGCCCTGGCCCCAGGCCCTGACCAGACCCCAGGCCTGCAAACGAAATCGAGAATAATCCCCTTAATACCAACGTAGCCCTTATAACAGCCCCAGCCCCAGCCCCATCCCCATCCCCATCCCCATCCCCAGCCCCATCCCCATCCCCATCCCTAGTCTTGGGCTCTGACACCGGCCCCAGACCCAGGCCTGTCACCAAAATTGGGAATAAACCCCTTAACACCAAGGTAGCCCTTGTAACAGCCCCAGCCCCTGCCTCAGCCCCAGCCCATCACCAAAATTGGGAGCAAACCCCTTAACTCGAACAGCCCCGGCCCCAGCCCCCAGGGAGGCCATGACACCCCCTCCGCCCCCTTTCAAGCTCCACAGTGCGGGCAGGTGCCAAACACGGGGTTTATTTACAGGCAGGCGTTACACAGCACTTCCAGCGACGATTGTCAGGCACCAGCGGCAGCACCAGGCAGGGGGACACCCAGCTGCAGCCCGGCCATGCTCCCCTCCGGCAGCGGCGGCAGAGCCGGGGACCGACAGCCTCCGTGGCCCCATCTCGGTGGGTGTCCAGCGGCCGTCAGCCACCCCAGGCGGCCACGTGGCACCGAATCCAGTTGAAACCCCGGTGTTTCCCTCCTTTCCTGTGGTGTGCCGGCACACCGGAGCCGAAGGTGGGAATCCGGCCTCTCTTCTTGTTGGTTGAGGGTGTGAACATGGTGGGGGCGCGTCGGAACCAGCACCGCGCGGGCACCGGGTCAACACTTTGCCTGGCAGCAGCCACACAACCCTGTCCCCTCGCCACAGAAATCCCACACCCGGAGCCCGGCCGGGGCGCCCGGCTCCCTCGGGGATGCCTTGCTGAAGGGAAGCAGCGAGCCAGGGGCCAGGCTGCCAGCGGCGGGGGCAACAGTGGCAGGGGAGGGGGAAAGGTACCCAGAGGGGGTCCTGGGGATGCCCTGGCTGGGGGGGGACCTGCAGTGTTGATGTGATCCTGTGTCTGTTCTCTTCTAGCTCAGCAGCGAGGACCACGTGTGATTCCGTTCCTGCTCCAGCTCAGCAGCAAGGACCACGTGTGATCCCGTTCCTGCTCCAGCTCAGCAGCAAGGACCACGTGTGATCTCGTTCCTGCTCCAGCTCAGCAGCAAGGACCACGTGTGATCCCGTTCCTGCTCCAGCTCAGCAGCGAGGACCACGTGTGATCCCGTTCCTGCTCCAGCTCAGCAGCGAGGACCACGTGTGATCCCGTTCCTGCTCCAGCTCAGCAGCGAGGACCACGTGTGATCCCGTTCCTGCTCCAGCTAAGCAGCGAGGACCATGTGTGATCCCGTTCCTGCTCCAGCTCAGCAGTAAGGACCACGTGTGATCCCGTTCCTGCTCCAGCTCAGCAGTAAGGACCACGTGTGATCCCGTTCCTGCTCCAGCTCAGCAGTAAGGACCACGTGTGATCCCGTTCCTGCTCCAGCTCAGCAGCGAGGACCACGTGTGATCCCGTTCCTGCTCCAGCTCAGCAGTAAGGACCACGTGTGATCCCGTTCCTGCTCCAGCTCAGCAGTAAGGACCACGTGTGATCCCGTTCCTGCTCCAGCTAAGCAGTAAGGACCACGTGTGATCCCGTTCCTGCTCCAGCTAAGCAGCAAGGACCATGTGTGATCCCGTTCCTGCTCCAGCTCAGCAGCAAGGACCACGTGTGATCCCGTTCCTGCTCCAGCTAAGCAGCGAGGACCACGTGTGATCCCGTTCCTGCTCCAGCTAAGCAGCGAGGACCACGTGTGATCCCGTTCCTGCTCCAGCTAAGCAGTAAGGACCACGTGTGATCCCGTTCCTGCTCCAGCTCAGCAGCGAGGACCACGTGTGATCCCGTTCCTGCTCCAGCTCAGCAGCGAGGACCACGTGTGATCCCGTTCCTGCTCCAGCTCAGCAGCGAGGACCACGTGTGATCCCATTCCTGCTCCAGCTCAGCAGCGAGGACCACGTGTGATCCCGTTCCTGCTCCAGCTCAGCAGCGAGGGACCACGTGTGATTCCGTTCCTGCTCCAGCTCAGCAGCGAGGACCACGTGTGATCCCGTTCCTGCTCCAGCTCAGCAGCGAGGACCACGTGTGATCCCATTCCTGCTCCAGCTCAGCAGCGAGGACCACGTGTGATTCCGTTCCTGCTCCAGCTCAGCAGCGAGGACCACGTGTGATCCCGTTCCTGCTCCAGCTAAGCAGTAAGGACCACGTGTGATCCCGTTCCTGCTCCAGCTCAGCAGCGAGGACCACGTGTGATCCCGTTCCTGCTCCAGCTCAGCAGTAAGGACCACGTGTGATCTCGTTCCTGCTCCAGCTAAGCAGTAAGGACCACGTGTGATCCCGTTCCTGCTCCAGCTAAGCAGCGAGGACCACGTGTGATCCCGTTCCTGCTCCAGCTAAGCAGCGAGGACCACGTGTGATCCCGTTCCTGCTCCAGCTCAGCAGCAAGGACCACGTGTGATCTTGTTCCAGCTCCAGCTAAGCAGCGAGGACCACGTGTGATCCCGTTCCTGCTCCAGCTCAGCAGCAAGGACCACGTGTGATCTTGTTCCAGCTCCAGCTAAGCAGCGAGGACCACGTGTGATCTCGTTCCAGCTCCAGCCCCAGCTCAGCAGCGAGGACCCACGTGTGATCAATCCCGTTTCTGCTCCAGCTCAGCAGCAAGGACCACATTGCGGCGGCAGCCGTTTGAGCCTTCCTCCTGCCAAAGGCACTGGTGTCTCTCGCTTCCCTGCGCTGTGAGATGCCTCCGGCACCCCAGACCTTCCCAGAACGGGGAAATAAATCCCTGTTTCCTCTGCAAAGCCCCTGGCCCTTGGAGAAAAGGGGTTGCAAAGCCCCCAGGGACAGATGCTCAGAGGAGAAGGGGCTGCAGCCTCCCCGCGGCAGCGCCAGCCGGCCCCGCAGCGGATGTGTGGCAGTGTTGGAATTCAGGTTATCACCCTGGCAGCGACCGTGCCGTCTTGGGGAGGCGATGCAGCTGTCCCTGGGGGGGCCCGAGTCATGCAGGGGTACAGGCTGGATGACAAAAATGGCCTCAAAGAGCCTTAAAACCAGTGGCAGTAAACACACACACACACACACCCCCCTGGGAATGGTTACAGGGCTGTGGTTTGCGTCTCAAACGCTGCCCGCTGTCAGAGACAGGCACCAGCGCCGGGCGTTCACACCATCCATTGCAGATGGTGAATTCAGGAGCTTGGGGTGTCCCCCTGTCCCCCTCCCTGTCCCTTGTGGGAGCGTGACGGGGAGCTGCGGCTCTAACACCGGCGTTGGAGCTCGGGGCGGACAGCGGGCAGGGCAAACCCTCTCCCCAAAAACCAGGCTCAGGTTGGCCCTGGGGCTCGGGCAGGATACCTGCCGGCTGCGTAGTTTTGCGATTTTTAAAAGCTTTTGACATTTTGCTTTTCAATTCAGAATTTGCCTGGCCTGCCCTGTATCGCAGCCCCGCACAGAACAGCTGCCAGCGCCCCGCTCCCGCCGGCGCTCCGATCCCTGCGTCCAGGGGCTTTCTGCTCCTCCGGAGGGAAACCCAAAAGCCGAGAGCTGCCTGGCAGCTGCGAAAAGCCTTTGAAAACAGGGTGGTGGCACGTAGGAAGCTCATACTGGGCTAAGGAAACCCAGTGCCCTCAGATGGGGGGTACCGGAGCTCCCCCCCAGAGCCCGCGACGCTGGCGGGTGGGGCTGTGGAAGGGAAGCCCCGTCCCCACGGGAGCGCTGCCCGTGCAGGCAGGCTCGGGGCAAGCATCCCGGGAAGATGGCAAACGCCCGTGGCTTGTGGGAGGAGGGGGACAGATCCCATTGGTTTTGTCCCCGAAATCCCAGCGGTTGGAGCGGCTGTGGGACAGATAGGCACGGCCGGCTTTCTCCTTCCCTCCGGGCACAGCGGGGAGGTTGTGGCGGTGCTCGCGTCGCTGTACGGAGCGCTGGAGGCGAGGAAACGCCGGGGAGGGTTTGAACTTGTGCTCGGGAGTCCAGAGCTGGGGAAAAGCAACGATCCGGCCTCGGCGGCGTGGGCGAGTGCCCGCTGAGCCCGGGGTCGGCGCGAGCGGAGCTGTGGCCGTGCCGGCAGGGACAGGGGTGGTGGCATCGGCAGTGCCTCTGGCTGAAGTGAGTGGGCAGCGTGTGTTCATCCCCAAGTAGCACTTAGTGAGTGAAGTTTTGCTCAGTTTTAATTAACACAGACACTTCCCGGAGGCTCTTTTCTACTCCCTTCCCAGGTGCAGTTCGTGCGGTGCGGTGCGGTGCGGTGCGGTGGGGGCTTCCCCAGCAGCCTGAAATCCTGCTGCTCGTCCTCGTACGGCAAACACATGGAGTGGTAGCACCAGGAGAAGGGGATGGAAAGCGGCTCTCCGGCCGGGACAGAAGATTACGATCCGGGAAGGAAAGGCTCCCAGGCCCAGCCGCCTTGGCCTCTCCTTCAGGGAGAGCAATCCCCACACGGTCAGCTTGATCCGATCCCCCTGGCAAAGCAGCCAAGAATTTTGCCCGGGGAGGGGGTGAAGCCAGCGCCATTCCAGCAGAGCTTGAAACAGAAGGTGAAAAAAAAAAAACCAAAAAAACAACCACCCAACAACAAAAGACCCTTTTCTTCCTCAAACCAAGCGGGTCGGGGCTGCGCCCCACATTTAACAAGGGCTCTGCAAGCGGCGGGTGGGAAAAATAAAAACCAGCCCCCAGCCCAGGCATGGGAAGGGGCTGGTGCCCGGGAGGGAGAAGGGGGAGCTCGTGGGAGCAGGGAGGTGGCAGCGGGTGTTTCCCCAAGCAGCAAACGGGGGCCACAATCTTTCATAAGCTCGGTGACCGCCTCCAAAAGCGGGTGACGGGGACACGGTGCCTGGTGCCAGGAGTACCCAGGAAACAACTCTCCTGTGGGGTTTTCGGCTGCGCCTCGGCCAGTCGCACGACGCAGGAGCCGTCCCTCTGCCTCAGCGCCTCCGTCCGGAGCGGTTCCCGGCCGCCGCTGCGGCGGGGGGCCTCGGGGGAGACTCAAGATTCAATCTTTTCCTTCTTTTTGCCTTTTTTCAGGAAGGACGGGGTCCGGAATTTCTTCTTCTTCTTAGAGGGTGATTTGGAGGGTGAACCTTCAGGGGAGACAGGGCTGCTGGTCACCGTCTCCTTCTCCTTGGGGGCATCCGTGTCGGTGTTGGCAGGGGAGGTCGTTCGGTCCCCCCCTTTGCCCAGGCTCTCCTCGGTGCTTTGCTCTTCGTCCTTCCCGTTCACTACTGCCGGCGGCTCCTTCTCGACGGCGGCATCGGTCAGCGCTCGGCCGCCGTCCGCCTTCTTGTCACCTTGGCAAGGGAAAGGGGAGAGGTGAGGCTGGGGGCGGCAGCGGCCGGCGCTGCGGGGGTTACTGCCCCCTCAGCTCGCCGGTTCAACCTGGGCAGGAGCAGGATTTGGTCCCCCCTGGCTGCAGAGCGCTGGGACCTGATCCCCTCCTGCCGCAGGCGCTGCGTTCCGGAGCCTTCCCCCCCTCCCCGCGGGACAAGCGCCGGTGCGATGGAGAGCTGGGAAGAGGCGGGTGGGGAGGGCGGCTGGCTCCATCCCGGCCTCGCCGCTGGAAACAAAGCGGGCAGCAAAGAAAACGAGGCGACCCAAGGCATTTCCTTCTGCGAAACCCTGAGCGGGGCGCCGCTCCCCAGGGGAGCGCGTCCGAGAGGGGCCACGGAGAGCAGGGTCACCCCGAGCTAGCGGGGCGCGCCGTCGCCCGCGTCCCTCCTCCCGCAGCGAGGCTCAAGGGCGGCCTCTCCGTACTTACTACGGCGCCACGCATTCAGAGTCAGAGGTAACTCCTTGGGTGAAAGCCACACGTGGAGGAAAGAGAAAGGGAGACGTTGTGGAGACAGACAGACAGACAGACACCACGAGGCACGATGAGAAAGCCAGAAGCCGCGCGCTCCCGCTGCCCGCTCCCCTCTCCGCTGCCCTGCGACCCGCCGCGCTCGGTAGATAAATCGGCACTGGGGAGCGTGTAATAATGGGAATATCACACCCGCCGGCACAGCAGGAGGGGGACGGAGGCGTCCCCAGCCCCCCCGCAAAGCCACCGGCGGACGTGAGCATCCTCCCGCCGTGACGTTGGAGACGAGTGGCGGCTTTGGTGCCTTTGCAGCATGAACCCCCGCCGGTGCTCAGCTCTGCTGGAGCAGGGACCCCCCCCCAGGCAAGGGGACACGGTGGGGTGACATTTATCTGCCTTTCGGCGGTGATGGGCTACAGCCACCCTCATCCCCCCGCTTCAGTCGCTCACTGAAGACCCCGCTCCTCATCTCCGCTTGGCTGGCGACGCCGGGCACTCGCCAGCCCACTCACCCTCCGAGGGCTCCGCGGGCATCGCCGGGCTCGGTGCCGGTGTCGGTGCCGGGCTCTGCGGCCGGGAGGCGGAGGGCGATGTGGCGGGGGGGAGCCTGGCTCTCCTCTGCCGCGGGGTCCTTCTCGCCTGCCAGCGGAGAGACGTGCTGGCCCCCCAGGTCTGCTGGGTGCCGGCCCCAAGGGGTGTTTGGGGTCAGGGCGCCCCCGTACCCCTCCTACCCTGCAGCCCCAGCTTTTTCCTCTCCACCTCCTGCTTGTACTCCTCCAGCTCCTGGTCGGTGAGCTGGCTGAAGGGGTTCGGGGGCTCCGGCTCGGGGGGAGCCTCCTCCTGGGACGCCTCTTTGGCCTCTGCATCCCCCAGGTGGCTCTCTGTGGACTGAAACGCCCCCCGGAGCGGCGTCACCCCCCGGCTGGTGGAATGCCAGGGAAGGGCTGGGGATATGGGGCTGGGGACATGGGGTGACACCACCTCCTGGCTGGTGGAATGCCAGGGAAGGGCTGGGGACATGGGGCTGGGGACATGGGGTGACACCACTCCCTGGGTGGTGGAATGCCAGGGAAGGGCTGGGGGCACGGGGCTGGGGGCACGGGGCTGGGGACATGGGGTGACACCACCCCCCAACTGGTGGAATGCCAGGGAAGGGCTGGGGGCACGGGGTGACGCACGGGGCTGCGGCTGGTCTCAGCGATGACACTGGCCAGAAGCTGTGACTGGGGCCCGGCCGACTTCACGTCCTGGCGGTTTTGCTCCCGGATCTGCGGGCGAGACGCGGAGCGAGGATGGGGAAAGAGCCGTCCCCACCGGCCGGGGGGCTGCCGGGACCCCCGTGCCCACGTCCTGCCTCGGGGTGGGACCTCACCTTGTTCCTCATCTCCAGCACCTCCTGCGGGTCCGTGTAGAGGGGCACGAACTGGTTGGGGTTCTCGATCCGGATGGGGGTCCCGCTGCTGCCCTTGTCCACCTCGTCCGCCTTCAGCCACTGCGTGTTGCGAAGACGAAACCCCCGTGAATACACGTCGTGAGGGACCAAACCCCCATGAACGTGTCTTGTGTAGGGCGGGGTCCTCGATAAATTATCTTGCCCGGAACGGAGACCCCAATAAAGCCCGTGATGCTTGGCCCCCTGGGCTGGGGAGGTGGGACTTTAAAATAAATTGTAAATGTAAAAAAAAAAAAAAAATTAAGATAAATATTATTATGGGGTGGAGAGGGGAATAAAGGAGGAAAGGAAAGCTTGCACTTCTGCACACCACGTTTGGGCGGGATCAATAACATCCCAGCCCCCCTCCCCACCCGCCTTGTTTTTTGGTACCCACAACCCCCCCGCCGCCAGGCTGAAGCTGTTCCCTGTGCCAGACCCCTTCCCAAACCACCCCGGTGCCCCCCGCGATGCCGCGGCAGCCCCGCACCGTCGTCTTCGTCTTCTGGCTGCCGGCGCTGCCCTGCTGCTCCTCGGCCACGTTGACCCTCAGGTAGGTGTTGGGGGTGTTGAGCCAGCGCGTCTTCTCCTTCTGCTGCTTCTGGGCGTGCTGCCGCAGCGCGGGGACGGGGGCCGCCTCCTCCTCGAAGACGAAGGCTGTCACGGTGGCGGGGATCAGCACGTCGCTCTTGGGCTTGCTCTTCTCTTGCACGAAGGGGTAGCGGTAGGTGTAGCCGGTGCGGTAACCCTGGACAAGGCAGGGAGCGCTTGGTTGGGAATAACAACAAAATGAGAGATTTTGGGGCGTTTCCGGCACTGGCCGGTGCTCACCAGGTTGTCCAGCATCCTCATCAGGGCTTCGAACTCGTGCTCACCCAGGCGGCTCTTCTGCATGGGCCCGAAGGTGCTGCCGGCCCAGCGCACGGAGCCCACCTCGTGCGGCCGGTGCTTGGCGCGCTCCAGCACGATCAGGTTCTCTGCGCCGCCCGCGCTCGCCAGCGCAGACACCTGCGGAGCCCAGGGAGATGCGGCTGATGGGGCTGGATGGAGGCGGTGGGACAGCCCCAGGCACGGCCGCGGCCCCAGGCACGGCCACGGCCCCCCCGGCTGCACCGCGCTGGCGTGTCCTGGACACCGCACTGGCGGCAGAGACCCGGCACAGCTCGGTGCACGGTCCTGGGGCACCGCGCTGGCTGCAGAGACCCAGCACCGCTCGGTGCACGGTCCTGGGGCATGGAGCTGGTGGCAGAGACCCGGCACAACTCAGTGCACGGTCCTGGGCATGGAGCTGGTGGCAGAGACCCGGCACAGCTCAGTGCACGGTCCTGGGGCACCGCGCTGGCTGCAGAGACCTGGCACCGCTCGGTGCACAGTCCTGGGGCATGGAGCTGGTGGCAGAGACCCGGCACAACTCATTGCATGGTCCTGGGGCACCGCGCTGGCTGCAGAGACCCGGCACCGCTCGGTGCACGGTCCCAGGGTAAGGAACTGGCTGCAGAGACCCGGCACCGCTCGGTGCATGGTCCCAGGGTAAGGAACTGGCTGCAGAGACCCGGCACCGCTCGGCGCGTGGTCCTGGGCACGGTGCTGGCGGCTGATGCCACACAGCTCGGTGGACGCCCCGGACGCTCACCTGGATCTCACAGGCCGCCTGCAGGTGGAAGATGCTGTAGAAGGCCTCCTCGGCGGTGTCACCCAGCGCCAGCACCCCGTGGTTGCGCAGCACCAGGATCTGCAGCACCGCGCACGGGGCAGGGAACGTCAGCGGGACGAGGAGAGGGGGACGGGAGCAGTGGGGTGTCCCCTCCCCGTCCCCTCACCTTGCAGGTGGGACCGAGGGATTTTTGGAGCTCGACCCGATCGGCTTCGTCCTCCACTTCTCCGTGGAAGTCAAAGTAGGCGACGTCACCCAGCAGCAGCGCGGCGCGGGAGATGGGCAGCACGCCGCAGCGCATGGCCGACACCTGCAGTGGAGTGGGCAGGGCGGGCAGGGCGGGCAGGGCGGGCAGGGCGGGCAGGGCGGGCAGGGTGGGCAGGGAGGGCAGGCAGGGAGGGCAGGGAGGGCAGGGAGGGCAGGCAGGTTAGGCAGGGCGGGCAGGGCGGGCAGGGTGGGCAGGGAGGGCAGGGAGGGGAGGGCAGGGTGGGCAGGGCGGGCAGGGCGGGCAGGGTGGGCAGGGCGGGCAGGGCGGGCAGGGCGGGCAGGGCGGGCAGGGTGGGCAGGGTGGGCAGGGCGGGCAGGCAGGGAGGGCAGGCAGGGAGGGCAGGCAGGGTGGGCAGGGAGGGCAGGCAGGGAGGGCAGGCAGGGCGGGCAGGGCGGGCAGGCAGGGAGGGCAGGCAGGGAGGGCAGGCAGGGAGGGCAGGGCAGGGAGGGCAGGGCAGGGCGGGCAGGGCAGGGCGGGCAGGGAGGGCAGGGAGGGCAGGGAGGGAAGGGCAAGCAGTGTGGGGAGGGCGGGCAGGGCAGGCAGGTTAGGCAGGGCAGGCAGGGCGGGCAGGGTGGGCAGGGCAGGCAGGGAGGGCAGGGCGGGCAGGGCGGGCAGGGAGGGAAGGGCAAGCAGTGTGGGGAGGGCGGGCAGGGCAGGCAGGTTAGGCAGGGCGGGCAGGGCAGGCAGGGAGGGCAGGGCAGGCAGGGAGGGCAGGGAGGGAAGGGCAAGCAGTGTGGGGAGGGCGGGCAGGGCAGGCAGGTTAGGCAGGGCAGGCAGGGTGGGCAGGGCAGGCAGGGAGGGCAGGGCAGGCAGGGCAGGCAGGGAGGGCAGGGAGGGCAGGGCAGGCAGGGCAGGCAGGGAGGGCAGGCAGGCAGGGCAGGCAGGGAGGGCAGGCAGGGAGGGCAGGCAGGGAGGGGCAGGGAGGGCAGAGGGGGGGCAGGGCGGGCAGGGAGGGCAGGGAGGGGGGGCAGGGAGGGCAGGTTGGGCAGGTTAGGCAGGGCGGGCAGGGCAGCACCCCCCCCCCCCAAATCCCCCCCCATCTTACTGCAGCGGTGGCCGGCGTGTGCAAGCGGACGATGCAGCGGGCGTCGGGGCGGGCGGCGTAGATGGCGGCGTGAAGGCTGAAGCTGCGGGCGTCGGGGGCGAAGCCGGTGCTGCCCTGCTCCACCACGGCCCCCAGCACGTTCACCTTGATCTGGGGGGACACACAGGCGGCGGGGGAGGGGCTCGGGTCCGGCTGCTCCCCCGCCCCAGCCCCCGGGGGGGTGATGGGGGCACACGGCCACGCTCACCAGGCTGGCCGCCGTCACCTCGCTGCACGCCAGCCCCTGCGGGGCCACCAAGAAATGCTCCTGCTCCTTGCTGACCCGCAGCTGCGCCAGGAAAAAAACGTGTAAGTATAAAAAAAAAAATATTCAAAAACCCCCAAACCTACCACCCCTCCAAAAAAAAAACCCTTACCCCCTCAAATATCCCACCACCCCTCAAAACCCCATAGACCCCCAGCCTCTCCCCAAAACATCTACCCCCGCAAGAACTCCCTCAAAACTGTCCAGAAAAAGACACCCCCCCCAAAAAAACAACTCCTCACAAAAGCCCCACCCGCCCAAAGCCCCCCAAAACCATCAAATCCCCCCCAACCCCACAAAAACCTCCCCCCCCCCCCCCCCAAATAAAGCACTCGGAACCCTCCAACCTACCCAAAACTCCACCCCCCCAAAGCTCCCCAAACCCCCCAAAAAACGCCCCACAAACCCCTCAATCCCCCCCAAACAAATCCTCCCCAAACCCTCAAATCCCCCCAAAGCCTCAAACTCCCCCCAAGTCAAACCCCAAATTCCCCCAAAATACCAAATCCCAACCCCCCAAAACCTGAAATCCTCCAAATCACCTTAAAACCCCCAATAAACCCAAATCCCCCCCAAAACCCCAAATAACCTTAAACCCCCCCAAATACAAATATCCCCCCAAATTAAACCCCAAATGACCCCCAAAACCAAAATTCCCCCCCCCAACCCGAATAGCCTTAAATCCCTGCAGATATAATTACCCCCAAAAATAAACCTCAGATTCCCCCAAACGCTAAATCCACCCCCAAAAATCCCCAAATAACCTTAAATCCCCCCAAATACAAATACCCCCCAATTAAATGCCAAATCCCCCCCAAAAACAAATAACCTTAACCCTCCGAATACAAATACCTGCCCAAAAAATAAGCCCCAAATCCCCCCAAAATCAAATCCCTCCCCAAAAAATCAAATCCCCCCAAATAACCTTAAATCTCCAAATACAAATACCTGTCAAAAATAAACCCCAAATCCCCCCAAACTGCCAAATAACCTTAAATGACCCCAAATACCCTCCAGAATTAACCCTCCCAAAGACCCCAAATCCCCCAAAACCAAATCCACCCCCCCAAAAAAACTTAAATACCCCCAAACCCAACTCCCCCCACAAAAAAAAAAGTCCCCCCAAAACCCCCAAACAACCTTAGATCCCCCAAATAGAAATATCCCCCCAAATGTGGCCCCAAATGACCCAAAAAAACCAAAATCCCCCCCAAACCCCAATCCCCCCCAAACCCCAAATAACCTTAAATCCCTGCAGATATAATTACCCTCAAAAAATAAACCCCAAATTCCCCCAAATCCATCCCCCAAAATCCCCAAATAACCTTAAATCCCCCCAAATACAAATCCCCCCAAAATTAAACCCCAAATCCACCCTCCCAAAAACCCAAATCCCCCCAAAACCCCAAATAACCTTAAATGCCCCCAAATATCCTCCAAAATTAAACCCCAAGTCTCCCCAAAAAACCAAATTCCCCCCCCAAAACCCAAATAACCTTAAATCCCCCAAACACAAATACCCCCAAAATTAAACCCCAAATCCCTCCCCCAAAAAAACAAATTTTCCCCAAAACCAAATCCCCCCCAAAGCCTCAAATAACCTTTAATCCCCCAAATACAAATAGCCGTCAAAACCAAATCCCAAATCACCCCCTAAAACCCCAAAATCTCCCCCAAAACGCCAAAAAAACTTAAATCCCCCCAAAATACAAATACCTGCAGAATTAAACCCCAAATCCCCCAAAAGACCCCAACCCCCAAAACCAAATCCACCCCCCAAAATAATTAAATATCGTCCAAACCCAAATCCCCCCCAACACCCCCCAAAAAACAAATCCCCCCCCAAACCCCAAATAACCTTAAATCCCCAAATACAAATGCCCCCCTAAAAAACCCCAAATTTCCCCCAAACCCCAAATAACCTTAAATCCCCCCAATACAAATACCTGCAGAACGAAACCCCAAATCCCCCCAAAAGCCCCCCAAAGCCAAATCCCCCCCCCAAAATGAAATCCCCTCCAAACCTTAAATCCTTTCCCCAAACCTTAAATCCTCGCAAAATACAAATACCCGCCAGAATGAAACCCCAAATCCCCCAAAAGACCCCAACCCCCAAGACCAAATCCACCCCCCAAAATAATCAAATACCCCCAAAAAAACCCAAATCCCGCAAACTTCCCCCAAAACTCTTAAATCCTTTCCCTAAACCTTAAAACCCCCCAAAATACAAATACCCGCCAGAATGAAACCCCAAATCCCCCAAAAGACCCCAAATCCCCCCAAAACCAAATCCAACCCTCCCAAAAAATTAAATGCCCCCCCCCAACCCAAATCCCCCCCAACCCCCCCCGAAACCCTCCCCAAAACCCTCACACCCTTCCCCCAAACCTTAAATCGCCCCCTCAGAACCTTCACCCCCCCAAAACCTTTACACCCCCCTCCCCACAGTTTCAAGCCCCCGCCCCAAGCCCCCCCCGTGCCCCCCCGGGGCTCACGGTGACGGCGGCGTGCCCCAGCTGTGCCCAGCCGTAGAGGTCCAGCAGGCGGTGGATGCTGCCCACCTTGCAGCGCATCAGCCGCTCGCCCTTGGCCAGCGCCGGCCCCTCGGCCCCGTGCAGGTCATTGATGGGGGTGACGGCCACCAGCCCTGGGGACATGTCACCCCCCCCCCCCCAGTCAGCAGGTGGTGGGGAGGGGGGCGTGACACCGCCGCGCAAACATGGGGGCTTCCCCGGGGACTGGGGAGAGGAGGGTTTGGGAGCTGGGGTTGGTGGCCACCAAGGGTTTGGTGGCCACCAAGGGTTCAGGGACCCCAAAGTCTGGTGGCCCCCCAAGGGTTCAGGGACCCCAAAGTCTGGTGGCGCCAAGGTTCTGGTGGCCCCCCAAGGGTTCAGGGACCCCAAAGTCTGCTGGCGCCAATGTTCTGGTGGCCCCCCAAGGGTTCAGGGACGTCAAAGTTGGGTGGCCCCAAGGGTTTGGTGGTCCCCAAGGTTTCAGGGACCCCAAAGTCTGGTGGCCCCCAAGGGTTTGATAGTCCCCAAGGTTTTAAGGACCCCAAAGTTTGGTGGCCCTCAAGGTTTTGGTGGTCCCCAAGGTTTCAGGGACCCCAGAGTTTGGTGGTCCCCAAGGTTTTGGTGGTCCCCAAGGTTTCAGGGACCCCAAAGTTGGGTGGCCCCAAGGGTTTGGTGGTCCCCAAGGTTTCAGGGACCCCAGAGTTTGGTGGTCCCCAAGGTTTTGGTGGTCCCCAAGGTTTCAGGGACCCCAGAGTTTGGTGGTCCCCAAGGTTTTGGGGGTGGCCATTGGGGTCTGCAGAGTGCCCCCCTCTGTCCCCATGATCCCTGATCCCCTCCCACCCCCCTTGCCCCTTTCCTACTGGAACTGAGCCCTGGGGGATATTTTCTCACCATAAATTCCAACCCCCCCAAGCGCTTCACTCACGCGTGACACCCCCACCCCCCCCGAGAGCCCCTCTGGGTGCCGCCGTACCCATGGGGGAGGTGGGGAGGACGGCGGGGGACGTGGTGGCCATGAAGTCAGCGATCTGCCGCAGCGCCCAGACGTGGGACGAGTTGTTCCCCTTCTTCATCTGCTCCTGGATGAGGCTCTCCAGCTCCTCCCTGAAAGACTGCGGCACCCCGGCCCCACGTCACCCCCGGCGGGGACCCTCTGGGGGCACCAACTGCACCGGCGGTGGCAGCATCACCGGCTAGGTGGCACGGTGAGGGTGGCACTGCCAGTAGCACCACCGGCTTGGTGGCACAGTGGCACTGGTGGCACTGGCAACTCAGTGGGTAGCAGCACCACGAGCTCAGTGGCAGGGACATTGCCAGCTTGGAAGAACAGTGGTGGTAGCATTCCCAGTGACACCAGTTTGGTGGCATGGTGGCACCGGTGGCACTAGCAACTCAGTGGGTAGCAGCACCATGAGCTCAGTGACAGGGACATTGCCAGCTTGGTGGCACAATGATGGTGGTGGCACCACCAGCCAGGTGGGGTTGTGCCCTCAGCCAACACGTGGTGGCATTTGCTTGGGGACAGGAGGGGCAGGGTGGGGACAGGAGTGACAGGGGTGGGGACAGGACGGGGACAGGAGGTTACAGGGTCAGAGGGACAGGGCGGGGACAGGAGGGATAGGGACAAGAGGGACAAGGTTGGGAGGCAGGAGGTTACAGGGTCGGGGGACAGAAGGGGTGGGGTTGGGACGGGATGGGGACAGGAGGGATGGGCTTGGGGGACAGGATGGGGACAGAAGGGGTGGGGGCAGGAGGGACGGGGTTTGGGGACAGGATGGGGACAGGAGGGATGAGGTTTGGGGACAGGACGGGGACACAAGGGGTGGGGGCAGGAGGGATGGGGTTGGGGGACAAGATGGGGCTGGAGGGATGGGGACAGGAGGGATGAGGTTTGGGGACAAGATGGGGACAGAAGGGGTGGGGGCAGGAGGGACGGGGTTTGGGGACAGGATGGGGACAGGACGGGGACACAAGGGGTGGGGGCAGGAGGGATGGGGACAGGAGGGACGAGGTTTGGGGACAGGACAGGGACACAAGGGGCGGGGGCAGGAGGGATGGGGTTTGGGGACAGGATGGGGACAGGAGGGACGAGGTTTGGGGACAGGACGGGGACACAAGGGGTGGGGGCAGGAGGGATGGGGTTGGGGACAGGATGGGGACAGGAGGGATGAGGTTTGGGGACAAGATGGGGACACAAGGGGCGGGGGCAGGAGGGATGGGGTTGGGGGACAGGATGGGGACAGGAGGGGCGAGGTTTGGGGACAGGACGGGGACACAAGGGGTGGGGGCAGGAGGGATGGGGTTGGGGGACAGGAGGGATGAGGTTTGGGGACAGGACGGGGACACAAGGGGGCGGGGGCAGGAGGGATGGGGTTGGGGACAGGATGGGGACAGGAGGGGCGAGGTTTGGGGACAGGACGGGGACACAAGGGGTGGGGGCAGGAGGGATGGGGTTGGGGGACAGGAGGGATGAGGTTTGGGGACAGGACGGGGACACAAGGGGCGGGGGCAGGAGGGATGGGGTTGGGGACAGGATGGGGACAGGAGGGACGAGGTTTGGGGACAGGACGGGGACACAAGGGGTGGGGGCAGGAGGGATGGGGTTGGGGACAGGATGGGGACAGGAGGGAGGGGTGGGGGCAGGAGGGATGGGGTTGGGGACAGGACGGGGACAGGAGGGACGAGGTTTGGGGACAGGACGGGGACACAAGGGGCGGGGGCAGGAGGGATGGGGTTGGGGACAGGAGGGATGGGGTTTGGGGACAGGACGGGGACACAAGGGGCGGGGGCAGGAGGGATGGGGTTGGGGACAGGAGGGACGAGGTTTGGGGACAGGACGGGGACAGAAGGGGCGGGGGCAGGAGGGATGGGGTTGGGGACAGGACGGGGACAGGAGGGAGGGGTGGGGGCAGGAGGGATGGGGTTGGGGACAGGACGGGGACACAAGGGGTGGGGGCAGGAGGGATGGGGTTTGGGGACAGGACGGGGACACAAGGGGCGGGGGCAGGAGGGATGGGGTTGGGGACAGGATGGGGACAGGAGGGAGGGGTGGGGGCAGGAGGGATGGGGTTGGGGACAGGACGGGGACACAAGGGGTGGGGGCAGGAGGGATGGGGTTTGGGGACAGGATGGGGACAGGAGGGACGAGGTTTGGGGACAGGACGGGGACACAAGGGGCGGGGGCAGGAGGGATGGGGTTGGGGGACAGGATGGGGACAGGAGGGAGGGGCGGGGGCAGGAGGGATGGGGTTGGGGACAGGACGGGGACAGGAGGGAGGGGCGGGGGCAGGGGGCCGGGGGCCGGGCACGGCGCTCACCGGGCTCTGCAGGATCATGGTGACCCGCTTCTTCTGCTCCATCATGCTGAAGTCCTGGCGCAGGCCGGCGGCCGCGCTGCGCCCCCGCAGCAGCTGGGGGTCCCCGGGGGGCAGCGCCCCCCCCAGGCAGCGGGGCCCGCCGGGGGGCGAGGGCAGGGGCTCGGGGCTGGCGGCCGTGCTCATCCTGCGGGGGGACGGGGGCAGCCCCCCCGACACAGATTGCCGAGGAGCCACCAAAACAGCCCCAGCTGCGCCCCACAGATAACGCGGGGGGGCCCCACCCGCCCGGGGCGCGGCCCGAGGGGACACCGGCCGGGAGGGGACATCAGCTGGGAGGGGGCGGCACCGCCCAGGGACGGTCATGGCAGTGGTGGCTGAGGACGGGCACAGCTCAGCACACCGGTGGCACTGGCCGAGGACGGGCACAGCTCGGTGCACGGGTGGTGGCACCAGCCGAGGATGCGCACAGCTCAGCGCACGGGTGGCAGTGGTGTCACTGGCTGAGGACAGGCACAGCTCAGCGCACGGGTGGCAGTGGTGGCACTGGCTGAGGACAGGCACAGCTCAGCGCATCGGTGGCAGTGGTGGCACTGGCTGAGGACGGGCACAGCTCAGCGCACCGGTGGCAGTGGTGTCACTGGCTGAGGACAGGCACAGCTCAGCGCACGGGTGGCAATTGTGTCACTGGCTGAGGACAGGCACAGCTCAGCGCACCGGTGGCAGTGGTGGCACTGGCTGAGGACAGGCACAGCTCAGTGCACCGGTGGCACCAGCCGGGGACGGGCACAGCTCGGCGCCTGGGTGGTGGCACCGGCTGAGGACGGGCACAGCTCGGCGCCTGGGTGGTGGCACCAGCTGAGGACGGGCACAGCTCAGCACACCGGTGGCACCAGCCGGGGACGGGCACAGCTCGGCGCCTGGGTGGTGGCACCGGCTGAGGACGGGCACAGCTCGGCGCACCAGTGGCAGCGGCACCAATGGCTCAGGCCCTCAGGGTGGCTCCAGATGGGGCTGCACCCCATCGGGGGTCAACGCCGCACGTTTGGGGGGGGGGGGGGGGGGGGGGGGGGGGGCCCAGCCATGCCACCCACCACAGATCCCCAAACACCAACACGACCCCCCCCCCCCCAGTGTCACCAACGATGCGCTTTGGGGGTGCTGCTGCAGAGGTGTTGCCCCCCCCCCCCAATACGGGGGTGCATGCAGGGGAGCTGTTGCCCAAACCCAAGGTGCCCCCCCCCCCCCCAATCCGGGCTGCCACCTGCAGACCCCCCCCCCCCCATTGCTCAGCACCCCTCCCACTGAGAAAGCAGAGCTCCCCCCACCCACCCGCCCCCCAATTTTGTGGCTGCGGGACCGACCTGGCTCAGCAGGATGCGGGGGGGGCCTTTTCCAGGCGAAAATTCCGGGGGAAGGGGGGGGGGGGTCCCCACGGTGGCCCCCAGCCCACGGCGGAGGGGGAGCGTCAGGCGGCGGTAAGGTCCTGAGCATCCCAGCAGGACCCCCCAGGGGAAGGAGGGAGAGCAGAGGGTGTCTAAGGGCCCCCCCCCCCCACCGCTCAGTGCCGGGGGGGGGGGTGGGTACCCAACACACCCAGCCCCCCCCCCCCAGCATCCCCAGCCGCCTCCGCCCTCACCGCACCCAGCGCCGCTGCGGCAGCCGCAGGGATGGCGGATGGAGATTACAAAAATAAAGAAATTAAGGGGTTAAGGGGGGGGATGCAGCATTGCGCCCCCCCCCCCCAGGGATAGGGGTTGATAGGGTGGTGGGATTCCCCCCCCCCCCCCCAGGGAGGATGAAGGCCCGGGGGGGGAGGGGGTGCAGCCCCCCAGCTCTGCATGCAGCTAGCTTGGGGGGGGGTAGGCAAAAGGGAAGGGGGGGCGGCATGCAGTAGGTGTGTGCCCCCTCCCCAGCCCCCCCCCCAAAAGCCGCCCCCCCCCCCCGGAGGAGGATGCTGCGGCCGGGAGGATGCTGCCATCACCCACCTCCTCCTCAGAGCATCCTGACAAAGGGCCGCCCCCCCCCCCCCCCCCCCCCCAGGACCAGCTCCCCCTGCCGGCCCGGCACGCGCGGCCCCGCCCCCAGGGTGGGGTGGGGGGGAACTCACACCGCCCCCCCCCTCCCCCCCCCCGCGCCCATCAACAGCGAGAGGACCCCGCACCGGCACCCCAAAAACCCCTTTTATTAAGGTTCGGTGAATCGGGTGCCGCTACCGGGGGGGGGGGGGGCGGGGCACTGCTAATGACATCTGCATAGAGTAATTAATTACAGCTCAGCCCCCCACCCCAGCACCCCAGAAATCAGCGCCCCGCCGTTGGACTCGGCCGTCAGGATGGGCCCCGCCGGACCCCCCCGGGGGGCGTTCAGGGGTTGGCTGGAAAAACCTTTAAAAAAGAAAAATTAAATTATTTTTTTTCCCCACTTTTGGAACATTTTGGGGGGAAACAGCCGATTTGAACCCCCCCTTCCCCCTCCCCCCCCCCCGTTTGCTGTAAAGCAGGGGCTCCCCAAAACACTGTGCCCGGGGGGGGCCCTGCAGGGAACAGGGGGTCCCCCCCACCCCCACCCCGGCGTAGCTCCCCCCGCTGTCCCCCCCACCCACAGACCCCCCCAGTGTCAACCCCCAACTTTGTCCCCCCCCACACACCCCCAGTGCCCCCCCCAGTATGTCCCCCCCGCGTGTGCCCCCCCACTGTCGCTCCCCTCCAGTGTCCCCCACCCCCACAGTGTCGCCCCCCCACACCACCCCCCCAGTGCCCCCCCAGTTGCCCTGGGCCAGGGCAGCCCCCACTCACCGGCCCCCCCGCTGGGCCGGGGGGCAGGGAGGCGGGGTCAGGCCAGGCCACGCCTCCCCCCGGCGGCACCGCCCCGCTGGCCCCGGGCTCCGGCTCGGCAGCGTCGCCCTGCGGGAGGGAAGGGGGTTACCGCGGGAGCGGGGCGGCGGGGGGCCCCCCCGATCGTTGTAACAGAATAAATTTTACAATAAAAGCATAAATAAAAATAATTACATTAAAGAAATTCAAAATTTAAAAAATTAAAAAGAAAATTGAAATAAACCCACGTTTTAAAATTTTAACTAAATGGAAATAAATAAAATTTTTCCAGTAAATAATCAAAAAGATTAAATAATAAAATGAAAAATTTTAAAACGGAATAAAAATTAATAAAAAATAAAAAGAAAAAAGAAAATAAATGTTTAATACATTTGAAACTTAACATTTTAAGACATTTTAAGAAAATAATAAAAGTTATATTCATTTTAAAATTAATTGTAATTGTAACCTGGATAGCGTCAAGCAAGCAAACCGCTGCACACCCCCGAGCGCGCGGACCCCCACCCCCCGTACCTGCGCCCCCCAGCTCCCCCCTCCCCGTACCTGACCCCCCAACAGTGCCCCCCCCCCCCGCCGGTGCCCCCGTCCCCTCCCCGGTACCTGCGCCCCCCCCCCCCCGCCGTGCCCCCATCCCCCCGCCCGCACACGCGCCTCCCCCCGCGGTGCCCCCGTCGGCTCCCCCCCCCCCCGTACTTGCCCGCCCCTCCCCCCCCGTACCTGCGCGCCCCCGCGGCGCAGCACGCGGCGCAGCAGCGCGATGTAGCGGGCGGCCGCGCGCAGCGTGTCGGCCTTGCTGGGGCGGCGGTCGCGGGGCAGCAGCGGCACCAGCGCGCGCAGCCGCGAGAACCCGCGGTTCAGCGTGCGGATCTGCGGGGGGGGGGGGGGGCAGAGCGTGTCACAGCGGGACCCCCGACCGCCCCCCCCAAGTGTCACACCGAGGCTCCCCCGGGGAGACCGGGAACCCCCCCCCCCCACCGGGGTCAGGCAGGGTCCGTCCCGTCCATCCTCCCCCCCCCCCCCCTCCGCCAGGGTCAGACTGGGGGGGACCCACCCACCCCCCCCCCGGTCAGACCTGGGGCTTCTAGAATTATACTGCCCCCCCCAAGGGTTAGACCCCCACCCCCGGGGTGTACTGGGGCCCCCTCCAGGGCTAATGGAGGGGTTCAAGGGGGTGCGTGTGCAAGGGGGGTCATGGGGGGGCAGGGGGGGGTCAGGGAGGTGAGTGTGCAGGGGGGGCAGGGGGTCACGGGGGGGTCAGGGGGGTGGGTGTGCGGGGGGGGTGCAGGGGGGTCACAGGGTGTTCAGGGAGGTGGGTGTGCAGGGGGGTTCGGGGGGTCATGGGGGTTCAGGGGGGTCACAGGGGGGTTCAGGGGGTGGGTGTTTAGGGGGGGTCCAGGGGGCTCACAGTGATTTGGGGGTCACAGGGGGGTTCAGAGGGTGGGTGTTTAGGGGGGGTCCAGGGGGCTCACAGGGGTTTGGGGCTCATGGGGGGTTCAGGGGGGTTTGGGGTCACAGGGGGGTTCAGGGGGTGGGTGTTTAGGGAGGGTTCAGGGGGCTCACAGGGCTTTGGGGGTCACAGGGGGGTCCAGGGGGGTTGGGGGTCCCAGGGGTGTCCCCTCACCCTCTCGCGCTCCTTGGCGTTGGCGGCCTGCCGCCGCTGCAGCATGCCCTCGGGGTTGCTGGTGGGCTCGTACCCCCCAGCCGGCTGCCGGCGCAGGCGGGTGATGGCGGCGGGGCAGGGCAGGGGGCCGTAGCGCTGGCTCAGCACCCCCTCCAGCACCTCGGGGGCCGGGGTGGCCAACAGGACCCCTGGCAGCTGCCCCCCAGCTCCGCTAGCCTCCCCCATACCTGGGAAAGGGACAGATCCTGCACCCCAGCCTCACCCCACGGTGCTGCCTCCCAAAAAGAGGGGAAATCACTTAAAAAAGGCCCTTAAATCCCCCCCCCTCCCCCCAGCCCAACGAGCCGCAGGTGGGACCCATCCTGGCCAAACGAGCGGGGCAGGTGCTGCGCCGCAGGGGGGGCACAGCCTGTGCCTCAGTTTCCCCACTCAGAGCTGACACCTTGACCCCAACAGGGACCCCGAAGCATCACTGGGGTCAGGGGGGGGACACAAGGCCTGACGTCCTGGGGATGGGCGGGGGGTGTTGACCCACGGGGCGGGGAATGGGGGGCGGTGGCTGGGAGGTGTCGCGTGTCCCTAAAAATGTGGAGAATTTTTTTTTCGTTGGGGAAAATAAAAATATGGGGGGGGGGGGGGTAATAACTGTTTCGGTAGATGGCACTGTTAGACCCCCCCATGCTGGAGCCCTGGGGCGGCTGGAAAAAGGGGGAAATTGGGAAAATTGCCCTTTTGGCCATCAAACCTGAGGCCGGTGGGCACCCCGCGCCGTCCGCCCTGGGGGTCCCTCACCCCAGTCCCACCCCCGTGGTGATTCCCCTCCGAAAAATGCTGCCCGTCCTCCCTTCTGGGGAGAAGAGCCTCCCAGGACGGCTCACCTCGCTTTTCCCTGGGGGGGCAGCGGGAAGCGGGTGGCCTGTGGGGGGCATGGAGGTGAAAAATGGGGAGTGGGGGGATGTGCTGGGGGGTGGGAGGCGGGGGAGGCCTGGGGGCGGCTCAGGCAAAGAGGGTGGGGGGGAACGTCGCCCCCATGGGAAGTGAGCAGAGCAGGGGGGGAAATTATTGGGGGTCACAGTTACAAGGGTTTTTAGGGACCAGGGTTATTAGAGGTCACAGTTATTAGGGACCAGGGTTATTAGGGGTCACAGTTATTAGGGACCAGGGTTATTAGGGGTCAGGGTTATTAGGGACCAGGGTTATTAGGGGTCATGGCTATTAGGGACCGGGGTTATTAGGGGTCACAGGTTTTAGGGATCTTTTTTTTTTTGGTTTTTAGGGGTCACAGTTATTAGGGGCCATGGGGTTTTTGTTTTTAGGGGTCATGGTTTTTTGGGGTCACAGTTCTTACGGGTCATGGTTGTTAGGGGTCACAGTTCTGGGGACCATGTCTTTTCAGGGTCACAGTTATTAGGGATCACCATTATTAGGGGTCATGGCTATTAGGGACTGCGGTTATTAGGGGTCACAGTTATTAGGGACCATGTTTTTTAGAGGTCACGGTTTTTAGGGATCACTGTTATTAGAAACCAGGAATTTTTGGTTTTTAGGGGTCACGGCTATTGGGAACCAGGGTTATTGGGGGTCACAGTTACTAGGGACCATGTTTTTTAGGGGCCACTGTTATTAGAGGTCACAGTTATTAGGGGTCACAGTCATTAGGGGTCACAGCTATTGGGGAGCAGGGCTGTTGGGGGTGGCAGTTTTAGGGGTCACAGTTGCCAGGCAGGAGCGTGTTTTATTTTTCTCCCCATATTTTCTGCTTCTGCCAGCCCAGGACTTCTGCTGATTGCCGAGTCAGGCAAAAATGAATTCCAAATTAAATTTAAAAATAAGTGCAGTTTGTTGTATTACAGTCTAATAAAGGGAAATAGCACGCGGTGCGCTATAAGGGAACAGCACCAGTTATTACGCACGGTGTGATATCGCGCACGGCCGGGTACCCAGTGTGGTGCAGTCACTGTCGTGACACAGCTGTGCACGGCGTCGGCGTCGGGAGGGTCCTGCCCACATCTGGCTTGTTCGGGGGGCTCAGGGCAGAGCCCACCTGCTCATTACAGTCCTCCTTGAGCCCCCTCAGCTCCCCGTCCGAGTTTAACAGTTCCTAATTAAGGACAAAGATTTTTCCATAAGCAATAATCAATTTAATGCATTTTCGCTGTAGGGACACAGCCCCGTAAAATAGGAGCATCCTCGCGGAGCGGCGTGAGCCAGAGGAGTGAAGGGATGGGTGGAAAGGGCAGAGCCCCACCCCCCCCGAAGCCTTCCCAGCGGGTTGGGGTGATGGCTTCCCCAGGATTCCTGAGTTCTGGAGGATTCACCCCAATTTCCCGGTCCCGGGTTGCAGCCTGCATTGCTGCAGGCTGAGCATCCTTTGCGCAGCCTCCAGCGGGGCTGGGAGTCTGGGAAACGTCCGGGGTGGGATTCCTGGAAAACAGCACCCTCGCAACCTGGGGGTGGGTTGCCCATCGGGAATGCTTCAGGCCAGGGCTGTTTTCCAGCTGCCCCAGCTCAGACGTGCCCAGTTTGCCCCTTCCTCTCCCCCTCCATGTGTGGCCGGAGCCAGAGCCGGGCTCGGCTCCCAAAGCGCTGCCATCCCCGGGATCCCCCCGAAGCTCCATCCCATCGGCTTCGCCCCATCCCGCCTGGCTAGCGATGCCGGCGCTCCGTTGGGATTTGACATTTGCTGTTATCATGAGACTGGAAAATTTTTCTGGCGGTTTCTAATTACCGCGGCGGGGTTGGTGCTGGGAAGGTCAGTGAACAGGGCTGGTGCCAGGGCTGCAGCGCGGCCGCATCCTGCCGTGGGGCAGCTGCTGACATGTCATCAATCCCGACCGTTTCTGGCGCGGCCCCACATGCCTCGGAGGTGGCCGGTCCCCGCCGGCGCTGCCGGCCTCGTGCCGACTCCGTGCTGCTGCGACCGGCCGGCCAGGTCCCGGCCACAGGTGGGGGCCTGCGGGTGCTTTTCGGAGCGGTGGCATCGCCTCGGGACGCGGCAGAGGATGCGGGAGCTGTGGCCGGGGTGTTCCCACCTCTTAACCCTCGCCAGGTGTGACCCCAGGTGCCCCCTCTCCCAGCTGTGCCCAGGAGCTCGTGGCATCGCTCGCAGCCGCAGCCGGTGTTCCTCGCTGGGCTGCCCCCGAGTTGGTGGGTCCTCATCCCTGAGGACCACCCGCTCCGCTCCGGGCAGCGCAGGTCACCGCGCGGCCGCCGGAGCCTGCTTAAATGCTTTTATCTTGCCATTAACGCCATAAAATCATCCCTCCTGCTGCCACCGGCGCTGCCGGTGATAGCGGGGTCCGCATCGCCGAGCGCCTTATCCGAGCGAAACACACCGCTCCAGCGGGAAGCGGAGCCGCGGCTCGGCCGAGTCCTCCTGGCTTGTCTCGCTGTGGGAGCTGCGGAGCTGGGGGTCTCTTTGTGAGGGAGGGTCCGGAGGCTGCCCTTGCCCCCTGTGGGGGTGTTCCAGCACGATGCCTGGGGGGCATCGCGGGGCGCATCGCCATCCTGCCCTCATCCCGCATCTTTCCCAAGGGGTTTGATGAAGAGCAGGAGGTGCCGCGCTGGGGAGGTGGGGATGGCCCTGGCCACCCACCGAGGTGACCGGGGGGGGGTCCCATGCTGGGAAAGGGCAGGTCTCGCCCCCCCTGTGTGCTGGAGGGACAGTAATGGGGGCTGTTGCCTGCTGCAATGAGGATTTCGGCAGGGATGGGGGGGCAGAGGGCGGGGGGCTCCCACCACCCCCGCCCTTTATTACGGTGGGAGATCAAACAATCCCACCTTTGTTAAATAAAAATAATAATTAAAGTTGTGCTGGGACTGGCAGGGGGGAGCAAATACCTGCTGGGACCCCCCAGAGATGCCCCTGCCACGCCCCCATCCCCATCCCCACTGGCTCCCCAGGGCCCAGTGCTCCCAGTTCAGTTCATTTCCCCTTTCCCGGGATTCCCAGCGCGGACCCGCTGGGAGGTGGGTTCCAAAGCTGCCGATGGCCCGGTGGTTCCCTCCACACTGGCAGCGACAGGACTGGGGACGGGACAAGGTCCCTCCCGGATGGAAGGAGCAGCCAGTTTTCCCCACCCAAGGAATTTCTGGAGATAAGTGTCCTCAGCTGAAGGCGTTGCCAACCCCCCGGCACAGGGCAGGTGGCTGCCATCGCCGCGCGGTGGCCTGGGGTTCTGGCATGGATGTCACTGGTCAGGATTGTCCTGGGCTGTCACCCAGGGCTGCGTGCCCTGGGGATGGGGGTGGGATGGGGCTGGGGTCAAAGGGCTGGGGATGGGCTGGGGAAGGGGCTGGGGTGGGGACAGGGAGCAGGGTGGGGGTAGGGCGGGACTGGGATGGGGATGAGACAGGGACAGGGACCAAGACAGGGGTGGTGACAGGGATGGGGATGGGATAGAGACAGGGACCAGAGTGGAGATAGGGATGGGGACAGGGACAGGGATGGGGATGGGATGGGGATGGGGATGGGATGGGGGATGGGATGAGGATGGGGATGGGATGGGGAATGGGATAGGGACGGGGATGGGGATGGTACAGGGATGGGATAGGGACAGGGATGGAGCTGGAGCTGGGGCTGAGCTCCTTGCTGTGGTGGGTTGACCCCAGCTGGACACCAGACACCCACCAAATCCGCTGGATCCCTCCCCTCCTCAGCCAGCCAGAGGGAAAAGATAACAGCAGGCTCCTGGGTCGAGATAAGGGCAGCGACATCGCTCAGCAGTCACTGACACACCCAAAACAGACTCGACTCGGGGAAATTAGTTTAATTACCACTCAAATTGGAAAAACACCTTCCCCTCACCCCCTCCTTTTTCCCAGGCTTAACCAAATCCCTGATTTCCCTCCCTCCTCCCCATGAGCAGTGCAGGGGATGGGGATGGGGCTTCGACCTCCACTGTGCGGTCCCCCTATGGGGGACCATCCTCCACGAGCATCCATTGTGGACCCTTCCCATGGGCTGTGGCTCTTCCCGCGCTGCTCTGGTGGGATCCCCCCATGAGGGCACGGGTCCTGCCAGGAGCTGCCCCAGGGTGGGCTGCCATGGGTCACAGCAACCTCCGGGCACCCCCTGCCCCGGCGGGGGGTCCTGCAGGGCTGTGGGGGGATCTGCTCCCTCGGGGGCTCCACTGGCTGGGGGCACAGCCTGACCCACTGTGGGCTTCATCATGGGCTGTGGGGGGGATCTGTGCCTCTGTGGGCTCCATGGGCTGGGGGCACAGCCTGCCTCACCGTGGTCTTCATTGTGGTCTGGGGGCACAGCCTGCCTTGCCGGGGGCTTCGCCGCGGGCTGTGGGGGCACCCCTGCCCCCCTGCCCTGCCCCAGGTGCCTGCAGGGCAGCTGCTCTCACCCATTCTCGCTCCTCTCTCCCACTGGCGCAGATTTATTTTTATTTTCCCCTTATTAAATCTGTTACCCCCACGGTGCTGCCACCGTTGTGGTGGCTCAGCCCTGGCCAGTGGCTCCAGGTCCATCCCGGAGCCGGCGGCATCGGCTCCATCCGACATGGGGAAAGCTCCTGGCAGCTCCTCAGAGAAGCCCCCCGCAGGCCCCGCTGCCTTGCCACCCACCCCCGCCACTCGCAAAGGGAAGGTGCTGAGCATAGAGGCCAGACTGAGCTCTGTGGCTGGGCTTAACCTCAGGTGGAGCCTGAGCCCCGCCGGGGAGCTGGTTTCCCCCAAACCCGAGCCTTGCCCCTTCCCCTGAGCCCCCCTCACAGCCCAGCACCTGGATAGGGAACCCTGGGGGCCTTGGCTCCATCCCCCCCCCTGCCCCAACTGCAATCCCTGCCTTGCCCAGCCCGGATAACCCCTGCGGTGCTGAGTGCTGAGTGCTGAGCCCTCCCAGTTGGATAATCTCTGATAGAATTTATAAGTGCATCAACCTTAAACCTCTTTGCCTGGCAGCTCCTCTCTGGCAGCGAGGACAGGGGACTTGCGTGCCCACGGTCACGTAGGGACAACGCCGCGGGGACGGGGTGGCCACCAGGTCACTGCAGCAGCTCTGCCCCCTCTTAGCCCCTGTCTGGGTTTTTTGGGGTTCTCCAGGGCGCCCAAATCTCTGCGTAAGCGGAGGAGCCAGTGCTGCCGCGCCAGATGCCTGCAGATCCTGATTAAGCATTCGGCCATGTGGGTGGCTGCACGTCCCGGCCCCACATGCACACGCACATGCGCTGCGCACATGTGCACACATGCACACGCATGGTACCAGTGCTCCAGGGGGTTACCAGGGCTGGGGCCGTACAGAGCTGGCACAGCTCGGAGCTTCCAGCCCCTGCAGCCCCCCTCACAGACACATACATCCCGCCCTAGCAGTCATATCCCCATTTTATTTTCCCTCCCCAGGAGCAAGGAGGGAGGATTCACCGGTAAAACTGTCTGTGCAAGAAATTCGGGGTGGGGGCAAGTGAGCCAAGTCACCCCCGCGCAGGGGCAGGGCGTCGCAGGGGTCGGTCCGTGTTACGGCCGCGATTTATTGCAGTGCAGAGGGATAGGGAGGGATGCTCCGCAGGGGGTGACGGCATGTGGTACCCACCGACACAGTGCGCAGAGCATCGCATCCCAGACAGCTCTGTCATGCTCATCCCTCGGCTCCGGGATTACACCGGTGCTGCTAAAATCCCACATTTAGCGCCGCAGTGTCCAGCCAATGACCTCGGGGCTGGCACGCAGCGCCGTCCTCGTCCTCCGCAGGGATCAGAGATGATAAAGCTCTCCCAGTCCCGGCTGCCCGCGGGGCACCAGGTGCCAGTCCCGGCAAACCCTCTCGGATGCTCCAAGGATGACATCTGAGCACGCGGCGGACGGGATGGACGGCGAGGGCTTCACCCAGGTAAGGGGATTTTCTCCCTGGATTTGGGATTTGGGGTTGATTTTGCTTCTTACACCCACCCAAGGAGCCGCGCTGGCCTCGGTGCGCCGGGATGCGAGGCCGATTCATCTGGCTGCCGCTCATCCGAAGGGGAGTGGGTGGGTAGCGGGGCATCACGGGAGGGACGTCAGTGGAATAACTCATGGGAAGGTACAGGAGAGCTGGTTCCCAAACCTCTGGCCCCAAGGCAGGCGGGGTGATGCTGAAGCAAGGTGGGATGTAATGATATTCAGGGAGTCTTTCTGCCTGGTGGAGTGGATGGAAGGAAAAAATACGTGAGCGGAGGCTTTGGGACGTGGCCCTCCCTGCAGGGAGAGGCGTGAGGTGCTGCTTGTGGGCGAGCAGCGGTGCGGGGGAGAGCCTGGCTCTGCTCCTGCATCCCGGGGAGAGCTGGCCAGGCTCCGGGCTGGGGTCAGGGGCTGCTCCGGACCTGGGGGGTCGGTGGGGTTTGAATCCTTCCCTGCCCGCTGTGCCGTCCACTCTTGGCTGGGCTCTCTGGAGGGGCAGGAGGGAGATGCCCGAATCACTGTGGGTGCGAGGGGCTGCGCGGCCCCTTGCTGCTTCGCCGGCTCTTACCGAGGCTGCGTCCAGCCGCACGTGGCTCGGTCGCGGTGATGTGGCCGCTGGTCCCTGCCCGCGCGGTGGCCTTCCTGGGCGCCCAGCAGGGCTGAGGGGGGGGGTCCTGCAGCAGCCGCGTGCCCCCCTCTTCCCCAACACTGATTTTGGGGTTATTTCCCCTGGTCGCCAGCACTGGGCACGAAGGGTTTGGCAGGTGCAGGCAGAGGTCCCGGGTGGCGTTTGCATTTGGGATTTGGTGCCGGCTCAGTCCCTGGGCTTCCCCCCAGCCTTGTTGCTTCACTTCTGACCACTGCCAGGCTGCTGCCACCGCAGCCCTTCCCTGCGGCATCCCGGCACAGCTGGACACCTCCCATGTGCTCGGCCAGGGCTTGAGGACCAGCACTGAACTGAGCCTGGGCTGGATGTGGCCGTGTCACAGGGGCACCTCGGGGTGATAGCAGGGTACCCCACTGCTGGCACGCTCCGGGACGGCACCCCAATCCAGCTCTGGGAGCCTGGTGTAGCAGGGGAAAACCAGGGCACCTTTTGAGCATCCAAACTCTTTGGATCAAAAAGAGAAGCAGCATCCACACGCTTGGCACGGGCCACAGATCTCCTGGTCTTCCTCACACCCAGAGCTCCAGGAGGAAGCGCGGGGGGTCCTGTGGAGGATGTGAGGGCAAAGCCCCCGGCACTGAGCATCCCCTGCCCGCACTCCTGGCAGCCTGCTGCTGTGCCTCCTGCTCCTGCCCCGGCTCCGGTTTGGTGGCGCCGGGGACATGCACTCACCCCACGCTGCGGGATGCGGCGGTGACCCAGCCGGAGGAACCTCCTCTTCCCGCTGCGATTGAGAAAGTGCCGCGTGTGGGAGTTATTCATCCCAGGGCAGCGTGACTCAAGGTCCTGTGTCCTGGCTGGGACTTTTGACCTCCAGAGCGTGCCAGGCTTGCACAGTGGCTGGCACTGCCCCTGCCAGCCCCGGGATCCCCTTCACGATGCGGGCCGGTCCCCAGCTCTCCCTAAGTTTGGCCACGCCAGCTTTTGGGGACACTGTCCCTCCTGCCAGGGCTCCTGCCAGCTCTGACATCCTCTCCAGGGCTTGGGGACCTTGCTGGGACATTGGAGAGGGTGCAGCTCATGGAAATGCAGGAGGCTCAGACGTCTCCTCTCCCTGTTGCATCACGGGGCTGCTCCCGGGGCACTCCAGGCTGGTCCCATGGAGGATCCAAGGAGACATTTGATGGAGCTGGCAGGCTCCTCGGCAGCTGGACAAACCAAGGGCTTAGCTTTGGCACCGCCACGAGGGAGGGCAGGGCAGGCAGCAGAAGGCAAACACCAGCCTCAAGTCACAGCAATTCAGCAGGAAGCAGAGGCACAGGCAGCGGCAGGAGCTTGGCACGGATGGGGCAAACTGGATTTGCTGGTGCTGAGGCTCCCAGTATAAAAATCCTCCTGGGCAGGAGAGGCTGCTTGGGGATGGAGGTGCTCCCACGGTTGAGGATGGCCACCACCAGCAGAGGATGGCCATCACCAGCAGAGGGTGGCCACCACCAGCAGAGGGTGGCCATCACCAGCAGAGGGTGGCCACCACCAGTGGAGGATGGCCACCACCAGTGAAAGGTGGCCATCACTGGTGGAGAGGGGCCATCACTGGTGGAGAGGGGCCATCACCAGTGGAGGGTGGCTATCACCAGTGGAGAATGCTCATCACCAGTGGAGGGTGGCCACCACCAGCAAAGGATGGCCACCACCAGCGGAGGATGGCCACCACAAGCAGAGGGTGGCCATCACTGGTGGAGGATGGCCACCCCAAGCGGAGGGTGGCCATCACCCTCAGAGGATGGCCATCACTGGTTGAGAGGTAGCCATCACCACCAGAGGGTGGCCATCACCACCAGAGAATGTCCATCACCGGTCAAGGGTGGCCATCACCGGTTGAGGGTGGCCATCACCAGTGCAGGATGGCCATCACCACCAGAGGATGGCCATCACTGCTTGATGGTGACCATCACCACCAGAGGATGGCCAACCCCAGTGGAGAGTGGCCAACCCCAGTGGAGGGCGACCACTGCCACCGGTCCCCTCTCGGCAGCGGTCCAGCCCCCTCCAGCGCCCACCGCCCACGACACCCCCGTCCCCGCTGCTGGGTACCACGTCCCGGCCAAGCACCGTCTGGTTTCCTGCTGTCCCGGCTGGTGGTGTTGAGGGGGCGAAGGGTCTGGGCAAGGAGGTGGGGGGGGGGTGGGGGGGCGAGCAGCAGGCCTGGGACATGTGAAGCAGCTAAAATTAGGCGGCTGGATCTAATCTAATTTAATCTCCCCTTTTCCGTCTTGTAACAGCGATTAGCCGGGCGGCGCCGGGGGGGGGGGGGGGGGAGGCTGGGCTGCAGGTGGCCCAGCCTGGGGGCACCCACTTTCCCTCCCCCGCCGCTTGGGGGGGGGGGGGGGGGGGGCTGGGGGCGGGGGGAGTGGGGGTGCCAGGCACCCGGCTTGGCTTAGGGTGGGTGGGCTGGAGCTCAGCTCCGGGGTGACGGATAGACGGGGGGATTCCCACCCCCCAGCACCCCCCTCCTTCCAGCTCTGCGGAGCGGTTTGGGGTGAGCCAGCCCCGTCCCAAGGTCACGCGCTCCGTCCCACGGCTGCGGGAGGAAGAAAAGTTCTCGGACCGGTTTTCTCTTCCCAGCCCGGTGCTGAGGGCTGGGTCCGGCCAAGTTCAAGGTTTCCGGTGCGTTGGGTGACCAGGCAAAGTGAATAACCGGTCACCGGTGTCATTCCGCTGCCGGTGGGTTTGTCTGGGATGTGTGTGCGCGCGCGCGCGCGTGTGTGTGAAATGAAACCTGGTTGGAAACTATGTAGAGCACCGACGGGCGATGAATCACGGGGCAGGTGATCTAAGAGGAATTAATGCCACTCCTGGAGCAGCTCCAGCTCCCAGATCATCCTGGCTGCTCCGCGCCACGCTGTGGCCTCGAAAAAATCAGGTGCACCGGGTCTGCTTCCCAGTTCTTCTATCCGCGTCCCGAGCCGTGCCTCAGTTTCCCCAGTATAAAAGGGGGGTATTGCCCCGCCAGGTTTGCAACGCTCTCTCGGGGGGTCCCCCAACCCCTCGGGGAGCAGCTCTCCGGGGGGCTCAGACTGGTCCTGCTTGCACGGGACAGCATCCGGAGCTGGTCCCAGCAGCCCGGGATGCTCCATCCCTGCTCCGGCCGCTGGGCACGGCCCTTCCTTTCAAGCCCCAACGTTGTCATTACCGCAGTCACTCGTCTTTAAAGAATCGCATTAGAGAAATTAGAGCCGGTTGTAACTTCAATCCCTGCAATCAGCCCATTTCCTCCTGCTAAGGAACGCGGCATTAAACGCCGATGGATTATTACAAGCCCGTACAAAGCCGGGAAGCAGCTGGGAGGGATGGCTTGAAAAGATTCAGATTTGGAGGTTTGTTACGTGAAAGGAATTATGAAACGTGTCAGAAAGACTAATTTTAAATAAATAAATAAATAAATAAATAAATAAAAAGCAGTTTAAAAGCAAGCACTATTTAGAGGAATGCATTGCCCACAGACCCGCTCCTCTTTTTTCTTGCCAAGGGTGTTACCTGGAAAATAAATGGAGTCTTAGGGAATGTTCCTTCCTGAATAAATCGATTTAGTGGAGGCGAGCGGAGCTCCGGAGCGGGGCACAAGGACGAGACAGGCCCCTCGTTTTGCACACACAGGCGCTTCCTTCATCCTGCTGGGCAGGCGGCAGATGGGGAAGGTGGACAGATGTGCCCGGCTATTTTTAGGCGAAACGCCGCTTTAATTTCATCCGAACCGCTGAGAATTTGGGTGCTTAGGATAAAAAGCTGGATGAGAAAGTGAATTGAAATGCAGGCGCACCGACAAAGATTAAAAAGGCATCATGCTGCCGGTGCGGGGCTCTGAGCATCCCACTGGACAAACTGGGGCCGGTGGGACCGGATCGCCCGGAGAAGGTGGCTGGCAGCGCGGTTGTCCCGGCTCCGTATCCCTCTGTTTTGGTTGCTTCTCCCCCCCTCTCTCTTCCCTTTGAAATGGAGTTCAAATTCCTTGGAAATACGATGTAAATGACCACTTAGAAGGAAATATTACAAGGTAGAGCCGAAGAGGGTTTGAGCTGCTGGGAACTGGTTGGGAAAGCGCGGCGGGAGCGGGCAGACGGGTTGGGTAACTCCTGCCCCAGGGTGCCGGGACCGGCTCCTCCGGGATGCAGGGCTCAGGATGGCCCGGCGGGCGAGGGACGTGCCACGGCCCTCGTAGGGCTCCTCGCCACGCCAGCCCGCGGGTCCTCGCATGGCTCCGGCCCTCCGCTTCCCAGGCGGGAGCAGAAGCGGCAGGATGGGGAGCAGGATGGGGAGCAGGAGGGAGCGATGGCGGCGCTGGATGGAGCAGGAGGGAGGGATGGCGGTGCTGGATGGAGCAGGAGGGAGCGATGGCGGCGCTGGATGGAGCAGGAGGGAGGGATGGCGGCGCTGGATGGAGCAGGAGGGAGGGATGGTGGCGCTGGATGGAGCAGGAGGGAGCGATGGCGGCGCTGGATGGAGCAGGAGGGAGCGATGGCGGCGCTGGATGGAGCAGGAGGGAGGGATGGCGGCGCTGGATGGAGCAGGAGGGAGCGATGGTGGCGCTGGATGGAGCAGGAGGGAGGGATGGCGGCGCTGGATGGAGCAGGAGGGAGCGATGGCGGCGCTGGATGGAGCAGGAGGGAGCGATGGCGGCGCTGGATGGAGCAGGAGGGAGCGATGGCGGCGCTGGATGGAGCAGGAGGGAGCGATGGCGGCGGCCTGCGGCTGCGGAGGTGTCACATCCCCCTGGGCACACGGGCGGAGGAAGCGCTGCGGGCTGATGGATGCGGGCTGACGGGTGCGCAGGGATGCGCGCAGGGATGCGGGCGGTAAGGCGGGGGGATGGAGCGCACGCGGCACCCCCAGGTGTCACTGGGGGCACCCCCAGGCGCACGCAGGCACCGGTGACCACGGCAGGGGCGTGCATGGACACATGCTGACATGCCCAAGCCAGGTGGCACCTCCGTGCGCACACGTGCACACACGTGCTGCTCCGTGCCCCCCTCCCCCCCCCCCCCGCCCCCTGTGTGCACATGCCGGTGTGCACACAGACAGCGGTGCACACCCCTCCCCCAGGGCATGCAACCCACCACCCCCGTGCACACCCCCCCAGTTCATGTGCACCCCCCGCAGTGCACCACCCAGTACATCCCAATGCACCTCCCAGCACACCCTAATGCCCCCCAGCACATCCCAGTGCCCCCCAGTACACCCCAATGCGCTTCCCCCCTTCAGTGCACCCACAGCCCCCACCCAGTTCACCCACTGTCATCTCCCCTGCACCCCCAGTGCACACCCATGGCCCCGCTCACCCCCTGCAACCCACACCAGTTCCCCCCTGTACCCCTCAGTACCCCCAGGTCATCCCAGAACCCCCCAGTACCCCTAGTACCCCCCAGTACCCCCACTCCAGTTCACCCCAGTATCCCCATATCAGTATACCCAGCACCCCCCCCACTACCCCCATACCAGGGCACCCCAGTACACCTCCCAGTTCACCCTAGTACCCTGCAGTACCCCCAGTACCCCCACACCAGTAGCCCCCAGTATGCCCCATCAGTTCACCTCAGTACCCTGCAGTACCACCCCTGAACCTCCAGAACAGTTCACCCCAGTACCCCCACCCCAGTACCCCCACTCCAGTTCACCCCAGTACCCTCATACCACTACCCCTGTACCCCCCACCAATTCATCCCAGTACCCTGCAGTACCACATGGTACCCCCCCAATGGTTCACCCCAGTACCCCCAGTACCCCCACAGCAGTACCCTCCAGTACACCCACACCAGTTCACCCCAGTACCACCATACCAGTACCTTTATCACAGTACCCCTACTCCAGTACTCCCCAGTACCCCCCAGTACCTCTACCCCAGTTCAGTACCCTCATACCAATACCCCCCACCAGTTCATTCCAGTATCCCCAGTACCCCCACACTACCACCCCCCAGTACCTCCACACTAGTGCAACCCAGTACCCCTACGCCAGTACCCCCCAGCACACCCAAGTACCCCCCACCAGTTTACCTCAGTACCCCCCAGTACCCCCAGTTTACCCTAGTACCCCCTAGTACCCCCGCACCAGTTCACCCTAGTACCCGCAGTACCCTCACACCACTACCCCCAGTACTCCCCAGTACCCCCCCAACCAGTTCACCCCAGTACCCTGCAGTACCCCCACACCAATTCACCCTAGTACCCCCACACCAGTTCACCCCAGTACTCCCCTGTACTGTCAATACCCCCACCAGTTCACCCCAGTACCCCCACACCAGTACAACCCAGTACACCCCAGTACCTCCTCACCAGTTCACCTCAGTAGCCCCCAGTACCCTCAGTACCCCCCACCAGTTCACCCCAGTACCCTGCAGTACCCCCACGCCAATACACCCCAGTACCCCACATACCCTCAATATCCCCACCAGTTCACCCCAGTACCCCTACACCAGTACAATCCAGAACACCCCAGTACCCCCACACCACTACCCCCTAGCATCCCCCCACCAGTTCACCTCAGTAGCCTCCAGTACCCTCAGTACCCTCCAGTTCACCCCAGTACCTTGCAGTACCCCACTCCAATTCACCCCAGTACCCCCACACCAGTTCAATACCCCCTAGTACTCCCCAGTACCCCCCAAGTTCACCCCAGTACCCCACAATACCCTCATCCCAGTTCACCCCAGTGCCCCCAGTACCCCCACACCAGTTCACCCTAGGACCCCCCAGTACCTCCCCACCAGTTCACCCCAGTACCCCCAGTACCCCCACACCAGTTCACTACTACCCTCTAGTACTCCCCAGTTCACCCCAGAACAGTTCACCCCAGTACCCCCACATCAGTTCACCCCAGTACCCCCTAGTACCCCCACACCAGTTCACCCCAGTACCTCCACACTACTATCCCCCAGTACCCCCACACCAGTTCACCCCAGTACCCCCACACCAGTGCACCACCACCCCCTAGTACTCCCCCGTACCCCTCCAAGTTCACCCCAGTACCCTCACCCCAGTTCACCCCAGTGCCCCCAATACCCCCACACCAGTTCACACCAGTTCACCCTAGTACCCCCCAGTACCCCCCCACCAGTTCACCCCAGTACCTCCACATTCCTATCCCCCCGGTACCTCCCCACCAGTTCACCCCAGCACCCCCAGTACCAGCCGGCACCCCCCGGCTCCACCCCCCCCCCCCATCTTCCCCAGGCGCCCCCTGGCGGCGCCGCCCCGCCCCGCCCCGCCCCGCCCCGCCGCGCGCGGGCACACACCCTCGCGGCCCAGCCAATGAGGAGCCGCCGCGGCGCCGCGTCACTCGGGGGCCGGGGAACCTCCTCAATGAGCCACATTGTCGCGGGCGAGCACCGCGGCGCGCGCTGCTGGGGCCGCCTCCGCTCCGCTCCCTCCGCGCCGCTCCGCGCCCGCCGCTCCCTCCGCTCCGCTCCGCACCGCACCGCGCAGCACCGCGCAGCATGATCGCCTCACACCTGCTCGCCTACTTCTTCACCGAGCTCAGCCATGACCAGGCGCAGAAGGTGGGGGGGGCGCGGGACAAAGGGGCCGGGGGGTGGGGAAGGGGGAAAGTGAAAAAAAAAAAAAAAAAAGGGGGGGGGGGAAGGGAAAAGGAAAAGGGGGGGGGAGGGGAAAAGGAAAAGGGGGGGAAAAGGAAAGGAGGGGGAAAGAAAAGGGGGGAAGGAAAAAAAGGGGAAAAAGAAGGGGGGAAAAGGAAAGGAGGGGAAAAGGGAAAGGGAAAGGAGGGAAAAGGGAAAAAGGAGAGGGGAGAAAAGAAAAAAGGAGAAAAGGGAAGGGGGAAAAAAGTAAAAAAAATTAAGGAAAAAAGAGAGGAGGGGAAGGAGAAGAAGGAAAAAAGGAGAGGGGGAAAAGGAAAACAGAAAAAAGGGAAAAATGGAAAAAGGGGGAAAGGGGAGGAGGAGGAGAGGAGCGGAGGGCCGGGGGGGCGGGGGCTGTCGCCCCGCGGGCGCTGCGCTGCCGGCCGGGGCCGCCGTGCGGTACGTGCCGCGGCGGGCGGCTGCGGGACCCCGCGTGGCCGGGCGCCCCCCGCGGGCCGGCGGCGCGGAGCAGCGGCGGCAGCAGCAGCAGGAGGAGGAGGAGGAGGAGGAGGGGGAGGAAGGGCGGGCGTCTCCCCTCCGCGGGACCCCCGGCCGCCCCGCGCTGCACGTGTCGCCGCTTCCCGCCGCCGGCGCGGAGCATCCCCGGGGCCGGGGCTCCCGAGGCGGCGGCGAGCGGGGCCCGGGCTTGCGGGGGGCGGCGGGGGCTGCCCCCAGCCCGCAGGGGGTCGCGGCGCCTCGGGCTCCCCATGCCCCCGCTGCCCCCCCCCCCCCCCATCTGCGCCGGTGGCAAACACCTTCTCGCCTTCCCCTTCCCCTAATTTGCGGGGCCTGGACGGCCGGAGCCCGCTCCCGGTCCGCACGCGCCAGCCGGAGCATCCCGCTGGGATGCAGGGAGCGTTGGTCGGGGCGATTCCCGAGGTCAGGCATTCCCGAGTCGGGGCGGGTGGGCAGCAGCCGGCCCTGGTGTGGCCGGGCCAGCGCTCGGGCTCCACAGCGAGCCTCCAGTCCGTGATTCCCGGGAAAACCGGCCGGCTGGAGCGAGCCTCCAGTCCGTGATTCCCGGGAAAACCGGCTGGCTGGAGCGAGCCTCCAGTCCGTGATTCCTGGGAAAACCCGCCGGCTGGAGCGAGCCTCCAGCCCGTGATTCCCGGGAAAACCCGCCGGCTGGAGCGAGCCTCCAGCCCGTGATTCCTGGGAAAACCGGCTGGCTGGAGGTGGTGCGTGAAGGCTCAGGCTCTCCCAGTGCCCGTGGCCTCGGAGGACAGGTCGGAGCAGGATTTGCTCCCAAGTCCTCGGTGGGCAGCGGTTCCTATTACCGGGGTCGCAGTGCCCGGGTGCGAGGTGGTCGGGATTTGCAAATCCCCCCTTAAAAACCAGCGGAATGGAGAAGGCTCGGAGCGCCCGGCTGGCTCCATCAGATAACGCTGGGGATGCCGGCAGAGAAACAAAACTTGCCGTGTTGGCCCTTCGCCTGCGTTAAATAGGAAGTAAAACCAGAGAGAACATTAAAAAAACACCCCATCCCCCCCCCCAAGTGCATAGGAATAACCTCCCAAGGCAAAGCGATCCGCGAGGAAATACGAGCTCGGCTTCTCCCTCCGCTCACAAGTGTCCTGGGGTTGTGCAACAGCCAAATCCAGGGAATGGGTTGTGTAACCGCCCAGAAATAGGCCAGCCGGCACGGACATGGGCTCCGGCGTGGACATGGGCTCCGGCATGGCCCGACCCCGGCTCCCGGGCACCTCACCGGCTCCGTATCGGGAGCTGGAAATAATGGGGAGGAAAGGGTTTGGCTTAACGCATTCATTCGGCTTCGTTACCCACTGGGAAAAGGGTGCGTGAAGCCTCCGGAACCGGCTTCGCTTCTCTCCCACCTCCAAAGCCCAAACTAAAGGTTGCTGGGATGTGCCGGGGGGATAAAAAAATATCCAGAGCCGTCCGCCGGGCTCTGGCTGCTGCGGGAGCTGGCTCTGCCCCGGAGCCGCCTCCGCAACTGGATTTCTGTGGGTTATTTTTAAACAAATGCCTGTGGATCCTCCCGGCGAGGCAAAGCTGGGGTCGGCACAGCTTCCAGCGGGAGCGTGGAGCTGGGCTGCGGGGAGCGGCTGGGGTGCCGACCTGGATGCTTCCCACCATGGATGCAAAAATTCTTCCTGGCTTACAAATCTTCCCAGGCAACGAGGCGGGGGAGTCCCCAGCCCAGGGAGAATGCAGGGGCTGAAATTCTTGGAAAGCTGTCATCGGGTGTTTTTTTTTTTTTTTGTTTTTTTTTCTTTTTTCTTTTTTATCAAACTCAAAGGCTTTTCCTGGAACTCGAGGTTACGGGAAGAGATTCTAGGGCAGTAACTTGTGGGGTGTTGCAGTCACGTGTCTTTTTGCTTGGGATCGGGTGGAAAAGGGAAGAAAGTGCCTTTGCCGACAGCTGTGGTTTGTGGCCACACCAGGGCCTTGAAAAATGCCTCCAAAATAGGATTTTTCTTCCCATTCTGGACACGGAGCAGCTTCACCTGCTCTGCTGCCCCCCTGGGGGGATGTCACCCGCGTCCCCAAACTCCTGCCCTTTGCTTCGCCCAGCTGGAAAGTGGGTTGCAGGACAAACTTATCTAACCCCCAAGGGATTGTGCAAACTTTAATTAACCTCAGCAGCGTCCTTTGAGAGCCCAGCTTGAAAGTTTGCCGCGGATGAACCACGTTCCCTTCGGATGTGCCGGCTCACGCTGGGTTTCCTGGTCCCTGAGCCTCGTCATGTGACGGGAGGAGCGGGAGGTGAATGAGCCAGATAACCGGGCTGGCGGCCCATCACTCCTTCGAAGGAAGGGAAAACTCGTGATGGAGTTAATTTTCCTGTATTAGGGCCATTCCCAGGCACGGGCAGGTTTTCCTCATTTTTTAAATTTTTTTTTTATTTTTAATTTTAATTTTTATTTTATTTTTATTTTCCCTTTGCTAGGGGGATTAGCTTTATCGAGCTGATTCCTCCCTGCCTGCCTCTCGCAGGCTGCTCGGCGGCTGTGGGAGGGACGCCTGATGGCAAATTCCTGGAAATAAACTTAGAAGCTTCTCTCAAGCTTGCCAAGGGCAGCGGCAGGTTGGCGATTCCCACCCCGGGCACCCCGGGCACCTCGGGAGCCGTCGCCCCTGCCCCGGCTTGAGCCACTGTGGGAGCCCAGGCAGGCGCAGCCTCAGTTTCCCCAAGTGTGGTGGGATGCTCCCAGCATCCGAGGGGTGGGCTGTCGCTGCCAGCGAGGCTTCCCCGTCCAGCAGCATCTCTTCCTGGTCCAGCAGCATCTTGGATCTGCCCCAGAGACCTTCTGGGTTGTAAAATGGGAGAGACAGAGGCCACGTGGGCAGGGAGGTGGCTCAAGGGCTGGCTGGGGCTGCTCGGGGCCGGTGGGACCTGGGAGCAGTTTGACGTCTCGGACTCCCGAGCTGGAAACCAGGCTGTTTTTCTGGTTAAATGAGGCTTTTTGTGGGGGGGCAGAGCGGCGGGGTCACCCGCGGCCGGGTCCCGGGGCTCTGCCGGTGCTGTGCAGCGTGGCTGCTTCGCCATGGGTGCTGAGCTCCACCTCCAGCGCGGGGTTCAGCTGGTGGGGGGGTGGTGGCGGGGCTGGGGAGGAACCGGCCGAGCAGGAAACCATCTGACTCACTCGGGTTCAAGATGACTCCAGGCGTGTGTCATCAGAGGCTCGGCTGTGGCGGAGGGCACGTGGGGTTTAATTCTGCGTGGAGCCCTCAATAGCAGCCAAGGACGTGGGTGCTGGCGGGGTCAGGGCTGGAGGAGGGTGGGTGCAGCCCAGCATCAGTCCTGTGTCACCGAAGGCGGGGAGGTCGAGGAAGGGGACAAGCCGGTTCCCCGCACTGAGTCAGTCCAGGCTGGGTAACGGCGCAGTGACACGGGGGTGGGGGGTGCTGGTGCCCGGTCTGTAGGGGCTGAGGACGTGGCACAGGGGCTGTCCCGTGCGGCGGTGCCCGTCCCCGATCCGACAATACAGGCTGCGAAGTGTGTGCCAGGTTACAGTCCCGAGCCAGGAAATAAAACGCTCCCTGTGCTGGATGCTTTCCCAGATTCACCCGGTGACCTTGGTGAGCCGCTGCCGTTCCCTCTGCCTCGGTTTCCCCAAACCCACCGCGGCTCCGGGCAGGATGGGAGCCCTGGTAACTGCTGGTGCCGGCACCACGGCCCCTCTGAAGGAAGGGGCATTCTGAAAAATGTCAGTGATTTTTACAAAAGCAGCATGTTTTAAGTTAAAAACCGGGATAGGGAGGGAAGCAGTTTAAAAAACATATAATTTCACGCAGAAGTGACCCTGGAGGGAGGACTGGCTGTGCACGCTGGTGCTGTAGGAGCGCTCAAGCCTTCCTCAGACTTGAACATTTCCCTGTTGGTCTCATATGCGACAAATATTTGACTTTGTTGACGAAAAGGAAAAGAAGCCGGCCCAGAAGCCAGCTAACCTCTCGCCTTGTTGTGCCTTTTCCCCGAACGCTGCTGAAATCACGCGCACCCAGCCGGGAGCGCGCGGCGGGGAGATGCTGGGGGGGCTGGGGCCGTCGGCTCCCAGTCCGGTTCTCGCTGGGCACGTGGCTTTGGGAAAAGATCCGGAGCAAAACGAAAACTGAAGGCGAGCAGCTTCCCCTTCCCAGAGATCACGAAAGGGGAAGATGTGGCCGAGGCCTTATTGTACGAGAACAAACCACCCCGCGTCCTTCCCCCTCCTCGCCGCCGGGCAGGAAACGGTTGCGCTTTGCAGGAAGCCGCTGCCGCGCTGAAGTTTCCATCACTGACAGCACCCCTGCCCCACATCCCCCTGCCCCACATCCCCCTGCCCCACATCCCCCTGCCCCACATCCCCCTGCCCCACATCCCCCTGCCCCACATCCCCCTGCCCCACGTCCTCCCCAGTGGTCCCCACCGCCACGGGAAGAGCATCCTTCATCAGCATCCTTCATCCCCAGAGCTTCGGGGCTCTCGAGCTGTGCCACCGGCCACACGTGCCCCACCGAGGGGGGCAGCGAGGTGGGGTACAACTGTCAGGGAGGGGTTTTCCAGTTTTTTTCCACTCTTAGGAGTAGCTGCATTGATGGGACCATCATGCAAACGTATAAGCTGAGAAATTAATTTTTTTCGCTGTGGATAGCGGTGTTGAATTGGGGTGAAGTTGGAGGGTCTGGCCCCGGTGGGAGGACGAGGAGAAGTCTTCAGGCAAAAGAACATCATCCAGCTGCGGTGCTGGTACCAGAGCTGTGAGTTATTCCCACCGCCGCAAAGGCAAACCTGGATTTTGGGTTGCTTTAAGCCCGGCACGGCGCGGCACAGCTTGGCTCGGCTCCCAGCTGGCGGCAGAAATTGGGCAACTTGAGGTTTCTTCAGCCTCGGGGCGAGCGGTCCTTGCCCAGCGGTGGCCTCGCAGCCGGGGAGGTGGCGCTGGGCACTTCCCCAGCACCCGGCGGCGGGTGCTCGGCGTGGAAATTAGCCGAGCCTTTGGAGACAGCCCTGAGCTAGGAGGTGGGGATCTGCCTGGGTTTGGTTCCAAAACAAAATTGCGTCGAACTCCAGCAGGTCTTTAGGAAAAACGTCCTGCCCCGTGCACAGCTGCTCTCGCCGGGAGCACGTCCCGCACCTCCCCGCTCAGGTCTGTGCCCCCTCCATTCCGTTTATTTAATTTCCTTGGGGAAACACTATTATTTATGGTGGAAGCCTTCCAGAAATTGAATTGCCTCCTTGTGACTCCTAACCTAGTGACTTTATTTATTTGGAAACGGTGACGATCTTAAAAAAGGTTCAACAACCGAGAAGGTTGTGTGTTGTGGTGAGATACTCGTGCTTCGGCGCTGCGGAGTAAATTCCTCCGTCTTACCCCATCTTTGCTACAGGTTGAGCCGTGCTGGGTGCGGGGCGGGTAACTGGGGTAACTGGGAGATGGAGCTGGGAAGCCTTGGGCATGAAGGTGGCCGTGGCTCTTCTGTGGTGGGGGTCAAGCGCACACCGGGGTGGTCTGGCTCGGGAAGGAGCTGAGCTGCCACAGCCCCGGGGCCGTCCTGCAGGACACCCTGACCTGCCTTAGCTGCCGAGTGGGACATTGGCGTTCGGAGGAGATGATCCAGGTCTTAAAGGGCTTTGGAGATTAGAAGGAGGTCACCCTGTTTCTCACGGTGCCGATTATTCCTGGGGCGGAGGAGCCTGGAGGACATGGGGAACGTGCTGAGCAGTGCCTGTCCTGGGGGAAGGAGGTGGCACCTCTGCCCCCCACTCCGCACTGTGGTTTTGGGTGCTGGTGGGTCGTGCAGGCAGCATCCCCACCGCCCCGTGCCTGGGGCAGGAGTCATGGAGCAAAGGGCGATGGCTTGTGCATCTGGGCTTCCAAAGCACCCGGCTTCTCTGGGATGAGAAGCATCCCTAGCAGCATCCTGGGAGACTCTGGGATGAGACCTTCCCCTAGCAGCATCCTGGGAGTCTCTGGGATGAGACCTTCCCCTGGCAGCATCCTGGGAGTCTCTGGGATGAGACCTTCCCCTGGCACCATCCTGGGAGTCTCTGGGATGAGACCCTCCCCTGGCACCATCCTGGGAGTCTCTGGGATGACACCTTCCCCTGGCAGCATCCTGGGAGTCTCTGGGATGAGACCTTCCCTGGCACCATCCTGGGAGTCTCTGGGATGAGACCTTCCCCTGGCACCATCCTGGGAGTCTCTGGGATGAGACCTTCCCCTGGCACCATCCTGGGAGTCTCTGGGATGAGACCTTCCCCTGGCACCATCCTGGGAGACTCTGGGATGAGACCTTCCCCTGGCACCATCCTGGGAGTCTCTGGGATGAGACCTTCCCCTGGCACCATCCTGGGAGACTCTGGGATGAGACCTTCCCCTGGCACCATCCTGGGAGACTCTGGGATGAGACCTTCCCCTGGCAGCATCCTGGGAGTCTCTGGGATGAGACCTTCCCCTGGCACCATCCTGGGAGTCTCTGGGATGAGACCTTCCCCTGGCACCATCCTGGGAGACTCTGGGATGAGACCCTCCCCTGGCACCATCCTGGGAGTCTCTGGGATGAGACCTTCCCCTGGCACCATCCTGGGAGACTCTGGGATGAGACCTTCCCCTGGCACCATCCTGGGAGACTCTGGGATGAGACCTTCCCCTGGCAGCATCCTGGGAGTCTCTGGGATGAGACCTTCCCCTGGCACCATCCTGGGAGTCTCTGGGATGAGACCTTCCCCTGGCACCATCCTGGGAGACTCTGGGATGAGACCTTCCCCTGGCACCATCCTGGGAGACTCTGGGATGAGACCTTCCCCTGGCAGCATCCTGGGAGTCTCTGGGATGAGACTTTCCCCTGGCACCATCCTGGGAGTCTCTGGGATGAGACCTTCCCCTGGCAGCATCTTGCGTGTCTAGGAGGAAAAGCGAGCAAAGTCAGGGTGGCGGAAAGGAGAGGAACAGCAGCAGCATGCGCTTTGTGCAGGGGTGCTCCCCAAGCCCTGCTGGTGTGGCACCCCAGGGTGGGATGGGGACGCCTTGTTGGGACCCTGTCCCGCTCATGGTGGTCCCACCAGCACCCCCTGACCGTGGGCTGCCAAAGAAGCCCAGCAAAGGGAGGTCTCGGGGGGGTGTGAGGCTGGTAGGAGGCAGACCCCAGGTATCGGCCAGGTTTATCTCTAATTGCCCCCAACACCCCAGGTCAGATGCTGCTGGGGAGGAGATGGAGTGTGGCTGAAGACCCCCCCCCGACGTTTCCTACCCTGGGGTTGGGGGATCTCTGCCCCTGGTCCCCCCTGGAAGCTGGGAGAGGAGGCAGAGGGTGGTGGTAAGCTGGGGCAGCGGCGCCTTCCCTGTGCCTGGAGCCTTGGTCCGTGGGTGGCAATTTCCGTCAAGCGAAAGCAAATAGGAGGGGAAGGAGCGGAGTGTTTGACTTCCTGCTGCTGGGTGGGTAAGGAGAGGCTGGTAAACACCTGGCACTGGGAAACCTCCAGCTTCCCTTGTCCTTACCCTTACCCTCACGCCTGCCTGCTCTCCCAGCCGCTGGGCACTCGCTCGCCGCTCCCCGTTCATGGGATGGAGCGGGGAGCACCAAGGGGAACCAGGGGGAGGTTTTACCCGTCGCAGCGGCGGGGCTGCCGCTCCCCAGGGATGAAAGCATCTCCCGGAGCTCCTGCTCGGCTCCTCCGTCCCCACAGCGCACTGCAGCGAGGGGGCTTCCACATCCCGGCGGAGCTGGGGTGGGGAAGAAGGGATGCGCGGGAGCATCCCAAAGCGGAGACGCAGGGAGCTGGTCCTCCAGCCCGGGGTCCGCATGGCTGCACCCCGGAGCGAGGTCACGCCGGGGCGGTGGCCACTACTTGCCCACAAAATGCCCATTTCCTATAGCGCAGCCCTACACAACCCCTTCGTGCCCGATTCCTGATGACCTTATGTTACGTGCCTGCAGACAGGTGAGCTAACCGGGTGGAGTTTTCCTCTTGACTTCGCAGGGCTTGCAGCTGCCCTTTAATTAATTTTAAGTGAAGTTAATTGAAACGGGGCATAGTTTGGGAGCTGGCTGCCTATCCGCCTCCCCATTTCCCTTCCCTGCTCCGGCCAGGCTGCAGAGACATGCCTGGTGCTAATGGATGGGTCAGGGAGGAGTTTTTCCCTGCCTTTCCCGGGGAAAAGACGCTTTGATGCTGTTTATAGAAGGAGCTGGGCATCTCCATGGCCTCAGCGTAAAGGCACAAACGGCGGCCGGGAGCAGGGGGTGGATTTCTTCCCTTTCCGGCCACGGCACCCGCTTGTGTCACACCAGCGTCGTTTGCTCGAGGGGGTTGAGTAGCTCTGGGCACCATAACCCTTTGTAGGGGTGATCTCAGCAGTGAAGAAATGTATGGGCAGTGGATTCCTGCCGAGCATCCTTCACGTAGGAAGAGGCCCTGGGGGTCAAGGTCGAGGCACGTTGCCGCCGCGGCGTAGGAAGGGCTCTGCCGCTGGAGAACCTCCTGCCAACCTCCTGACTCACGGCCCGGGCCGGGCAGGTTGTCGGGTTTGGGTCCTGCGTCTGTAGCAACCTGTTTGGGTGCGCGTGGGTGAAGATGCTGCGGAGCACCGGGAGCTCCTTGGGGTTCGGCGTTCCCAGTTTGGCACCCGTCTGGGCAGCGGGGCGCTGCCGAGGAGGGCGCGGGGTGGCGTTGGGTGAGCACGTTGGGGTGCAAGAGCGGTGGCAGGCGTTACGGGCGTGCTTGGGGATAAGCTGTTGCGGCACTGCCGGCGATGCGCTGGCACCGCCGTGTCCTGCCCTGTGGCTGGGTCATCACCTGCTCCTGCTTCTTGCATCAGCCCCAGCAGATGTGAGGGGGGCTGAATGCTGTCCTGAATGTGTCACGGGGGCTGTGCCTGCATCCCCCACCCTCCAGCTGACTTTTTTTTTGGCTTTATCTCCACCTTTCAGATCGACAAGTACCTCTACCACATGCGGCTCTCTGAGGAGACGCTCCAGGAGGTGGCCCAGCGTTTCAGGAAGGAGATGGAGAAGGGGCTGGGAGCAGACACCAACCCCACCGCCTCGGTGAAGATGCTGCCCACCTTCGTGAGGTCCACCCCGGACGGGACAGGTACAGCGCAGAGGGGCAGCGTGGGGAGGTGCCAGGAGGGAGGGCTGGGGCCACCCATCCTCACGGTGCCGCCGGAACAGCGGTGGCACCCACGGCCACCTTCGCTCCTGGGCCTTGGGGCTTCATCCCGCTTCTGCTGAGCAAAGCTCGGTGTGGGGACAGGTCTCTGTGCTGGGCCTGGGGGGGGGTCCCGGTTCCTGCCGGTGGGAGGGAGGGTGGGAACCAGCCCCGGCGGGCCCTTCCTGGCAGGACAGAGCCAGTCACGGGTCCGGCTCATCTGATTTCATTAGCGCTGAGGCGGGCAGCGGTGCCAGCCGCTGTCGGAATGCCACCAGGGCCACAGGAGGAGAAGGGGCTCTGCAGACTTGGCTGCTCACCGTGCCGCCGTTCTGCCTGCTTCCCGTGCCAGCAGGAGCCGCGCTGCCGGCAGCACGCTCCTGGCCAGCCGCATCCGCCTTTCGGGCTCCGGCTTGCTCCTCTCAGCCCCCAAAACGCTCCCTCCAGCACCCCTATGGGAAGCCCCCCCTGTGCCTCCCTCTCTGCGCTGGGTGTTTTGGGAAGGAGCTTTGTCGCCGTCCCCGCAGCGTCACCCCTTGCCTGCCGGCGCGCGGCGGGATGCGGATGCACCCAGGACCTGCGGAGTCTCCCAGCGCTCGAGGCCAGTGGAGTGGTTCTGGCTGCTGAAGGGCAGGGAGGGACGGAGCCCCGAGCAGCTGGAGCTCCCCCTGCTCCGGAGCCGGCAGCAGCCCCCAGAGAACTCCCTGGGACAGTCGGTCCCGTCGGCTGGAGCTGCTCGCAGCTGGGGTTGCTGCAGCATCGGCACCTTCGCGGGGGTCCTTGCAAAACCTTGGCGGCAGGGACCGCTGGCAGCCGGCTGGAAAGGTGGATAAAGAGGAAGGGAGCTGGGGGGAAGAGCCGGCTGCTCTTCCCTCCCCATCCCCAGCTGTTTTGCCACCTCTGGATTTTCATACCTGGCTTCTGGAGGCCAGCAGGTCCCGGCCGATGCTGCGGCTGGGCACTGGAGTTCCCCGGGGAGCACGGCCAGTGGTGCCAGCCTGCTGGTGGAGTGATGGTGTGTAACGGGGGTGCCCCAGAGGCAGCCCTGCTCGAGCAGCCAACCCCCCTCCCCCACTGCTGGCTGGCTGCTCTCCCGAGGCAAGGACGAGGCGATGAGCTGAAGGTCTCGTCCCCGCCAGCTCTGGGTGGGTGTTTGCTGGTAGCATCTCAGTGGGGAGCCACAGGCACCACAGCGCGGTTTGGGTGGGAAGGGACCCCCAAAGGGCATCCAGTCCAACCCCCCGCCCTGAGCAGGGGTCTTCAGCTCGGTCAGGTTGCTGTGAGCCCCGTCCAACCTGACCTTGGGTGTTCCCAGGGATGGGGCACCCACCCCCTCTGTGGGCAGCCTGTGCCCGTGCCTCGCCACCCCCACAGACCATTTCTTCCCAGTACCTAGCCTGGTTCTACCCTCTTTTAGTTTAAAATTGTTTCCCCGTGGTCCCGTGGCTGCAGGCCCTGCCCAAACCTCTGCCCCCACCTTTCTCACGACCCCCCTGTGGGTGCTGGATCCCTGCACCCAGCGCCATCCTGCCCTGCGCTCAGCCCACCCGCTGCACCCACACCCCAAAGCTGGACCTGGCTGCCTGCCCCAGGATTGAGATTTCCATCTATTTAAATGTTTGAGAGTATTTTTAATTACAGGGATAGCCAGAATGCCGCCCCTGGGCATGGGAACTGTTGCAGCCAAAGGTGCTGGGTGCTGGCGGAGCGTGTGTCGGAGCTCCCCGAGAGGCAGGAGCGGGGCGCTCGGCACCCTGCCCCGCTCTGGGGAGGGGGTGCAGCCCCTCTCCGTGCCCTTACGAGAGCGAGCCTTGGCTCCCTCCGCCCTGGCCGCTGGATTTGCCACTTCTCCGGTGTCCCAGCTGGCGTTTGTCACCCGAAGCGAGCTGGGCACGGGGGAAGGGGGCACGGCAGCGCGGTGTCACGCAGGGGGATGCTGGGGCAGCTGCCCAGGCACTGGAGGGCAGGAGGTTCGGGCAAGTCCCAGGGAGCAGAGAGCCGGGATTCCCTGCATGGCTCCAGCTGGATCCAAGCTGCGAGCGGCACCGGTGTCTCCGCTGTTGGATTTTGGAGGGGGGGGGCTGGAAGGTGGCCCGTGGGGGTGAGCCGAGGCCAGCCCGGGGAGGGGCTCGGTGCCAGCTCCCCCGGCCACGTGGCTTTGCGATGAGGTGGTGTGACAACAGCTCGGGGGGAGCTCAGCATCCAGGGGTGCATCCTTCCTTCTTCCAAGTTTTTTTTGAAGCTTCTGGGCACAGTCTGACTGCAGCTGGGCACCAACTCCCACTCCCGCCTGTGTCAGGAGCTGCCTCCCACCCAAAACACAGGTCACTCCTCTGCTCCAGCCCTGCTCGGGGGCACGCCGGCTCCATCCCAACGCCGGTGCTTCAGGGGCTCCACACCTTCCCCCCTGCGAAGCATTCCCACCCCTCCTTGCTATAGCGTGAGCTGTCTCTGCTCCGGGATTATGCCCCGGTTAATGCGCAGCCGGCAGCTCCCCGGGATCCGGGCGGATGAGCGGCGCTTACAGAAATACAAGGTCACATCCATGGGCTGCAGCCAAAACAGCCCCGGCGCCCGCCCGCGGCACCCTTCCTGCGCTGTGGGGGTTTGGTCTGGCTGGTTTCGCCGTTCCTGATGCAGCGGGATAAGAGGGGGAGGATTTCTGCTTCTGGAGTGGGGCTGCTCCTAAAAGGAACCCTTCCTGCTCTGCTCAGCTCCAGCACCTGCTGAAATGCCCCCGGTGCTTGCAGCAAGGTGGTGGGCATCCCGCCGCGGGCTGGGGGGAACAGACCCCAGATCAGCTTCTCCTTGGAGCCCCAGTGACGCCGAGCAAGGGCTCTCCTTGGTGCAAACGCCACCTTCCTCCCTGCTCCGCATTGCCAGGGTCACCTCGTTCCCTCCTCTGTGATAATATTGACACAAGGATCTTCTGGTGCATCCTCCACTAAGCCCCAGCAGCTGATATCCATGGCCGGGAGTTTTCAGGAGGATGCTGCAGGAGTTTGGTGGTCAAATCCCGGGAAATTGAAAGGATGGTTCTTGGTGACGCCCTTCCCTTGGCCGGTGGGCTCCGTTCCTGCCAATAACCAGCTGCATGAAAACCAGCTCGCGTGGCACGTGGTCTTGAAAGGCTTTTAAAGAAAATGCCGTTTCCATGCCCAGAGCCTCTCACCTGGTGATTTACCCCCCTCCTCAGCAAGGAATTGCGTTGGGGAATTGCTGCCAGGGGTCTCTCGCCACGGTCGGTGCAAGTTGCTTTTTGCTGGTCCTGATTCTGTCTGGAACAATCCACCAGGTTCATCCTGGCGGTTTGGTTGCCGCAGACCCTGTATTTCATGCCCAGAACATCATGAGCCCCTTTGCTGATCCTCCAGCACTAATTCGGTGGAGAGGCTGATGCAAGCACCGGGGCTTTTATATCCCCCTTGTGCTCAAAGCCCCCCGGCGGGCTGCAGGGCTGGCAAGGGCGCCCGCAGAGGGGGTGGAGGTGGGAAACGCCAGGGGCTGCGCCTCCACCTTCTGCATCTCCCTGCGGGGCAGAGCTCGGACCTCCTCCAGCTTGTGCTCTTCCACCTGTTATTTTATTAAGCTGATTTATCCAAGGATTCCTACAAACTGGGGTTGCAGTTGGCTGGAAGCCTTGAGGTGGGAGATCTGGGGTGAGCAGCCTCCGAGGGGCTGGGGCATGATCCTGCATGTGATGCTGGGGTCCCCAGTCCCTGGCTGCGTTTCTGAGGAGGGCGTTGCTCCAGCCGCTTTGCCCCGTGCTTTCTTCCAGGCAGTGCAGGTATCTTTAAAGGCACTGAACCCTCATCCCTGGGTAGTTTGCTGAGAGCAAAGAGCCCCCTGAGCCAGAGCTCCGTGCTACCCCCGCTGTTCGATTTGTGAGCGCAGCATCGCAGCCTCCGTCCTTCCCACTTAACGAGGGAGGGAGGACCCCGATGTGGAGGTCCATCACACCGCTGTATTGCTTCAGCCCGGCAATTTTCCCAGGGAGATTTCGCTGCCTTTTTCCTCCTGCAAAGCTGATTCCGTAGCTGCTGAGCCGCTTGCAAGGGGTTTTTTTTTCGGTTGTGAGGTTGGGTCCTGTTGCTGCTCCGTGGCGAGGGCCGGTGGGTGATGGGTCAAAGGAAGGCTGGGCACGAGCCTCACCGGGGCGGTTTGGCTAAAATACCGCACGCGCCGAGGGCTGGGCAGGGTTCCACGGGAGGGTGGTCCCATCCACAGCTCCTGAGCCTTTTTTTTGGGGGGATCCACCTGGGTTCCCTGTGTTATCATCAAGGAGCTGAACAACCTTTACCCTCTTGGCTCCAGCATCCTCAGCCCTGGCGTATTTATCAGCCCCCCCAGGTGTTTTTCATGCTCTGCTAGCAAGCAGAATGGCATCTGTGCCAGCGGCGAGGGAGGCAGGAGCACGGCTTGACCCGCATTTGGGACAGAAGGTGACGCCAGCGGTGCCCATCCGTGGCTGAGGCTACGTCCCCACCGGGGGCTTGCTGGCGACATGGGGACAGCGAGGAGCCTCGCTAAGGCTTTTCCTGCTGCGTTTTCAGCATCCATGTCAGGAGCTGTGGCCGAGGCGTGCCCCGTGGCTGGCAGGCTCTGCAAACCGAGCTGCCAGGCTGCTTTAAACCCCGTCCCTGCCGAGGGTCAATGCAGGCGTGGGGCAGGGAAGAGAAATGAGTATTCCGGGTCTGACTGCCCCGGTGCACGAGCTCCGGCACCCTGGCTCCGCCGGCTCCTGTGCCGCTCTCCAGCCCTGTGAGCATGGGGTCGGACACCTCTTGGCTACGCCGCCTCGCTTAGCCGGGTGTTGTCTGGGGAGGGCTGAGTTGCAAAGCTTTGATGGGGTCCAGGTTTGGAGCGTTCCGTGGTTCTGGGTCAACGGCGCCTGCAGGGGGGCGTGCGTTGCTGCAGGGACGCAGTGAGGGTTGGCCAGAGCCCGTGCAGGGACTCGGCTGAACTTCAGCTTTTGTTAAAATAATGGTGTAACTGCCCTGGCATCACCTCGTCCCACTGGCCGGTTGCTCTCGGGATGTAGCCTTAACCGACGGGACTGCAGCCAGGGCACCGCAGCCGGCGGCAGGGGGGCTTGGCATGGGCTGGTACCCCCGAGAGCTGGGACCTGCCCTGCCCTGCACCCCCGAGGTGATGCGCTGACCCCCCTGGGGCGATGCACTGACCTCCCTGGGGTGATGGGGATGCGCTGACCCCCCTGGGGTGATGCACTGACCCCCATGGGGCGATGTGCTGACCCCTCTGGGGTGATGCATTGACCTCCCTGGGGTGATGCACTGACCTCCCTGGCGATGGGGATGCACTGACCCCTCTGGGGTGATGCATTGACCTCCCTGGGGTGATGCACTGACCCCCCTGGGGCGATGCACTGACCCCCATGGGGCGATGTGCTGACCCCTCTGGAGTGATGCACTGACCTCCCCGGGGTGGTGGGGATGCAGTGACCCCCCTGGGGTGATGCACTGACACCTTGGTGCTCCCCCCCACTTCTCCATCCTGAGCGGCCAGGCTGTTGAACGCTGCTCCTGACCTCTGAGCCCCTCTTATTCCTCATCTTCTCATTCCCTCGGAGCGCGAGGGCTGCTTTGTACGGACCTTTTCAGCCGCAGAGGGACTTTCTAAAGCTGCTCCCAGCCCGGGCTCCCAGTCCATCCCTGTCCCCGGTTCCCTTGCCCCGAGCCCTCGGTGGGTCAGCCCCAGGAAAGACGCCAGGACAGATGGATACCCCGCAGGCTTGGACGCCGAGCTGCCTTTTCAGCTGGAGTCACTGGAGATGCCGGCTGGCCTGGTGTCATTTGAATACTAATAAACCACACTTTTTGTTTCAACTGTAGCCCCTTTGTAAAAGCATCGGCGGGCACAATGTGGCCCCCGGGCGCTGTAATCTGCCCGGGGGAGCCAGCACAGCACATTTAATGCATTCAGAAATCAAACAGTGCTGATGGAGGGCTTTCCCCCATCCCTCTCCCCACACCGCTAGGTATTTAAAACAGCCAGCTTGGCGCTTTTCCCGCATCCCAGGTCTCAGCTGGTCCAAAATCCAGTGAGCTGCCTTGGTGCCTGGTACAAGGAAAACAAACGGGGGGTGAAACTCGCCGGGCTTAGCCCTGGGGTCTTGGGGGCAGCAGGAGTGGGGCTCCTCTGGGCCAGCGCCGATGGAGAAACCGCTTCCCTGGCTGCCCCGGGAAGGCACCAGTGAGGCCCCAAAGGTCTTCTGCGGTTTTTTTCCTGCTTACACCTTTCAAGCTTGCCTTCCGCAAGAAGCCACATGCCCGGAGTGCCCGGCGTTCCTGCGGCAGGGCAGGGGAGGCTGCCCTGGATGGGGCAGCCAAGCTTCAGCGGGAGGGGCTTTGCCATATAGCGTGTGGATGTATTTCCATATATCAAACCTTTAGCCAGCCTCTGGTGGCAGCTGGCTAGCAGGGGTTTCACGCTTGGGCTGGGCATTTAGGAGCTCTCGGGAGCATCCTGCGTCAGTAGGGTCGGGAACGGCTCTGCCGCCTTCTTCCTTACGGAGCCTCAGGCTTGGAGTGCGTCTTCCCTGGGAATGCCGTCGGGTTGGGATGGGCTCGTCTGGATGGGGCCGGTGGGGTCTGTCCTCCTGCCAGCAGGTGCACCCCCAGCTCAGCCACACTACCCAGGGCATCAGGATGCGCCCCAAAGATGCTGCTTCGATCCCCCGTCAGCTACGGGGGTGCAGAGCAAGGGCAGGAAGCACAGCCACAGCTCTGATGAGAGAAAAAAAAAAAAAAAAAAAAAAGAAAAAAAAAGAATAGAAAAAGTATTTAATATTACCCCCGTACTTGTCCGGCGGGGGCGGTGACGTTGCTGAGAGGGACCTGCCGAGTTAAATGGTTGTTCTTGCCTGGCTCCCGCAGAGGACGGGGACTTCTTGGCGCTGGATCTTGGTGGCACCAATTTCCGTGTGCTGAGGGTGAAGGTGTCCGACAACGGTCTGCAGAAGGTGGAGATGGAGAATCAGATCTACGCCATCCCCGAGGAGCTCATGCGAGGCAGTGGGGTGCAGGTGGGCACAACCTCTCTCTCCCCTCCCCCTCCCCGCTCCCCTGGGCAGCCCCCCAGCTGCCGGGCTTCCCCTGGGGGGGGACCACCCGTCTGAGGGTGGTTCTGCCTGAAGGGAGGGCTGGGGTCACCCCAAGACCCCCGGCTGTGCCACGGGGCGGGAGCGGGACTGTGCACCCTGTTGCTGCCTTGCCCAGCAGGGTGCCAGTAGAGCCTCGCTTGCTTTTGCCTGGAACCAGTATGGTTCCTGACACCCAGTACGGTGATGGGTGAGGACCGTGGAGGTGGGGGGTGGGGGGTGGAGCGAGTCCCTCAGGCGGGCAGGGATGCAGGTGCTGCGCTGGGGCATCGCCTTGGCCAGCGCTCACTCACTGCCTTGTTTTCAGCTGTTTGACCACATCGCCGAGTGCTTGGCCAACTTCATGGAGAAACTGAAAATCAAGGACAAGAAACTTCCCCTGGGGTTCACCTTCTCCTTCCCGTGTCACCAGACCAAGCTGGATGAGGTGAGGGAGGGTCTTGCCTCCTCTGGGGCTCGTGGGGATGCGGTGGGATGGGGGCAAGCTCTCGCTGGGGGCAGTAGTTGTCCCACGCCAATTTAGCTTTGTGCTTTTAATTAGGCTGATTGGGTAGTGTGTGAGGTCTGGGTGCTGAGGGGAGCGCAGGATGTGCCCTGGGGCTCGCAGGGGTCTGGGAGGAGGAGGATGCTTCCACAGAAAGCGGCGGTCTCTGCTCCGCGGGCGGCTCAAGGAGAGCGGCTGCGGCAGGGAGAGCAGCTCCAGCAGCCCAGACGTGCCGAGCATCACATCCCCGTCATGCAGCCGGCGCGGGGGGTGGGGGGGGGGCACCCACCCGGCTGCTCGCCACGCTCCGAGCAGCCGGGAATCGATGGCTGTCAGCTCCGCTCAGCCGCACCGGCTCTGCGCCGGGAGCTGGTGACCTCGCTGGGAGGCTGAGCATCGCGGCGGCCAAGGCACGTGGCCCCTCTCCTGCCACCCACGGCCGCTGCCGGGCTCTCGCTGCCGTGGAGGGGGGGCCCGGTGCTTTCCTTGCCCTTATCTCACCCGGCTCCTGGGCAGGATTGGAAAGGAGGACGGCTCCATGGCGCGCTGGCGATGCCGCACGTCCTCGGCGTTTTGTACCGGGCTGGGGCAAGTCGCGCTCCTGTGCCCGCGCGGGTTCGACAAAAGTAACGAGGAAGAAGGTTAACGCTTTCCTCGTGGTAGGGGTGGGGGCTGTAGGAACAAAAAAATAAAAAATAGAGAAGCTGGGAGAGGAAGCATCTGTCCCCGGTGGCCTGCTCCGGTTTGTTCTCTCCGTGCCTCAGTTTCCCCGTCTGCAAGCAGGGCGGGGGTTTGCCTCGCTGAGGCACCCGCGGCTCCAGGCTCGGAGATTTTGGACACAATCGAGTCCCCTCCCCCTCCCAAGGCTCCGCTCAGCCCCCGGCCGGGCGCTGCGATGGCTCTGCGGGGTGGGGACGCAGCCCCAGGTGGGGACGCAGCCGGTGCCCCTGGCTGCGGTGGGCAGCGAGACCCCCATCCCGCGGGGAGGGGTCACGGAGCGCTCCGTGGGGTGGGGAACAGGTTTTGCCCCAGGGCTCCATAAAACCCGGTCACAGGAATCACGGTCCCTCCTGCCAGCGGGAGCAGGGAGCTGCGCCCCCGCTATGTCATGGCCACACGGTTTGTTAGCGCAGGGGCGCGGGCAGCCGGGCGGTCTGCTGAGCGCTCCGCATCGCTCTTCCCCCGCAGAGCATCCTCGTGACGTGGACGAAGGGGTTCAAGTGCAGCAGCGTGGAGGGGAAGGACGTGGTGTCGATGCTGCGCAAGTCCATCAAGAAAAGAGGGGTGAGAGGGGAGGTCTTGGGCAGGTCTGTCACCTCCTGGGTGGTGGGACGGGGGCGCGTGGTTCCCTGGGGCAGGGTGCTGTGGCCCCCCTCCCCGTGGCAGCAGGGATGCTTCTGTTCTGGCCACGCTGGCTCAGTCTCTCCTCTCCACCACCTCAGGACTTTGACATTGACATTGTGGCCGTGGTGAACGACACTGTTGGGACCATGATGACCTGCGGCTACGACGATCACAACTGCGAAGTCGGCCTCATCGTTGGTGAGCTGCAGCAAGGGGGGAGAAGGGGGGTCCGTCTGCCCCTGGGGACCACGTTTCTTGCAGGTTTCAGGGTCTTTTTGGGGAAAAAGAAAGGGGATAGCGGTGTTAGAGCACCAGCATTGCCCGATGGTTGGTTTCGTCCATCTTCACGTTCTACAGTGCGTGGGGCCGGTGCTGGTTACGGGGGATAGGGGGAAGGCGGCATCGTCTCTCACCGCGCGCCCCGTGCGTGGCTCAGGTACCGGCACCAACGCCTGTTACATGGAGGAGATGAGGCACATCGACCTGGTGGAAGGGGACGAAGGTCGGATGTGCATCAACATGGAGTGGGGGGCCTTCGGCGACGACGGCACGCTCAACGACATCCGGACCGAGTTCGACCGCGAGATAGACATGGGCTCGCTCAACCCTGGCAAACAATTGTGAGCGGATTCTTGGCTTCGGCTCAGGCGCGAGGTTTGCTCTGCATTGTCCGTCCTCCTGTTGCGCTGGCAGTGGGACCAAAGAGGTTGTCCCAGCTAACTAGGTCACTGCGTCCTCCGCCGTGCCAGCTGCACCAATGCAGACAGGGGCTTGTGTCACGAACCGGGGCTGGTGCGCCCAGCTGAACCGCTCAGCGCCCGCTTCCCTTGGGAGCCCGTCGCTTGGATGTGTTGGTTTCTCTTTCTTCCCCCAGCCCATGAAGTTGTCCGCCAGCCGAGGGAAACACCACCACCTAATGTCCATATCCGCATCCTACGGAGCTCCCGTTCCCCTGGCGGGTGGGATTTCGGGGTGGGGGGTGTCTCTGCAGACCCCGGGCCCCCTCAGGTAGCCATAAGCTCTCCTTGCAGAGCGGCGGTTATGTCAGCACGGCTTTATGTTCTCAGTGATGGGATAAGCTGCTCTGGGAAGGGATTACCTCGATTGCGTTCGGGCCCGGAAGGCTGCCAAGTGTTTTTAAGGTCAGATGGTGGCCACCTCGCAGGACACGTAGCCAGACAAGTCCATCTTGTGCTTCCCCCGTCGGCAGGTTTGAGAAGATGATCAGCGGGATGTACATGGGAGAGCTGGTCAGGCTCATCCTGGTGAAGATGGCCAAGGAAGGGCTCTTGTTTGGGGGGAGGCTCACCCCAGATCTGCTCACTACCGGCCACTTTGAGACCAGATATGTCTCTGCTATTGAGAAGTAAGTAGGATCCGGATGGTTCCCTGGGGTCCCACCATCCCCTGACATCTGCACGGTGGGAAAGCGGGCCCCGTCCCCGGGCTGTCCTCGGGGAAGACTGGGACACTCGGGATGGCAGAAGTTGGGTTTCCAGGCACGAATCCTTCTTTGTTCTTTGCTGCACAGGGAGAAAGAAGGGCTGCAGAAAGCCCACGAGATCCTCAGCAAGCTGGGGCTGGAGCCATCTCATGAGGACTGTGTGGCCACCCACCGCATCTGCCAGATTGTTTCCACCCGCTCGGCCAACCTGTGCGGGGCCACCCTGGCAGCCGTGCTGCAGCGCATCAAGGAGAACAAGGGGGTGGACCGGCTGCGCTCCACCGTCGGCGTCGATGGCTCCGTCTACAAGAAGCATCCTCAGTGAGTGCACTAGGATGGGCAAGGCTGGCGGGGAGAGAGGGTGAGCGAGCCCAGATCTGTTCCTGCAGCGGTGGGTAAAGCTTGGCACAAGCAGAGCATCTCCAGATGTTCCCCTGGGCACCTCCGTTTGGATCCCAAAGGGGCCCCAGTCGTTTGCAGCCCTGGAGGGTCGCGTCACCCATGGTGGCATCATGCTCAGGTCCTCTCTCCTCTTCCGTAGCTTTGCCCGGCGCCTCCACAAGACGGTGCGGAAGCTGCTGCCAGACTGCGAGATCCGTTTCGTGAGGTCGGAAGATGGAAGTGGCAAAGGGGCAGCCATGGTGACGGCGGTGGCCTACAGGCTGGCCGCCCAGCACAAGGCACGCCAGAAGATTTTGGAGGCGCTCAAGCTGAGCCGTGAGCAGCTCCTGGAGGTGAAGCAAAGGATGAGGATGGAGATGGACAAGGGGCTGGGCAAGGAGACGCATGCAGAGGCAACGGTGAAAATGCTGCCCACCTACGTGTGCTCGACTCCGGACGGGACAGGTAACGTACCACAAAGCCCACGTGTGTGCTGCGTAGGGCGGAGAGCCGGCATCGCTGCTCCCAGCATCTGCCCCGCTTAGGGAGGGGCTGGGACCTCTGCCGTGGCCAGCTGCCACTCTTCACGGTAGGGGTGGCACAAAGCTTCCCAGCCTCCAGCACCGTCCTGGGGCAAGCGGCTGAGCCTCCAGGACGTTCTGGGCTTGACTCCACACGACGCCTGGCTTTGTGGCTTTCGCTGCTGCAGGTTCCTCACCACCGTTGTCCCGGCTGGTGCTCCCAGTTCTGTCACTGGCTTGGGCGTGCGCCTGCCCCTGGGTGTGCAGCCCCGTGATCGCCCCAAGTCTGGAGCGAACCTCCCCATCACCTCCCTGCCCGCACCTGCGGCTCTCCATTCCCAGCCACCTCTTGGTTTCTGGTCCTCTCCCAGGAAGCGGGCAGCTTGGGGTCACCTTCGTGCCGCGGTCGGGATGCCCCTTGCCGGGATCGCTCTGCTCATGGCTCTCCCTTGGGTTTCAGAAAAAGGAGATTTCCTTGCCCTGGACCTGGGAGGCACCAATTTCCGTGTGCTGCTGGTGCGTGTGAGGAACGGGATGAGGCGCGGCGTCGAGATGCACAACAAGATCTACTCCATCCCGGTGGAGGTCATGCAGGGCACGGGAGAGGAGGTGAGGACGGGCAGCTGGAGGTGGGAAGCTGGGGCGTCTTCCCTGGGGAGCAGCAGAAGTGGCAGGCGGGGGTGCTGGCTGGCCATGGGGGCTGGTTTTGCCTTGCTCTGCTTTTCCGGGATGCCAGACCAGGAGCGGAGAAGGCTGGTGCTCTCCTGCCTTTAGAGCAGCGAGTTCTGCCCAAGGCTCCGGCGTTCGGAAGGTGCTTTCAGAAACTTGAGACTGGTTTTTAGGTTAGAAATGGTGTGATTGCCAGGCATCGCTGAGCCTCCCCGCATCCCACACGCTGCTCCGCGAGGGCAGATAAGCATCATCCCCGTTTCCCAGATAGAGAAACCACAACACAAGCGGTGGGAGGCGTCTCCAGAGTTTTATTTGCAGACGGGATGAGTTTTGCAAACCGCTGCAGGCGGTGCTTGGGGGCTGGGAGTGCTTGTAGCAGACGGGCTCTGGGGGTGCCTTGCAGAGGGACCGGACTCCTGTGCCACCCCAGGGAGCTGGTCACCTCCCGGCTGGCCGCTCCGTCCCTCCTGGGCGCAGTGCGGGCACGGCAAGGCGGAGGTATCTCGGGATGTCGGTGGGGAGGGGGATGGAAAGGAGCGGCCACCGCTCTGTTCAGAGCCCTGTCGGCTGGGGGGGTGGATCAGCATCTCCAGCAGGTCGGGCAGGCTGGCACCCCTGCGTCCCTCCCTGCAATGGTGACGTCTCCCTTTGGCTTTGCGCATCCAGCTCTTTGACCACATCGTCCACTGCATCTCCGACTTCCTGGAATACATGGGGATGAAGGGCGTGTCGCTCCCGCTCGGATTCACCTTCTCCTTCCCTTGCCAGCAGACCAACCTGGACGAGGTAAGCCCAGCCCAGCCGGTGGCACACGTTTGGTACCCAGGGCTGGCTGAAAAGCCAAAGCCCACTGGGAGCTCCGGTGACCGTGTGGCAGGTCAGGCAGAGACCCCAAGGAGGGGAAGGGGGGGGGGCTCGGCGCTGCCGGTGCTCCTGGAAAGCCCCCTTGCTGCATCAAAGCAAACCTTGAGCCCTGGGGACAGCCCAGCCGGGATGTGCCCTCCCTGTGCCGGCAGCATCCACTGGGAGCGGCTGGACCTGGGGGCTGCCCGTGTTTCCCCCCCCACCGGCGCCGGGTGGGTCACCGCCGGGTGTTTGCTCCGCAGGGGATTCTTCTGAAGTGGACAAAAGGTTTCAAGGCGACCGGCTGCGAAGGAGAAGATGTGGTAAACCTGCTGAAGGAGGCAATTCACAGGAGGGAGGTGAGCGTCCACGTCGCTGCGAGGAGCCGGCTCCTTGCTCCCACATCCCGGCTGGCCTCGGCGTCTTTAATTGGCCTGTCAAGCAAATTAATGGGCTGCGCGCAGGGCTAATGAGTGTCTGAATTTTAACAGCCACGCTTAGTCATCACTAGATGTTGGATTTTCAGACCCTGGAGCTAAGAGCTGGCTTGTGGCCAGGGCTGGAGCAGACTCTTCTCGCCGCGAGTTAGGGGGCCATGCGAGCCCCCCCCCCCCCCCCGCCTTGCAGCCCCCCCCTAAGCCCCTGCCCTGGGGGCTCCCGTGGCTGCACCTGGAGGTCTGAGCACCCACCTGCGGGGACGTGGGGCTGCGGGAGGCTGTGGGTGCCTGGAGGGCTCCCTCGCTCAGCGGACGGGTCCTTTCCACGGGGTGGGGGCAGAGGTAGCGAGCTCCGTCCTCGGGAGTAACGCCCGCCGTCCCACCCCTCTGCAGGAATTTGACCTGGATGTGGTCGCGGTGGTCAATGACACCGTTGGCACCATGATGACCTGCGGGTACGAAGATCCGTATTGCGAAGTTGGGCTGATAGTCGGTGAGGACTGAAACTTTCTGAGGTTGTTCCTCTGCCCGCGGTCCCAAACGCGCTCCCGTGGGATGCGCCGGGCTTCGGGGGGGGTCTGAGGGCTGTTATCCTGCGTACGCGCCCCGCTTCTGCGGCAGCCCCCTTGGAAGATGCTCCTCTCCCTGCAGGCACAGGCAGCAACGCCTGCTACATGGAGGAGATGAGGAACGTGGAGCTGGTGGAAGGGGAGGAGGGCAGGATGTGCGTCAACATGGAGTGGGGGGCGTTTGGTGACAGCGGGTGCCTGGATGACATACGGACGGAGTTCGACTTGGCAGTGGATGAGCTGTCCCTCAACCCTGGCAAGCAAAGGTGCGTGGTGGCTTTGAGGGGGTGGGAGGGGACCCCCCCGGGGCGGTGGGTGTCCAGGGACGGGTTGGTGCTGCCCCACCAGCCTCTTGGAGGAGCGTCAGGCGATGAGGAGCAGGGCAGCGTCCGGCTTTGCGACACACCGGTGTGTCCCTTGTCCCCTGCCCGCAGCGTGGGGATGGCGCCGCTCCGGGGTGTCAGCCGGGGGGGCTGCGCCAAAGGCAGAGCTGCGGTCCCCACCCGGACCCCCTGTCCCTTCCCACCCTCATGTCCAGCCTTGCCCTCTCCTGCCCAGGTTCGAGAAGATGATCAGCGGGATGTACCTGGGGGAGATTGTCCGAAACATCCTGATGGATTTCACCAAGCGAGGGCTGCTCTTCCGGGGGCGCATCTCCGAGAGGCTGAAGACCAGGGGGATCTTTGAGACCAAGTTCCTGTCCCAGATAGAGAGGTGAGGTCCAGCAGGTGGGACAGGCGCCAGCTCTGGCCTTACAGCTGCACCTCAGAGACGGAGTTTGGGGAAAGCGTTTGCGGGGCTTTTGGGAGCAACCCCAGGCGCTTGGCCCGGAGCTGGGGTGACCTGGGGTGGTGCAATGCAGGTGGGTCAGCAAAACCCGCGTGGTCCTGACAGCGCCGGAGCCAAAAGGCAGAGAAACTGTGTGGGGCTCGTGGCACAGGCGCCTCTGCATCCTCTGCCTGGGGCAGGGGAGCCACAGGTTAAACTGGTGTCGTGTGGTGACAGTGACGGCATCCACGCCAGTGGCTTTGTCCTGACGTAGCCTCGCGGATCAGGGGGCGGCAGAGCCACCTCCAGGTCTGAAAGCTGGGGGTAGCGGGGAGGTGTGAGCCCCCGGGCTCTGCAGGGTGTGGGTAAGGGAAGGGGAGCCTGAGCCTGTGTCACCCCAGTTGCTCCATCTGCTAATGCTGCCTGGCCCCGGTGTCTCCCCAGCGACTGCCTAGCCCTGCTCCAGGTCCGCTCCATCCTCCAGCACCTCGGCCTGGAGACCACGTGCGACGACAGCATCATCGTGAAGGAGGTGTGCACGGTGGTGGCGCGGCGGGCGGCTCAGCTCTGCGGGGCCGGCATGGCAGCCGTGGTGGACAAGATCCGGGAGAACCGCGGGCTGGACTTCCTCAAGGTCACAGTCGGCGTGGACGGGACGCTCTACAAGCTGCACCCTCAGTGAGTTGCTCGGTGGCGCGGTTGTCCCCCGAGGAGGCTCGTGCTGGGGCATCTGCCCATCCTGGGGTGCCAGGAGGCGGTGCCGGAAGCTTCGCAGGGCAGTTGGAGAGGAGAGGAGATGTTTTAGGGTCTCGAGGACTGCTGGTGCTGAGCTGGACTCTGCCGAGGCACAGCCAGAACCCCCGAGGATGGGATGCTGGGGCAGATACCACCACACCAGGTGGTCCCAGAGGTGGCGAACGGGTTCAGCCAGGGGTCCAGAGCATCAGGCAAAGTCACGGGGACGGGACGGGTCTAACCCCCCACATCGGTCCGTGGCCAAGTGGAAATACGGTTCTGCCCGAGCTGGGGGCTGATGCTCCGGGGATGCTGTCGCTCAGGGAGGCACTAACGGCACAGGGCTGAGCCTAAGTGGGGCAGGGGGCTCTGGCGACCCCCCGGTGAGGCTGCTCAGGGCTGTTAAGGTTTATTAGTGCCTTGGGGGCTCGGCGGGACTGGGGAAGGGGCTGAGCAGAGGGAGGGCACGGTTATGTTGCGGGCTGGGGCTGAAGTGTGGAGCCTGCCGCCTTCCAGCGCCACAAACCCGGCAGCTCTCTGGCCATCCCTCCTGCTCCGTGTCCGTAGCCGCTGGGGTGGCACCACCACCACGACGGGTGCGAAGCGCTTTGTGCCTGGTGGGGCTGGTGCCTGCAGCCCAGGGCGGGTTAAACCAGCGTCTCTCCCCGCTGTGCCCCGCAGCTTCTCCACCATCATGCACGAAACGGTGAAGCAGTTGTCTCCCAAGTGCGAAGTCACCTTCCTGCAGTCCGAAGACGGCAGCGGCAAGGGTGCAGCGCTCATCACGGCGGTGGCCTGCCGCATCCGGGAGGCCGGCCAGCGGTAGGAGGAAGGAGGTTTGCCGAAGAGCTTGGTTTCAGCAAAACCAGGACGTTTTCCCCCCACCCCGGTCCCCCCCCCCGCTCCGTACACACACACACACACACGTGGCCTCCCCTTGCAAGCAGCCTCGTAGCTTTACTTGTTCTCTCGAGATCCCACCAGTGGGGCCGGAGATGCTGTGTGCTTTGTGTAAAGTGTTGTCTTAGGAGTTTCATTGCATGCCATAAAACCGCGTGTCAAGTAAAGCTAAAAGCGTCTTCTGGCTGTCTCCCTCCATCTCCAGTTAGAGCTGGACCTGCCCCCCACCGCTCCCACCTCTTCCCTCGCGGCAGAAAGGATAACGCTAGCACCATCCAGACACTGCATTGTCACTTTACCGTAACTAGTACCTATTTATGTACGTCGGAGTTGTAGCGTGTCCGTGCTGTAGGAAGCAAACCTCTTTTTTTAAGATTGGGCTAAAGACCTCCGTTAGGCTTTTACCCTGATCAAGGCTGTATTATTTCCATGAAAGTCATGGTGACTCTTAAAGCACAGGGTGCAGAATTCCAACCGGCGTGTTCCAAGCCTGTGCTGAGAGATACCAAGTATCTCTGTTGGTGAGCGAACATTAAAAGAACCTGCTGGATCCCGGCGAGAGGTGCCCCTCTGACTGCTCCAGCAGAGCACGTGCCTGGAAATAATGGGGGACTCAGGGTCTAATCCCATTTCCCGACCTCTCACCCGCACCCTAAATAGAGCGTAGGAACGTGGCACGTACGTATGGTTGCGTTACACCCCCCGGAAACCACTAGCACCCTTCCCCGGTGCACGTGTGGAGGCGAGGAGCTGCCACCGCGATGGGGGTCTTTTCCCTACAACCCCCCCCACCCCACACCCCAAATGTCGTGGCCGTGTGTCTACACGTGGCGCCGTGAGTCTGGTTTGCTTCTTGTCTGTGAAATAGTTCTGCGTCTTCAGCCTTTTAGGTGACACCTGGTTTTATGTACACTGTATATTTATGTTTCGAGAGATCTTACGTCTTTTTATGTACATAGTCTCGGGTGGGCGGGGGTATATTGCTTAGTTTTGAATTTACCTTTAAATGTCGTTTAAGAACAGTAGAATAATTTTATTATTTTTTTTTCTCGTGTTATGTTTTAATTGAAAATTTTCTTGGGGTAGACTGGAGAAAGAGACCCAGATTCCTGAGGACAGCTGTACCAGAGGTTTGGGCATTCTGAATTTATCACCAGAACAAAAGGGAAAGCAGAAAGCCAGGGATGCGATGGCCGGGAGCTGCTGCAGTGGAGCTTTCGGGATTAGGCTGGCGGTGACCTAAGGAGAGGTTTTATTTTGTCCCCCCGCCCTCCCCAGCCTGCTTTGTGCTCGAAGGGCACATCGATCCCTATTGCAGCACCTGCTGAAATAACCCGGGGCTCTGCCGGGACCCGCGTCCCAGCCCGTATCTCTGGCACCAGCATCCCGGTCCCACACGCGCCAGGCACAGACACGGGCGCTCCGGCGCTGCTGGCGTGTGGGCTCGCGGTGAGGCGCCGGCAACGGCAGTCTCGGCTCATTTGGTGAAGTTAGCAGCAATAATTGGTGTCACCTCATTTCCATTTGGCATCCTCAGGGCTGTTTGTGAGCGTGCCCAGGGACGCGTGTGCCCAGGGATGCGTGTGCCCAGGGATGCGCGTGCCCGGGGACGCGTGTGCCCAGGGATGCGCGTGCCCAGGGACGTGTGTGTCCAGGGATGCGCGTGCCCGTGGCGTCCCGTTGTGCGCTGCAGGGAAAAGCGGCGAATAATTTTTGCTGTCAGAAAAGCCTCCGGCTGAACGAAACGCTGCCCCAGGCAGCAGAGGCGTACAGGTGGGGGTGGGTGTGTTTTTGTAAATATTTAGCAGGAGATAATGAAATTCCAGTGATGTACAAAAAAAAAATTAAAATATAATAATTAATAATTCCCACAAACAGATCTTCTTCAGTTTGGAGGACAGATTTTTTTTGTCTATTTTTATGTATATTTTTATACTGCTTGGGGGAACCTCATTACCAAAAGTCTCTTCTATGTTGGGGGTCAAGTTCAGTAGCACAATTTTAAATGCAAAAATGATCTTTGGGCATTTTAAATGCTTATTTTTTTATAAGCCTCAAGACAACTATAACAAATAAAATCTGTGTATAGAAATGCTGTAAGAAACCAAGTTTAGTGGAAGTTTTAGAAGATGTTCAATAAATTTTGGAAGACGGTACAGAAATCCTCTCGTTCGGTACCAAGCAGTTGTGTGTGATTCTTTCCTCAGAAAACCAGCGTTTTGCCGGCTGCAGACCCAGCCAGGGATGGTTCCACCGGCTGCACCGCGCAGAAGGTGCCACTGGTATTTTTATGCTCTCGCCCCGCGTGGCATCCATAGGTTTCCGTGGCTCAGCAGCTCCGGCGCGTACAGCCGTGGTTTTGGGGAGCGTTGGCCGCTGCGGAGCATCCCAAAGGGTGAGGCGGGTGGCCGGGTACCTGGTTAGCAGGGGTGGGGGGGGAGCGTGAACCCCTCGCCTCCCTCCGCGGCGGGGGACGGCGCGTTGCCCGGCGAACAAAGGCAGCGCAAGGTGGTGCTGGAGCCACTGTAGCATCTCTGGCAGAGCTGGAGCTCCAGGAGACGGAGCTGAACTTGCCCTGAGGTCATGGAGCATCGCTGGCTGGGTTGGGCAAGGGGTACCCACCCAGGTGCCCACCATGAGGTCCCCAAAATGCTTGAAAGCTTTTGCTTCCCCGTTGCTTTTGGCTCAGAATAAAGCAGGGTCTGAAGTGTTCCCAGTTAAAAAGCAACAAGTGCTACAAGACACCTGTTACCCTGCGGCTGCAGGTGCGCCCGTGGCCGGGGGAAAGGTTTTGTTTTGCCACTTGGAGAAGTTTGTGCTCGGTTTTGTCTCCAAGGGGATAAACGCAGCAGGGATTTCGCTGTATGCCCTGGTTGTAACTGACGGGGGTCTGTAACCGCGCACCAAAACGTTGCCATGGGACATTGTGTGGATGTGCTTAAAAAAAGAAGGGGAGCTGGACCCCTGGCTGCTGCTGGGAGGGGAAGCTCAGGCTGGTGGAGGTGGGCAGAGACGGACAGACCACTCAGCCTGACCTGCCCGGCTGCTTTGCGGGTTTAGGATGGTGTTGGTTTTGCTCGGTCGCTCCCGTTAGGATGCATTTTCTTTGCGCTCCTGGCGTTGTGCTGGCACGTTCTCCGGCCACGCAGGCAGCAGAACAGCCTGTCACCGGGGCAGCTGCCACGCGGGAGGCGCTGACCTTTCCTCCCTGGCGATGCTCTCCCCCTTGGTACTTCCTTTGCACAGGATTTTAGTGTTGCTGCTTTTAGATATATGTCTAGCTACACATATATACACACACAAGCAGCAGATTACTGAGCCTTGCCAGAGGAATTTGCCTCTTCCCTTCTCGGGAATGAAAGGCCACGTAGGGAGAAGCATCAGCCACCCAGGGCGTACAAGGAGCACGCAGCTCCGACCTGGCAGCAGCTCGGAGGGAGTTTGACCCCGACCGCTCGGTGCCTCGGTGCTGTGCCAGCTCTTATCAGGCAATCCGAGCGCTCCCAGGGCATCAGGCAGAGATAAGGGGGTGAAAAGGTCCAGCGCAGGTGAGGAGAGTGGGGACGGGTGTGAAACGGTGACAAAACCCACAAGCCACCACCCCAGGCGTGACAAGGTGCAAGCCAGCAACAAAATAAATGGGAGGTAAAGGTGAAAGGGGAGAATAACCTTTTGACAGCCGATAGAAAAGCAGTCACTGAAGGCAAAAGAGGCAATTCCTGGTCGGGAGATAATTTGGGGTAAGAAAGAGTCAGATCATTTACCTTGTGACATCCCTGACGAGTCCTGGAGCAAAGAAAATGCATCTTAACGTGGGTGCTGGCGCGTGCAGGGCTGGGGAAGTTAATAAAGCCAAAGACTGTTCGGCTGCTGGCAGAAACGAGTGACTGTAGATGCACCTGATACTGTTATTGCGTGTTTACAATATTTATTTTTAGCAATTGACTGCGATTATAACTATATATAGGCTTCATTATTTTTGTACTTTTCATACCGTTTTCCTGAGTGTGGTGGTGTACTTCTTGGCTCCCCTCTGCCACAATTGCTGTTCCTAGTCAGTGACAAATAAAAAAAAAAAAAAAAAGAAAGAAAAAAAAAAGAAAAAAACCCAACCCAAACCCAACCACCCATTTGCTGGGATAAGGCGTGATGTGTTTCGGTTTCTGTGCTCGTCTCGCTCCTGCCCTGAGCCAGCCCTCAGCAATCCCATGGGAAGGGCACCCGCACCACTGCCCCATCCCAAATTCCCAATCCCGTCTACTGGGAAGAAGGATGGACTGGGAGGGGATTTGTTTCTTGGCACTGACAGTCCCTCCGCAACCGGGGGTGGGTGGGGGAAGGCAGGGGTAGGACTGGGCCACCCACGGACCAAGGGGAAGATGGCTGAGGGCTGGAAGCACATCCCGAGGAGTTTCGTGTCAGCGCTGCACGTGCCCTGGGCAATGGCTTGCCCACGGCAAGCTGGGGCAGCGGGTGGCCCTGGGAGCCAGTGGGGTATGAGGGCAGAGCAGAAAGCAGGAGCCCTCTGGCAGTTCAACCCACCACCAAAGCTTAGATTTCAACCCTGGCATTACATAGAATTAAAAATAAATCTACTTTTATGTACCCATCCCCTCCTGCTGTTAACAACCAGCCCCTACTGCACTGAATCAACGATACTTTTAAAAACTTGGTACTTCAAGTTAAAAGAAGAAAAACTGCTTATTGCAGTATCTAATTACAAAGCTTGATGCTGTAGTAGATGAACACCTTGAAGTATTTCTGCTTTCTGCTTCCAAAGAAGTATGGCACAAGGCAAGATTACACCGAGGTGCATCCACGGGCTGAATCCCATAGGAAAAGCTACTCACGGCAGAGAAGAATAGATGCTGGTGAGTAATCCGCTTGAAATCATTTATTGACAAGTTGCCATGTTTTTTTCCATCTTGCCCAGCACGTTTTTATCCTTGTTATAAAGTACAAATGGTTTTATACATTTCTGACAACGTTAAAAAAATAGGCTATTAAAGAGGCAAAATTCCCACGTTGAGTCCAAAAATCCTGCTGTAAGAATTCAAAATTGCAATAGACAAACGTAAAACCCAACACACACAAAGAACGAATGCAGCGTATGTCTTACGCTCGAGTCATTTGTCAACCCAACTGAAAAGGAATCCCTTGTTCCCAGCTCTTCCTCTGGATCCTGTGACCTTGCTTAACTGATGGGAAGTTTGTGTTAACACGTACAACTCAAAAGGCACTCAAAGGTCACAAGTTCCTGAGCTAAAATGGGATATATTCCCAATATAACACTTAAAACAAGTCACAAAAAAGCAATGTTTAAAACCTGGTTTTTGGTTCATGTGAGCGTAGTAAGCATTCAGCAGAGTCCCGGCTGAGAGCTGCTGCTGCATCAGACTCAGATGACTGTTAGAACACGAGAGTATTTCCAGTACGTGGAAAAAAATAAGTCACTTTTGAGCATCCTTATTAGCAAATTCACATGCTAAAACCCATACAGAGAAATATTTGCTGCAATGTTAGAAAAAGCCCCAGAACAAGAAAGAAATGGATGAGTATGAGATGTAACAAAGGCGTAAACACAGGCAGGTTTGGAAGCCTGTACAGTTAAATAAGTAACAAAAGTTGATGGGTGACATCGACAGGCCGTTGTATTCGGCCTCAATGGAAGAGGACCACAAAGACAAGCAGAATATGGATCTGGTGTTTACAGATCAGTCATTTAAAAAAAAAAACAACCGCCAAAAACACATTAACAAAACCCACACATCCTGCAACGTGTGCTCTGGATCTGGCAGGTAAATTCATAAGATGTCACTCGCACAAATTCCCTAGTTTCAGTTTGGCTCAGTTTTTGCCCAGAAAAACAAAAACGTAACGTTTCTCAGACACAGAACGGCTACTGTCTGAAGATGTAGACCAGAAATAATTAAAAAAAAAATAAAAAAAAAGATGGGATAACTAGTTTTGGCCTGTGTAACTTCTGACCTTCTCTTCAGATATGCATAGGAGTATACTAAGGCCATGTGTACTTGCTACAGTGTAAGGCCTTTGTCGTTGCCAAAGCTCTGTGCGTCAGCAGGGCGGTTAAGTTAAAGCAGGCGCAGGGTTTGAGAAGTGCTACTGCGTTCTGCCGACGAGGTGTCAGGCTTCTGCATTATCAGGCGGCGCCTCACTGTCGGCCTTCTTCTCCGGCGAGGTGTACAAGAAGTTGCAGCAGATGTAGAGCGGGAAGATGAGCAGCCTGCCGTCCAAATTCATCACCACCTGCTCCTGCAAAGCAAGCACGCGGGCGTTTGCGTGGCAAGCGATGCCGTTAGGGGGAACTACGCCGGAAAGCACGCGGGATTGATGCTATCAGGCATTCTAGGAATTTAAATATTACGTATGAAAAAGCAGAAGATACCCCCTGCCCCCCCAGAGTAACTCACCCTCACCTTAAGTAGATGTTTTGTAGTATTAAACACTGGTAAGACATTCTCAAAGTGCTTATAACCCTTTGACCCAGTCAAAATAAAAGATAACAGAACCATCAAAGACAACACAACCTTAAGAAAATCCTGAGCAACCTTTACTTTCTGTAAATAAAGTACTTTGGAAATAAAGGGAGACTTTTCTGCCACTATCAGTTTTGGATTGAATGAACCAGGCAATCCGTAACAGTCCACACTCTGAAGCAAATCAGTTTGTTGGCAGGACCTTCTCAGTTTTACTCCAGGGACAGGTTTTGGGGTAGCAAAGCTGAAGCTATCCTACAGCAAGGATGGTGTTTACAGGGAAAAGCTTCCTACGTGCTCAACGACGACGCAGCACTGCCAATTAGCACTTAAGAAATGATGATCAAGCCTTTCCCATTCCTCACTAAATTCTGCTGTCACAGGCGGGTGGCAAAGGGCAGGCTCTCTAAAGAAAACTCTGCTCCTCTCCAAGGCTTTTCTTTATTTTTTTTTTAACAGAATAATAAATACCACCCTTGAACAATATGCAGACATTCTTTCGACTCTCCACCTTACAATGCCAGGGAGTCTTCAAACAAACTCCAAATTTGCCTCTAAATAAGCAGGAGTCTCAGGGACACACCGCTCGGCCGTGCAGGACGGCGGGGAAGGCACGGGGGCAGCCAGCACAGCACCGCGCCAGCGCAGGCGGCTTCAGCAGCACCACAGGAACTAACTCCGCTGTTATCAACACTAATGAAATCCATGCTACCCTGCTCTAGTTAGTTACACTTTACAAATTAGCTTAAGTGTTCTTTTTTGAGGTAGTGGAAGATTGAAATTCCACATAAGCAGTGACAACAAGAAGAACAACTCCTCTTCAAAAGCACTGCCGACTTCTCAGCACTTTTTTCCATGCCTTGGACTCCACAATTCAAGTTCAACAGCTCAAGAATCCACAAACATACCTGGTCCTTCTCAAGGGTTAGGATCTGATATCCCGTCGTTCTGCTACAAATAATTTTCCCACTGCTATCAAAAGAGGCCAGACGTAACCTAGGGATAGAACAACAGCTAAATTACTCAGTCTCCCTTAACTCAGGTTTTCCAGCACAAAGTGTTTCTCCCAAGGAGACAGAACATTTGCAAACGTAACTAACTTGGTGGAAATAAAATTAATGGAAGCAGGGAGGGAAAGATTTAGTTGCGATAAGGCGCTGCGTTGGGTACTGTCTACCTGAAGGCTACGTTCCTCCGAGGCTGCAGGCTGACAGATCCACTGCACGGCTGAACCAGCGTGTTCCGCTTGAAAATGATGTAACGATTTGTGTAAGTAACAAGAAGGTCAAAGCCAAAGTTGAAGCCAGTCCACCGCCAGCAGTACTGAAGAACAAAAAAACCCACAAAACACACCAAACCAAACCGTCTGAGTAATGGCTACAACACAACCGGTAAGCACCACATCTCCAACAAACCAAACTTGGGAACGGGATTCTCAGCTGCAGAGGCGTGTGGTGGATTCAGGGATCCTTGCCAACACCTGTCTGAAACAGAAGGCATCTTGGCAGGCAACCACTCACTCCAGCAGCTGACCCCCGCAGACAGATGACGAGGGACCAGCCTCGCATCAGCTGCCTGCCGAACAGACAAAAATACATTTAACACAAGCCGATCTAACACAGGTCTGCATTCTGCTAACCGGTGCTGTATTTCTGAGCAGCACTTAACTACAGGTTCCATTCATGCTTACAGTGCTCCAAGGAGCACCAAATCCTTAGATTAAGCGACTTCAGTTGGAAAAAAATCACGTTTCTTGTGTTTCACACCACTTGTTACCTAAAGATGCATAAACGTATGTGGTACACAGAGGGGTTGTGGCTGTGACTATTACACACTTTATCTAAAAGCTTCCTTTTCCAGTTAAAAAGACAGCTCTGGTGTAGCTGCTGATGTATTTTCAGTGCAGGCATTTTACAAGTCTCAAACAACCAGTCGTGGCTACATTCCCCCTTTTCACACACTAAAATTTTTTTCCAAACATGGACTTGCATGCAGGGCAGGAGCACAATTAAAAACACTAATTCCTGATTCATCGCAAAGACAGCGAGCGTTTTCATCCTTCTAGGGAGAACAAAACAATTTAATGTACCATCTCCATTACATCTTTTCGATGCAGTTTGACAATTAAGACCTACATGTTTTGCAAATACCTAACATGCCTAAGACATGTCAGCTACGCGGTTCGCCGCCTGCTGTACTTACATCACCGTCCTTTGCAAGTTTCCGACCACACCTCATGCTGCTTCCTTCAAATTCCTCTTTATTTATTTCTTGAGGCCTAAAAAAAAAAAATAAAATTGCTTTTTTCAGGACACCTGAACAGCTTTGTACGGTGCTTTAATGTGGGAAAGATGAATGGACCCGAGTAAGCCGGTCCGACCACACAACTGACCCGTCTTTGCACAGAGGTTAGGCTAGGTGACCTCTCAGGGTCCCTTCCAGCCCGAACCATCCCAACAACATCCCACTACTCCACCAAACTGCCATGTAAACCAGGTTGTGACACCTCAGTTAGGTAGGACTTTTGTAAAAGAATTTTTCCAGATACGAAAATAACAGCTGGGGCGATTGAATGCATTCTCCAATCCTCCTAAAAAAAACACCGAAGAAAGCCAAACCCCAACCCAACCCACCACGTCCTTTGTCAATGCACTACATTCCAACTTAGTAGGCACAACCACGAAGGAGTGCTACTGCCAAGGACAGCAGCAGGGCTCTGCAGAGCAGGCGTGCTACGCAGAAGCGCCCACAGAGACGCGGCAAAGGATTTCTCAAGTCGCTGGTTACACAACTTGTCTAAAAAAAAAAAAAAAAGTTCACCCACAGCGATCACAAAGCACCACAAGCCTCTTGATCGTGTCACCCTATACCAACGTGAACTTGTTTCACCCAACAGTTTCCACTGGCGCTTCAACACATAGAAAAATCTTGCGGAGCCAGCAGAAGGCAAATCAGTCCCAGTTTTCCAGAGGTAAGTTACTCACTGGGCTTTAGACACGATTACATCATTAACCAAATAAGCAACTGCTGCCAGAAAGTCTCCCAGTTCCGCTGAGGACAAACGCTCCAAGTGAGTATTACAAATCCCAGTGAATAATATAAATCCCAACCTCCACATGCAAGTTAAATTATGAGCCTGTAATATCAAACAAAGTGAATAACATAAATCCCAACCTCCACACGCAAGTTAATTTATAAGCCCGCAATATCACACAGACAATATACTCCGAACCATAAGAAACAGCATCTGTCCTCCTCCCACCGCATGCACACCGCCGCAACTCGCTGCTACGGCTACAGATTTTACCAACAAACTCAGCCTGTGGTCTTTTCTCCCCTGTTTCTGTAAAAAACAACCCTGGAAGATGAAGTATTTCATGCAGAAGTTAAGCAAATAAGCTAATCATGTTAACCAAATTCATCCAAGAACCTCCCCATGCGCTTTTTCCACATCTCCTAGCTGAACTGGTTATGTAGCTGACCTAAATTCAGTACTGGTGATAAAAGATTTGTTTCTGTTTCATTAGCGACAAATTTCACAAACATCAGTACATAATGTTCAGACAGACATTAGTATTCCCCCCTCCAAATTCCTCCAGCAGCCTCAGAAGATGCAAAACTCCCAGCTTTAACCACTTGCACTGCCTCCCATACGCTTAGCGAACAGTCAAGTTATTCTATTTCGCTCCCGAGCGCTGCCAAAGTGGCTAATCGAGTAGAAACAAATCCACTCATGGACTCGAAAGATCTGTCCTTGCATCTGCCACAGAACAAATGTTTAATTAAAAAAAAAAAACACAACAAGTTTTTTTTTCTTCTTCAAGCTCAAGATCCACTTCAGCACGACAAGTAAACCTTGAGCAGCTACGAGTCACAAACTCCAGTACGACACTAAAAAAATCCTCAAATTCTGAAAAGTGAATAAAACGTTTGGTCCTTCTAAATGCAAATGATGAAGCAGAAGAAAAACATTTCCTCTCCCCTCTAAAGTTACCAAAAGAGCAAACCACATCACGCATTTCAAAGCAAGGTGGTTTCCATGCTGGAATTTCCATTATTTCTAGAATAAGCAGGTGCGATTACGCTGGGCACCAGGCAGGATATGAAAACAGCACCTGCCTTCAGCTCCCTGGGAGTCAGACTTCATGTTTCGCTCCACCTGAAGTTTGCATCCTTATCTCCACGGGGAAAAAAAAATGCCTTAAGATACCGATACAGGCGGGAAGCGCAGTAAGAGGAAGGGCAGCAGACCGGGATAAAAGAATGACCTTACAAAACTTCAGTTCTTTTCTTTCAGCTACGGGTTGGTCAGACGCCCAAAACGTTCACTTCAATACACAGGAACAGAGTTGCACGTCTTCCCTCCTGCGACACAAGTTAGGAACCGCAGGCACCTCGCTGCAGGGTGGCACCACGGCTCGCCAGGAGGCAGAGACTTGATCTCAGGACATCAAATAGTATTTACCTTCTCAGAGGTCGCGTGCTACGGGCTAGTGACGTTACAGCTGAGCAGCACGTAACTACAGGGAAGCATCCCCCCATCTCCCCCCCCTCCCCAATCCAGAGAACACCATGTTCAAAGCCAATTAGTCCGTTATTGACTGTTAAGCAAACAGTAACCTGGATGCCACCTCGAATCATTAAGTTTGTAAACTACTACAGACAGGAGCCAAGACGTACAGAGAGGAAACACCGCATCTCACCCACTCGCCATTAATGTAAGCCCATGGCAATGAACGCCAGGACACGACGTGTGGGCAAACAGAAGCCTGTTGTTCAGTTAAACTTCCTCTGCCTGAGATTTTCAGTTTTAGTTGTCTTAAAAAAAATTCCATACTGCCAAAGAAAAAAAAACTAGACAAGCAAGAAAAACATGGCAAAACACTCTGCTCATTCCAGAGTCACTGAAATCATCTCGCTGAACATGAAAGTTGCCCTTTGCAAAAGCTGGTGTGATCCCCCATCACCTTCACTTCAGTTGTGTGTGGGAGCTTATTTTTTTCCCAAGCACGTCTGGCAATTAAAGCACTCTCACTGCATTACAGCAAGCTAACAAAAGATGTCAAAACCAGGCAAATACACCGCCTCATCTCGCGTCAGGATTCCGATGATGCGTTAATGCCCGCTTCCATATTAACTGTGGTACCCACACGCGCTAGGAAGCGGCGCGCGACGTACGATGCTCTACTGCGAGACACATTACCAGCGGCAGCATTACCAAGAAGAGTCTTCCCAAGAAAACAACAATATCAGAAACAAGCCATGACCACACCACGTTAATTTTAGGAGCCGAAACGATGAGCTTCACCATTACGTACTTCACCGCTGCCATTTTCTAAAGCACTGCTACCAACAAAGAGAACCACTTGTTAAAGGCCTTGACTATTCTTAAAGGAAAAGTTGGGAGTTTTGGGGATTTTCCCCCCCCCCCCTCCCCCCCACACCATTACACGATCACATCAGAAGGAAGTCATTAGGGAAATATCCCCTATATAATCTGCAATTAAGCCACGGAAGCCACTGCCAGAGGGCTGGGGCTGAAGCATGGGCTGTTTCAAGACAGAACTTTATGTATGTAAGAACAGGTCCACTGGTGGCTGGTCGTTCAGCAACGATCCAGCCAAAACCTCCACCTGGAAAATCCTTAACTACTCACTGCCAGAGGAGCACATCGAGACAAGACTGGCACTTCACTTTAAAGGAAGGTGGGAGATTTGTAGCTTTGCCGCTGAACGCTGCCACGGACTGCATGGCCTTTAGTGCAAACCAGGACAGTGGTTCTTACACTTTTCGGATTGCAATTAATGAGCGAAGCCTACCATTGCAACTGAACATGCTCGTCTTCAGAACAGGCAAATGCTGGGCTAACAGAACTGATGGAAGAAAATAAAGAAATTGGTTTATTGGTTTTTTGAAAGGTAACAAACATTTTGCAGCTTCCTGACCTGACATTCATTCTCCACACAGCACGCTAAGGAACTAGGAGAGAAAGGCAGGAACAACTCCCCCGGCTGCATTTTGCCATAGTTTTGGTATTTTGAAAAGAGATCACGGGATCTGGCTCAATGCAAGGTGGCAACAAGCAGCAGAAGGGAGGGAACCAGCTTGTGATCACATGCATCCACGTTAACCTACGTTAAATCAACATGCCTTGCTGGGCCAGCCACCACCAATGCCAGCCCCTGTTAGGCACAGGTTCAAGAAATGACACACGCAGACACCAGTCAGGGCGTAGCACGAAGCACAGCCACATGCAAATCTCTGGAAGGTCACAGGAACAACACATGAACGCTGGTAGCTGCCACGGAATTTCCTCGCCAGCAATGCCAACACAGCGCAGCGGGCAGTCTAGGAAGGAGAAAAGTTAGGATATAAGCCAGGGGGGTTATGGAAAGGACAGGGTCTTGGTGGAGAAGGATGCACTGCCTGGGAAAAGCCGGAGGTGCTGGCGGTGGAGAGTGCTAGCAAACGTGGACACGGGGTGGGGGAAAGTGAAGTGAGAAGGGAACGAGGCAAACAGGTCACGGGATGCCAAGCCCTGCCGGGCGCGGGCCCTCGCTCGGTGCCTGGGAGAGGCAGGAACAAAGGTTAGCACGGAGTTATCCCTGCATAAACAAGAAAACAACAGATTGCCTCCGACACCACCCCAGCGGCGTGGCAGGACAGCCTCCTGCCCACCCAGCGCGGGGCGGCAGCGCGACAGCACGGGTTCCCGTCTGCAGCGCTCTTCCAAACGCCATCCCTACACGGAAGGCTAGTCGTTACTTTCACAGCCTCAACACGTATTTCAAGGCAAAGTACCAGTGAGGAGCATTAACCAACATAAAAGACAGAATTATCCCCCCCCAGCATTTACCTCTGGTCACACCATACATTAGTTCTGGAGCTCTGCTGTTCAAAGGACAGACCAGCCCGCCCAGGGGGACACTGCTCCACCGGCAACAACAGGGTGTAAAACAACTGAGGAACGCTCCCCCCCCGCCCCCGCTGCTCGTAACGTACACTCCGACAGTTAAATCAGGTCAGAATTTATAGGAGAGGAAGGGTTCTAACGTAACAAAGAAAAAGGAAAGCCTGTAATATACCTACCCAATATCATTGTCTTGTTCTGCTCTGAGCATGGCAAACCACTGCTGTTGGTAAACAGAGAGCAGCCATTCTACAATTAAAAAAAACACAAAACAACAAAACAACAAACTTGATGTTGTCTTTGGAGCTGGGAAGGGGGTCGTTCATAAACATTTGAAATATCGAAATAAAATTACATCAAAATAATAAGGTTATACTTGTGAACTGGATGGCCTATGCAAACCCATCACCTGGTAACGTGCTCGTGTTACTCATCTCCAGCCCTCAAATACAGAAGTTAAAACTAAGAAGAAGTTTTAAAGATAAAAATCAACAACTAACACTCAGTAACTCAGGACTACATTCATCTTATCAAGCATTTACCATTGCCAGAAGTGATGCAACTCAACACATCTTCTCATTGTGCAAAGCTCTGGTAAGCCGAGGGGCTTGTTAACAAGCTCTTGGGAGAAGATGCCGTTTCCTGAATCCCCAACAGAATTCCACACGAGTTAAACAAGAAGAAAACACAAAGGATAAAGGAAACAGTGACTGAACACGGATATGGTAAAAACAAACAGAAATTGTCCCCCGCTAGGAATAAACATCAATCATGCCTTCCTCCAAGGATGCCATAAAGATGTTATCGGCTGTATTAAATTAACAGGTGTAACGAAGAGAGCAAGCAGGGCAAAACCTCCTGGCTTCTGCTGCACAGGAGGGATCACAGGCACCCGAAAGCACAGTATGTAAGTTCTTCCTTGGCAAGATAACAAACAGGGGCAAGAATGCAAGGTCACTTGTGAGAGCAAACTCCGTGGAGGAATGGGCTGGGACGGTAAGAGCAGTGAGCACCACCGTCACCACGCAAACCGACCAGGCAGGTAACGAACTCGACAGAAAGGGAGTAGCAGTGAAGTCATGCAGCCGAGTTCTCCTTAGGATCCCAGACACAAAAATTAAAACCATCCCTTGCTCTACTAACTCCAGAGTTAAGTCTCAGGCTGTGATAGGACTAAACTGGGAATTAACTGAAGTACAACAGAAAGTATAAAAATGAATCAAGGAAAATTGCACGGTAAGGAACAGGGAACGGATGTGCTAGATGGGAGGTAAAAAAAAAAAAAAAAAAATCAAGACACAGAGCATCTTCTCTGGTTTTGTACATTCATAAGTCCTATTTCACCCATAGCTCTTCTGTTAATTGGTAAACATTAAGAGGGAAAATACTGCTTAGGAAATGTTCAGAAGTTACCGAGTAAAACAGAATAATGAACACTTTGCTTAAGTCTTTTCTAGGCAAACAAGAACAGATGCCCTGCTGTGAGCTCCTAACACAGTATTTCAGTTCTCTCCTGTAGGTCCTATGCACATACAGGGTATTAAAAAAAAAATTACACCATTTCTTTCAACTATTCACCTTTACTTCCTTCTCTTCCTCGTTGAAATCCATTTCACCTAGCATAATCTAAAGGGCTCACACAATAATACAAACTACCAGCCATTTCCACCTCTGTTGATTCTCTCAGGCACGATGCAATCACCTCAAACACTGACAGCCCACGACCCATTCGCAAGTGCCAACACCAATATTTACCTAAGCCTCCTTCTAAATAACGAGCAAAAGTTCCTGATCTTCAGGCAGCTTTTGCCTACAAACTGGTACCCGCAGGCTGCAAGGGCCACCCAGCATTAAACTAACAGCACTTCATTCCACACGGAGGTCTCCACATGCTCCTCTCTCCCCACTTTCCCACTTCTCTTGGAATTCAAGGGTGTCTTTTGCATTTTTAAAATTAATAACCAGTGGTAGAGCGTAAACATCAGAGAATCTCCCTGCACTAACCCCATGCCCTTTTCCCCTGCGTGACTACAAAGCGACCAAGCCTATTTCAGCATTTATCACAGCCCATGTACGCACTGTTCAGCTACAAAAGAGTCAACATTTTGCTAATACCTTGTGAGCAGTGTGAAAATTACACATTCTTTGTCAACAAGCACAAGCAAAGCAGCCTCAGAGTTGCAAATGATGTTGTAACAACTTAAGAAATACTCTTCCTCTGACGCACACAGATAGGAGGCTTCTGGGTTTGAGCAGAGACACGGAATTTATCCACTGAAGAACACGAAGACAAAGCTGCCCGTTGCAACGCTGGCATGTGGTAACAGCAGCAACGTTAACAGAAGGGAATCAAGTGTAGTGCTGGAGGAGTTCTGGTTTGCAACGTCTTATTCACACGCTGACAAAGGCGCCTCACAAGGAAATAACCCATAGTTCTCCATATCACTTTAATGACCTAAAAGGTCACTCACCCAAAGTTATTTTTTATTACAGAATGAAAATACCTTTGCACTTTGAACGTAACCTGTACCAGTACCGATCTGTAGAAAGATGGATTATATTTACTTTACGTATCACTTAAGCATGTAAAATACCACGTATCAAAGATCAGTTCTGTTCTTCCGGGATTTTTATGCTTAATATAAAATGTTTTCACTTGCTTGATGTCAAAAACTGCCCCATCTGCTGGACATGACAGCCCAGACGGTCTGCAGGGCACTGTCTCCACCTGCTGTTTGAAGAACACCCGTAAATCAGACACTCTGGGTCTCTTCTCCATCTATTAAGGTGTTCGTTTAAAGCAGAACTGGGAGCAGGCAAAGCCAGCACATTCAGGCAGCAGCAACCGTTCACTTCCACTCAACTGACACATTTCCAGGGAGGAAAGGGCCCTACCCCTTCCCCACAGCACCCTCCACCACAGGCAGGCGTGATCCAGCTGCCGAGAGCCGCCTCCTTCAAACACATCAAAGTGTGAGGAGCAGGGGCTCAGGGTTATCCCGGTACTCGGCTACGGAGAGCAACTAACCCATTCTTGCTGGCAGAGACAGGACACGGCAGCACAAGAAAGGCAAACCGAAGCGATGCTCGCTACAGCACCTCAACGGCAAGGGAAGTGTTTTAAGAGCATCTAGTAATTTGACCAAGCTAGTAAGCGTCAAAGGAAATATCCCACTGAGTCTGTCGTGGCATTATATCATCGTGCTGACATCTATGGCAGCATGAAGGGAAAAGCCAGTGAGATGAAATAAGTAACTTTACAGGAAGACAACAGCATCACTCAAAAACGGGTTAAACATGGCAAGAGTCCAAAGCGACCCCCAAGGCTACAAGTACGGAGAGATGACAAAGAACACAGATTTCAAGAAGTTACAAATAAAGGTGATAAATAGCTCAATAAAAGCCATCTTAATTGACGTTTGGCAATCACACCTATAAATGGACATCAAAGAGGCACTGATGAATGGATAGTTACAGTGCAGACAGATGTAAAAAAAAATACCAAAGCAGCGTACATGAGAGCTAGGAAAAAAAACCCCAAACCTGTCAAGAGAGTTAAGATGCAAAACTCAGTGCTAAGATTTAACTCTGGTAAGGGAACATTGAACAGAGTGGAATATGGAGCAAAGACACCAGGAGCCAAACTCAAAGGCAGAGCATGAGAAGTCCAAGCAGTGTTATGAGGAGCACAACTTGCAAATAAAAGGACAAGAGCAGAATATTGAAATATGGGATCTCCTCCAAATTATCCTAAGTATCTGTTAGTAAAAAACACTTCAAAGATGGGAGAAGAGTTCACAGCATCTTGTGCTTTTGGTTTTCATGTTCAGGTATTGTTCCACATCCTATCAAAACCTACCAGCTCTTTTTAGAAAGGTAACGGCTAAAAGAGGGTTCAGTCCCAGCAAGTTTTGTGCTTTCAAAAAGGCAAAGGTTTTTTTACATGTCTGTGGCTCGGGGGTCACTTAAACACCACTAATGTGCCACGTATTGATTAGAGTATTTTGATAAACTGATCAACAAAATGCTTCACACACCTACGTGTGTGCCTCCTGAGACTCGTACGCATGTACATTTAATATTCAACTTCTGCTAAATCATCAGCCACAGTTCAGATGCTGGAGATAAACGCGTGAGCGTTAAGACCAATAAACACGCTTAGACCTTCCCAATTTCTCTAGGGTAGGCCAGGCTGGGAAAGGCACACGGAACTCCATCGGCCAAGCACTCACTCACCTGGGGGTATTAGGGAATCCTTCTCAACAATTCTGGCTGATGCCAGGTCACTGATGATATACTGTAATCTCAGGTGTGAGAAGACCGGCAGGAACGCATTCCCCTGTTCTGACTCCAGGAACGCGATGCCATCACCAAAATCTGCAAGATGGAGCACTGTCTTATAATCTGCTTTTCTAAACATTTTCCAGACCCTATTTGAGGCTGAATTCTAATTATTCATCAGAGAAAAGTTACTCTGGACAGGCAAATCACCTTCTGCCGCTACAGTTAAGCACTTACATTCAAATCCTTTCAGCAGAACTGTCAGAACAAACTTCTCCCCTTTTGAATCACACTAGTGCCTTCTAGTGAGGAGGCAACAAAAGCTCACCCTGACAGAACAACAGCAAAAGCAACAAAGCAAAACCAGCGACCACATCTGCTCACTTGAAAACACGCGGACAAAGCAGTGAAAGAGCTATGAGCTCACTTGAAAATACGTGGACAAAACAGCGAGACAGCGATCACTCGTGAGAATCCGACGCCAGGGACCACTGGCAGAGGCAAACCTTCCCAGAGGAGATGGGAGAAAGTTTGGAAGTGGAGGGAGACCGTCCTGTTTGACCCCGAACCCGCACGTTCCCCAATCCCAGGCCGTGCCGGTTAATCCTACCTTTCCTACGCCTGGCAAACCAGGCATCAGCTTCGGTTAAGAGCTGTTTCAAAGACCCATTCCAAGAAGGCACTAGCTGAAGGAACATCCACTAGGTAAAATAAACAAACTCTAATGAGTCAATTGAAGACGTTTTCAAGTAATACACGGATTATTAAAGGGACATTCTCATAGGGCATTAATTCCTACAAAGGCTCTGATACTCTGTTACTTCCAGTAAATACCAAAAAGGCTGAAATTCTCATTGTGCTACTCACAATGTGCTACACTGTGCTAATATACTTTAGTAATTAATTCATTCACAGCACCAGCCAGTCAATCCGCCATAATCTACACCAATTTTAAGGTAATTGATCATAGCAGAAACTTGAAAACTAAATAGGACAAGCAGAGCCCCAGTCAGATAGCTTAAAAAAAATTAAAAAATTAATTTGGGCACTTTTAATTAGCAAGGTACAAAGCAGCTTGGAGAAAATAATTCTTTTGTAGCTATAGACTACTACTCAGGAGTTCAGCTTCATCAGCCCCAGCCAGCCCCTCCGCCAAGTACCTTTTTGAGAGCAGTATACACATCCATTTCCACTTGCATTACCAGCAGGTTAGAAGAGCTAATTAGCTCTTTCATGAGGTTTATGCTGGGGGAGAAAAAAAAAAAAAAAAGAAAAAACCCCTAATCATAAGAGATCTATGAGACAGTACAGGCCAAACGAAGAAAGCAAGCTAGGTAACAAGCAACCACCCACAGCCCAGAAAATTACTTGCAGTGGGCTCTCTACTTCGGAAGAAACTGTACTTTGTCAATGGAAGTCAGCTGAAGCCAGAATACCTGAGTTCTTTGAAGAGTTCGACGCTCTGGTGAGTCATCAGGTTATTCAAGAGCCATTCAAGGCACCTAGATTAAAAGCAAGGAATTAGTACCTTAAATTTTTTCGTAAGTCTGTCAATGTCCCTGCAACAGTTGCTCAGGCTCACAAAGCCTGATTATGAACCACGCGATTTTAAAATATTGCTTTAACCCAAGACATGAACACGTAAAAATAGGAGAAAGTTATTTCAAAATCATGAAGCTTACCATGAGATCTTCCAAAGTTTTATGAAACTCTCAAATTTGCATTTAGCTTCTCTCGGGGTACAGTGAAAGCTAAACTCTAAGTACTATTAATGCCACAAAAAGCCCTGAGAACACACTAATTCACAGCAGAAGGAAGCAGTCAGCATTAACCTCAGCATTCTGCTCCCAAACGCGTAATTATCCCTCCTAATTAAGATAATGTTAAGCTTACGTTCTGAATATTAAAGCAGCTTTGCAATAAACCAGTCAATGATCACAAGTATTATTTCACTGTCACACTGAAGAATGTAATTACTAAAGTATATTAGCAAAGACAGTAATTCACTCACAGCACCAGCCAATCAATCTACCCTAATCTACACCAATTTTAAGGTAATTGATCATAGTAGAAACTTGAAAACTAAACAGGACAAGCAGAGCCCCGGTTAGATAGCTTTTAAAAAAATTAAATAATTATTTTGGGCACTTTTAATTGGCAATGTACAAAGCAGCTTGGAGAAGATAATTCTTACTTTTTCTTCACAGAGTCTAACCCGTATGTCCCCGCTGAATTATAGTAACTACACACAGTTTTTGCATTAATGGTTTCCTTCATTGTTTCACCACACTGCTGGATTAAACCATCCTACGGGGAGGAAAAAAAACAGACTCATAAATATCCCAACTTTTAATTTTCCAACAGAAGTATCAAATACAAAAATCATACCAATTTTCATGCCTGAACAATTAAGAGTCACACATGCTCCAGTGACCTATGCTAAATGATATATATAAAAAAAAAAAATCAAACCCAACATTCCTCACAAAAATAGGTTTTCCCTAAGAATACACCGTGTGAAAGAAAAGCTTAATGAATACCTTCAGGGTAGAACAAATGAGCTGTTAAAACATATTTTAATTTGCTTCTGGATACGATTCTCAAAGTGGCACTTCATATTATAACAGAATCTTAAGTCATACTATTTTTAAATAAAACCGCTGCATTATGTTTGGGCTTTTTCCCCCCCCCCACTTAGTTTGAAAAGATGTTTCATTTCCCTGGGTGAAACAACACACGTGTGCAACCGTCTTATGAACTGTTATCTTTATCTGAAAAGAAAGCACAAACCCACTGCATATTTAGTACTTACAAGCTGCAGCATGCAGGCTGCTGCTAAAAGTGCAACTACTCGCCCGGGTTTTATCAAGACGTCGTCCCTATAGAGTGAGCCAAAAGCCACCTGTAGAGCTGAAAAGAGTCCAAGTGTCAAAGATGGGACACGGAGCACGGATAGATAAGAAGCCTGAAATATAACCAAGTCACGTCAGCGCACGCATTCTCCACAATCTTATTTGCCCTGGGTAAAAAGCTGGGATTTACCAGCCCAAGCACAGGCATGAACAGAAGAGACAAAACACGGCGTTACCCAATAAAATACAGCCCTGTGCATCATTTAAACAAAATATTTGTCTTAAACCAGCCACCGAATCACATGGAGCAAGGCAGAGAGCAGTAAAACTAGGTAAAAAAGTGCCACGAGCCGCCTCTGCAATCAACCACTAGTGTAACGCTGAGCTGTTACTACGGCTTTACAAGCTCCTCTGCAATTCTTCAGAAGAACACCGCTCCCTTGCGCTGCGCTGCCTGGAGTGGCAGCAAATGCTCCGCCGGAGCCCTGTGCACGCTCTACTGGCTGCACCTCAAGCCCAGAGAAAGGAGGATGAGATTCCCACCAACACCCGGGTCTCCACAGGAGTTGTGCACACCGAGCTCAAGAGCCCCGATGCCGAAACAACCGGGACACGCGGCTGCGTTCCAGCTGCGCTTCCCAGCCCGGGCGTGGAAAAATGGATGCGGCTCCACTGGTGACCCCAGTTAAGCTCGGAACTGAACGAGCACAGAACTCATTCTCTCAAGTTTCTTATAGACCAGTTTCAAAATTATTCTTAAATTAAAAAAAATTTAAAATTTCAGTTATTTTTTGTCAGGTTCAACTTAACCCCTACCTTCAGAATTTTGTTAAAAGGCTCCCACTTACCTTCTACATCAATATTTTGGTCAGGAATCTCCAACTCTATGATGTTCATGCTAGATTCTTTCCAAGATCCGCTGAACATACTGGAAAAGTAGCCTGACTATATGAGGGAAGAGGAGAGAAAAAGGACTCGAGTAAGAGATTTCATCCACATTAAAACTGGCAAAAGCAGTACATGGCACAAAAAATCGTTAATATTTACCTTTATGCAGAACAAAATGTATTAAGGGAACTTTTCACAAGCTAAAACATTCTGACACACTTGCAAAAGGGCTAATTGTATTTGTTCTATCTCTGGAAGTGAAAACGCACACAGAAAATTTGGACTACACGCCTGTAATCAGAGTAAGTAAAGAGCTTTAAAAGGCCAGAAAAGCCATATAAGCTCTTTTCCTACAAACCACACCACCAATGGGGATATAATTAGTCCAAGAACTAAGTCCTTAATGTTACCAGCAGACAACAAATCCTGCAGGCATTAGGGAACGCCGGTTTGGGTATTGGGGGAAGGAGGGAGGTGGAAAGAAAAAAAAAAAAAAAAAAGGCAAAGAAAGAAGCATGCAAGACATACAAATTAATGTACAAGGTTGTAGTCTCATACCAAGGACACATACACATACACCATTTACGTAAATATACCTTTTATAATAAAGTGTAAGGCATATAAAACTAGAATTTGATAGGTTTCCATCCAAATGGAGTGAAATACACTGCTCTACTAGGATTCATGATTTTCCTTCTCAGCAGCAGATGTGCCCATTATGAGATGCTATCACCCACTGAAGTTTACCTGAGAGATCAAAAAAAATAAATTCTATTTGTACAGCACCACATCCCCTGACCTCTTAACTCAGCATTTCAACTCAGGGCAGCAAATAACATAAAACCCAGTTTTGGTTTGATGTGATTACAGAAGCATTTCTATACCTTATTTCTATCCCTTAACCACGATGGCATACAACGCACTGTGCTCTCAAAACCTGGACCTCATCCATCTTACCAGTCCTCACCAGGCTACCTAAGCTTTGCCATGTCGAGCAACTCCTCCTTTTCACGAGAGCTTATTTTAGTCAACAGCATCAGGAAAAGGAAATCCTCTGCTCCTCCGACCTGCCGCTAACCGGCAGAGCGGCACCTCACCATCATTTATCCAACTAAATGCAGGAACTGGAGAGACGCGGGGAACAGGAACATCCAGACTGAGATGGTCCACTCAACAAGGCAGAGGAGGAGTCGTAATTTCATTAAGAGTAATCTACAGGGAGAGTTATTTTTAACCTCCAAAAACATTTTACCTATAGTAACATAACTCCAGCGACAGAGCACGAACTGAAACAGAAACCTGACTGAGGAGAACGGTTAATATAACCGCACCGCTCCACCTCACAAGAGCATCACTTGTGTAAAAAAGCCTCCACTGATCAAAAGCACGATGTTCAAAGCCTGTTAAGAAGCATCCTCAGAAGCGATTTAATATTCCATTTTTTTTTACATATATATATATATAAAAATAAAAGTTTTAAGGAGTAGCTTCACAATCTTGAGACGTAGCAACAACAGAATCACAAGGATGACTAAAAACACCATCGCCAACCACAGCCGAGGGCGAACCGGCAGCATGCCCACCCTGCTCACGGTAACTTTGACTGTCTTTGATATATAGGGTCAAAAAAAGCCAGCAGACCATTAAAGCTGTGCCCACCAGCTGTCCTCCCTTGTCAAACGCACCCGCTGTACCACCCAGAGGTGGCTGCCACTGGTCAGAAGTCTTCCCTATACACAGATTACTTCCCTGCCCTTATTTTATGCTCTTTAAAGAGGTCTAATTCACGTAAAATAAAAGGCTTTTTCCTACAAGCAACAAATTTCCCTCGCTGCAGCCAACACAGTCACCGTACCACCACTGCCCTCACGGCGTCAACATGATGGCGACAACAAAACACCTCTTAGAATTCATTTTTGCCATCGTTTGTTACACCCGAGCAGCTGCGTTGCGCCTGCTGAGCACCTCCCAGCACCACCTTCCCCTCCTAACAGTAACGCTGCTCTGCGGGACCACAGCTAACGAAGGGGACATTCCTTTTCGTTCCACAGCCTTTTCGGGGACGGCACCTGGCATTACTTTCTCTGCTCGCGTCAAAGAAACCACTTCTGAGCAATTCCAGACCCCCCCCCCTCCTTTTTTTTTGTTGTTAACATTTTAAAGTTAACAGCACAACTGAATTAGACACTCCAAGAGAAAGGCGCAGCTTCTCCCCAGGCCAGGTGGGGTGGACAGCAGCACCTCTCCAGCCTGGGGACACAAGCAGTACCACACAGAACTTCACCTGGACGTGAGCCCAAAACAAAATCCTTGCAGGAAAAGCATCTTTCCTGCAGGCATACTCTGTGATTTATTCCTTTTCAGTTCCTGAGCACACCCTCCTCACCCAGCAGCAAGAACGTGGTGTAACAAGCATGTGACCCAGCTCTGGCAACTTCCCTCCAGCATCCCAAAGGAGGGTGGAATGGCTCCAGGCTGGTGGGTGCCGCATGGACCCGCTCTGAGGCGCTTGCTTTGCTCCGCGACAACGCTAACATGGCAGGGGACCCTCGGGCGGTCGTCAGCCAACAAGGTGGTGTTCTCAGGACATCAAAAAGACAATTTTCAGGACTGTTTTCACAAAGGATGTGCCAAAGTTAAAGACAGGGAGATTAAAAAGAAATTAAATAGCAAGAGACAGAAGTGAAGGAACTTCCCGCACATGAAGCTATGCTTCCTAACAACCAGTGAAAGCATAACAGAAGCTGTTTGTCTGCCTCCACAGGAGGAGGGAGAAGTCTGAAACGTAAGGAGGAAAAAAAAAAAAAAAAAATCTTAAGTCACATGTAACATTTACTGGGTATTTTTACATTTAAAAATAGGCAGGGCAGGAAGGAGGCGCTGACCTGACACAGATAGACCTTGTGCAGGTTCCACTCCTCGCCCAGGGCGCAGATTTTGATGTCGCTGTTCTCCCCGTTCAGGAACAGGGTCTGGTAGATGTACTTGGAAGTGCTTTTCAGCTTCTTCCTGGAGCAAAAGGCGAGCGGAGACGCGGCCCTTCAGGCTGCGGGGTGCACGGTACCCGGCGGAGGGTGCTCTGCCCGTCAGGGGGGGGCTGCCCCCATGGCCCCCTCCCCCCACTGCCACCCCCCACTGCCCCCATGGCCCTTTCCCAAATGCCCCCCCCCGCTGCCCCCCTTGCCCACCCCCCACTGCACCACTGGCCCCCTCCCCGCTGCCCCCCTCCCGATGGCTCCACGGTCCCCCCCGCCACCCCCATGCCAGCCCCCCCTGCTGCCCCCATGCCGGTCCCCCCCGCTCCCATGTCATTCTCCCCCCCGCTGCCCCCGTGCCCCCTCCCCCCACGGCCGCTAGCCCCTCCCCCCCCGGGCCCCCACGAACCGGCCACCCCCGCCAGCCCCCGCCTCCCCCCTGCACCACCAGCGCCCGAAGGCCGCGCTTGGCCACTCCAGCCCAGGCCCGGTCCTGCCGGCCCTCCCCCGGCCCCTTCCCACCCCCGCAGCCAGGCCCCGCCGGCCCCCCCCAGGCCCCGGCCCGGCCCCGCCGGCACCCCCCGCCGACCCCCCAGGCCAGGCCCGGCTCTGCCGGCCCCCCCAGCCCCTTCCCGCCGCCCCCCAGCCCGGCCCTGCCGGCCCCCCCGGCCCCTCGCCCCCCCCACCTGCAGGGGGTGTCGAGCATCCGCTCCTCCCGCTCGCTGTCGCTGTCACCGTCGCCCTCGGCCCCGCCGCGCCTCCGCTTGCCTCCCCGGTCGCCGCCGTCCCCGGCCGCCCCCTCGCCGCGCGGGAGGCCCGGCCGCCGCCTCAGCATCCGGCTGCTCAGCGAGCCCATCGCCGCTCCGCCGCCGCCGCCGCCTCCTCATGAGGCCACCCAGAGCGCAGCGGGGCCGCAGCGGGGCCGACGGCGCCTCAGCGAGGGGCAACGGCCGCCATGGGCCCCGCGCCTCTGCGCCTGCGCGCCCGCCCCGCCCCCGCCCGCCCGCCCACGCCCCCGCCCCCGCCCCCGCCCCCGCCCCCGCCCCCGCCCCCGCCCCCGCCCCCAGCAGCTGGGCGGAGCGCGACGTGCTGCGGGGGAGCCGGTGCGGGGATGCGCCGCCGTATAGAGCCTGCTGTATAGATCCCACTGCATAGATCCGGCTGTATGGATACTGCTGCATAGATGCCTCTGCACAGATCCTGCTGTATAGATACGGGCTGTGCCACTGTATAGATCCCCCCGCACAGATCCCACCGTATAGATGCCACTGCATAAATACCACTGTATAGATGCCACTGTATAGATCCCCCCTATAGATCCCGCTGTATAGATCCCCCTCTATAGATGCCACTGCATAAATCCCGCTGTATAGATCCCCCCCTATAGATCCTGCTGTATAGATGCTGCTGCATAGATGCCACTGTATAGGTATGGGCTGTGCCGCTGTATAGATACCTCTGTATAGATCCTGCTGTATAGCTACAGCTGTATAGGTGCCACTGTATAGATACCTCTGTATAGACACTGCTGTATAGATGCCGCTGTATAGATACTGCTGCATAGATACTGCCATATAAATACCGCTGTACAGATACCTCTGTACAGACACTGCTGTATAGGTGTCACTGTGCCACTATAGACACCGCTGCATAGATACCGCTATATACGCATCTATGTTATGTCCAAGCGTTGTGAAGGGAAGGCTGCTGGCTCAGCAGGACCTGCGCCTTCTGAGCCTTCCGATCTGTTCGGGATTGGGTTGAGGGGCTTTTGCTATGGAAGGGATGAGGTGCCCGAACCCCCCTGTTACCGCACTCTGCCTTGGTGGTTACCTGATACTGAAAAACCGGAGGCGAGCCCCTCCAATTCCCGTGTGGAGCGCTGGGAAGCAGGCATGCTTTGTTTTCGGTGCTGGATGCACGGGGGATAAGTTCCGCCCGTGTCCATCCTGGCTTCATTCACTTGTCTTTGAATGGCCGATCTCTGCATATCAACGACATTTCTGAGAAACTATTAGCACATTCATTACAATTCCAAGAACGAACTATACCTATGCACTTACTACATGTGTGGTCCAATGGGTCAGGAGTCCTCTGGTGGTCGTTTGGGACACCTTCATCCTTTCTTCATCCTCTCCTTCATCATCTTCTTCTTATCCTCTTTACAACCTCTTCTCCTGGCCCCTTCCAGCACCCTCAGCTCATGCTTTGGTTTTGGACCAGCTCCTACCTACTAGTAGTTAAACTACCCAGCACAGCGCTGTATGGCTGGGCAACGCCATGGATAGAGTAGCTGCAACATTTACAATTAAGCACATTAGTAAAATTCCTCTGCTACTATAGCTATAGATTAAACACACCTGGGCACAAAGCTGAGGCTGAGCAGACTCCCCAAAGCTGTTACAGCAGCGAAGGAAGGGACTCGGAGCACGAGGCAGCCTTGGGAAGGGCAGGGAACACAGAGCGGGGCCAGGGGAGCACCTTGTCGGAGCCCCCAGCACCGGCCGCGGGAGGAGACAGGCTGCTGGGGGAGTGCAGCCCACCCGGAGTTGGCTGAAAGCGGGACCAAGGTCATTGTGGCAGGGGGGAATGCACCCCCAGCTCTGCCCCCACCCCCACCTCCCGCTGGTGATCACCCCCCAGACGCGGCATGCACGTAGGATTTTGCACAGCATTTCTCAAAGTGTGGCTGGACGGGGATTTACAGTGTCAAAGGATAACTCCTAACATTTAGGACAGCCCAATTGTTTTGTGCAAGGTATGGTTCCTATAGGTTCAGTTGCCAAATTTAGGCTGCAAGCAGGAGAGTGCACAGCCATCCTTTGGGCAAGGATGCTCGGGAACAATTAGGCTTTGAAGAAACAGGTAAAGAGGATACTTTGAGGATGCATTGCCAACTTGGCAAGAAGACTCAAGGTCCGTGTATCCTGAACCGAACTACACACATTATAATACTAAAAATCACACCCCTAGATCAAAAAAACCCTTGCCCAGGTGAAGACCCCTCCCCTGAGCATGTGTGATGTTGTGTAACCATATTATAATTATATACACAATCATGAACCAATCTTGTAGAGAATGGACTTGGTAACTTACTAATGTTATAGTCTCTGTGTAGGAATACGCTGTGGGGAGCCCCATGTGGTGGCCTGGCCTTGTGGAGCACCACCTCGCCCCCAGCTTTGCGCCATAAATAAGTGATGTCTCCCCGAGAGTGTGAAAATTGACTTATTGCACAAGGGGCCACGAATCTGCTTTTCGGACAAGACCAGCATCCCCCCCCCCCCGGTGGTCCCACAGGGGTGGGGGCAATGGATCTGCCTCTCTAAGGAGCAGGGGACAGCTGCTGCTGGAGCGGTACTCCAGCCAGGGGGACAGGGCCTGGGCACCCCGCTCGGAAGGGCTGGTAGTCATCTCCTGCAGCCTCTCCCCACTCAGCTGGTGTATGGAGGCCCACACTTAACAGAAAAAGCACTGGAGCACAGAAGTTGTTGAAAAAACCCCAAGGACACAGTTATTTCATCATTCTCTCCCAGAATACACAGCTGTGGCAGAAGGTATGGGAAAGAATTGTTTATTCATTCCTAAAAAGTCAGCAACATAAAACGAGGCACTGAAACACAAAACCAAGCCTGAGTGCATCTGTTAGCCTGTTGTACTGGGTAAGACAATTTTTCTTTCACTGAGCAGAAGGTTTCAGTGGAACTGGAAAAAGCCCTGCATCCTCTCCCACCAAAACTAAGGAATGTGTCTTCAATTACAGCACAAAGCAAGAAAGAAAATTACTTTGTTTGAGGCCACAGAAGTATGTCCTATTCAAGCCAACAGTAGCCTAGTTTAGAAGAAAATGAGTGACAGAATTGGGTGTAGGCCATGCTGGTATTTGTGCTTCCAAATTTGAAACTCAGTCTGACGCCTTCAAAACAGGATTATATACCAACAGCTAAAAAAATTTAAAATTGCTAAGCCAAACAAGAGCTGTATTTTTGTAGTGAAAACAACGCTCAGCTTAACAGGCAGGGGTGCGGGGCCTGGGGGAAAAGTCTCTTCCAGAGGTGGGTGTGGAAGTCCGAGTCAGGGACAGGCACAAAAATGGGACCTTCTAACAGTGGCGTTACATGGGCCCCAACCAGCCCACGTTGTGAGATCTGGTGAGCCACCCCGGTACGAGGCACCCCAGGCTAAGGCATCACGTAGTGCTGATAACATGCATCTTTGGGGACAGGTCATTCCTTAAAAGGCACCGTTCTGGTGGCATCAATTCATCCAGAGGAAGGGTCTGTACTGTAACCCTGATGATTTATACTCCCATGGGTCAAGGAAGACAGACCAAGAATACGGGGCTGCTCTGTAATCAGGGCAGCAAGAGTTTTTTCTGATGTCACCAGTGACATCTTCCCTATCTACAGATCTATAGGCAACATAGACATAAAGAGCAGCAAGGCTGTTAATGCTCCACACTAACAGAGAGCAAGTTAAGCTCTAAACGTGCTTGTATTTTAGATGATTGATTTCTTTGGGTTTTAATTATCTTGCAAAAACTGAAGCAAGCCTGCATTCTGCGGTCTCCATGTACTGATGAGGTTAATTTTTCCCTGTGCAGCCTCTCACATTCTACATCCAAGTTTGCTTCAGTTGATAAGTTTTGCGGGTGAATGCAATGGCAAAGGGACAGCTCGCCAGGAAACAACCTAGCTTTTATGTATTTGGTTACGGCATTCTGTTTAAGATGGGCTTTACTAGCCCAATTAGTAAACAAATGGGTGTTCCAAGCATAAAAGCGTATCAAAAGGGTCAACCAGAATGGCCGTTATCTAACCAGAGCATTAACTAACCCAAGTCAATACTCACAGCAAGTAATAAGGTATTTGGGAAAAATTAAAAAGAAAGAAATGGTTATGATCAGCTGCTTCCCATCACCCAGGCCGTACACCAGGCATCCTTTAATCGTCCCCACCACAGAGTCTGAGCAGAACTTTTCTATAGTCCCCTGAGCAGTCTCCCTAGAGAGAAAAGCAAAAATGAACACAATTACGTTTACAGCTCCATAGAGGCTGCGTTCTTTCCAGCACATGCAATTTGTTGTAGGGTTTGTATCCTCTCTGACAATTTAAGAACTAAGAACATTCAGGAATATTTTCATAAATATTTTCATAAATATTCCTGAATGTTCTTAGTACATTCAGCACATAAAGTCTCCTTCATTTCACCTCCTCTAAAATACCCAGTGGGTGTCAAGTGGAGACCTGTCTCTTTCAAGCTGCTTAGCAAATCCAGCTGCGTTTCCAACCCTGAAAAGCGTACCTTAATGAAGGAGTAGAGCGATTTCCCATACATGGTCAGGAATTCCCTTCTGATGTCCAGCATATCTATCTCAGCACGGGACACCATCACTCGGATTAACGTGTTGTCATCTGTTCCCAAGCCCTAAAGGAATAAACCAACTGTCTGCAACTACAGAGCACCAGCAACAGACACAAAGGTTTTATCACTTGGTCTTCTGTGGGATCTGTTCCTAATTAGAACATATTTGCATTAATGGAGCTATCCACTAGCAGCTCGCTGCTGCGTAAGCGTGTTGCTCTGAGCTTCCTGAGGGAAGAGAGGTCCATATAGAAGCTCAGGCTTTTTTTTTTTTTTTTCTTCCTCCCCCTGCCCCCCCCCCCCAGTTAACAGCAGAGTTTCCCTTTATCTAATAATTGCTGTCATGCTACTGACTTGAGCATGGAAACCCAGTGATCTTGCACCAAAAGCTCTTTACCTTCATGGATTTATACAATCTTTCAGCAAAATATGCAGGTTTATTTCGCATGCACTTTACTGTAAGGGAGACAAGAACAAGAGAATTAAGGCCAATAAAAACTGAAGGAGAAAGTCTTCCAAACCTTTACAGCACTTTTTCAGGCAAGATGTTTATTCTGTAAAGATGTAATTCAGGGCCAACAAACAGCAAGTACAATGCAGACATCCATAGTCAGTGACCTGCCATAAATTGATGTCTCCAAGCCCAGTCATATTTTCTTTAAGGATTTAATACTTCCTGACAGCAAACGTCAGCTACCAAAGCATCACTTGGGGAAGCAAGCAATATCATAAAGTACAGAGCTTTCTCACCCAGTTGTATCTGCAAAGATTAAAACACTGTGGCTTGCAAAAAAGATATAGTATCTGCCTCCTGAAGCCATGTACACAGCCAGCCAGGGCAAGATACAATATCTCTAATTATTTAATTATGTGGTAGACAAAGTTTAAAAGCAGGGAACTCACCCACAGCTAACAAAGCATCTTCAAGGTCTCCTGACATCTCCGATTTAATGCTGTCTGTTATGTCCTTATTAGCAATCCCTCTGTAGGCATCGAAAACTAGGAGGAAGAGTTGGTGATAAAAAGAGCGAGTGAGATGCTTCAGGGCATACAGTGTGTAAACCACTGAGGATCACTTTGCAAGATCAAGCTCCTCATGCTCTGTATGAACATTGTACCATTATTGTGACATTGTAAGCTAAATTTGGGCTGTCCCACAGAAATAATTCATTTTAATTATCAACTGTCTTGCTAATTGGCCTACCACTGCTGCTAGCATTTTCAAGAACTGCTAGTTAATGATGGCAGTTTAAATGCTTAGCTCTGTCCCAATGGGAGTCACACTTCATTATCTCCAATTTACAGGCTGGAGCAAGTTGTACTGATGTTTTTCTCAAGTCCCTTTTTCGTCTCAGGAGGGAATGAAACGGTCTTAAAGAACTGAATGGGACTGGGCTCTAGGATACCTGCTGGCTTAGGAAGAGTTCACAATCAGTTAACGAACAAGTACAAAGCTCCTACAAAATTATTGTCCTCAAACAAGGAAAAAAAATCCAGAACACCGCAGAGGGTCCTACCTCGTAGCAGGTGGCATCTGTTCCGTGTACAGAGGATGGCCATAAATTGTACCTCATCTGTTCCCCATTTCTTCTCCCCAGCTTCATACAGGCACTTGAAGACATTATCAAGGGGCAAGGTGAGGCTCATGGAGAAGAACAGGTGCATACAACATGAGATTTTTACTTCATAGAATCATTTAGGTGGAAAAGACATTTAAGATCATCAAGTCCAATTGTTAATGCAGCACTGCCAAGGCCACCACTAAACCATGTTCCCAAATGCCACATCTACATGTCTTTTAAATATCTCCAGGGATGGTGACTCCACCATGTCCCTGGGCAGCCTGTTCCAGTCAGACCCTATCCAGTACAGAAACTGTTCCTGATAGCAAATCTAAACATCCTCTGGCACTTGAGGATTTTTCCTCTCATCCTATTACTTGCTACTGGGGAGAAGAGTCTGACACCCACCTCGCTACAGCCTCCTTTCAGGTAATTGTAGACAGAAATAATGTTCCCCCCTGCCCAGCTGCCTTCTCTCCAGGCTAAACACCCCCAGTTCCCTCAGCTGCCCCCCATCAGGCTGGTGCTCCAGCCCCTTCACCAGCCCCGCTGCCCATCTCTGGACACGCTCCAGCACCTCAATGTCCTCTTGAAGCGAAGGCCCAACTGAACACAGGATTCGAGGTGCGGCCTCACCACTGCCAAGTACAGGAGGACGATCGATTGATCGCGGCCCTTGTGCTGCTGGCCACGCTGTTTCAGATACGAGCCAGGATGCTGTTGGCCCCCTTGGCCACCTGGGCACACTGCTGGCTCATGTTCGGCCAGCCGTCAGCCAGCAGCCCCAGGGCCTTGCGTTTCGTGGGGTTATTGTGACCCCAGTGCAGGGCCCAGCACTGAGCCCTGTTGAACCTCATCCAGCGGCCTCAGCCCATTGACCCCACCGACCCAGACCCCCCTGCAGAGCCCCCTGTCCTCAAACGGATCAATGCTCCCCTCAAGCTCAGTGTCATCTGCAAACTGACTGGGGGTGCACTCGATCCCCTCTTCCAGATTGTTGGTAAAAATATTAAACAGAGCTGGCCCCAGCCCTGAGCCCTGGGGAACACCACTCGTGAGCGGCCGCCAGTGGGATGTATCTCCATCCACCACCACGCTCTGGGCTTGGCTGTCCAGCCAGCTTTTAACCCAGAGAAGAGTGCGCCCACACAAGCCATGAGAATGCTGTAGGAGATGGTGTCAAAGGTTTTCCTAAAGTCTAGGCAGACAACATCCACAGCCTTTCCCTCATACACTAGGCAGGTCACCTTATCATACAAGGAGATCCTTGGTGCCTAAGCACTGCTGGCCTGCTGCTTGTCTAGGTCACAGATATTTTACAACAAATACTAACAAAGCACAGAAGCTCTCTCAAGTGAAATGCCACCTCTCCCCCCACACACCCAGCCTGTCCAGAGACTTTTCCCCACGGCCTTGCAAAGGAGGCTAGAACCATTATCTCCATTTCACCGGCTGAGTCAGAACAGTGAAGAGGCTTCTCTAAGGGTCAAACCTGAGAACAGAGCCCAGGTCTCCACCTAGGGTGCTGCTGTCTAGCACAGCTTCAGGCTTACTGTTCTACCTTGAAACAAAACAGATGAGGTCTAGAAAAAGTAAGGATTCACCACGCATCACAGGTACAAGAACAGACAATTCTTCCAAGGAAGGAAATTGCTACACACCTGGGCATCTTGTTGAGCAAGGGCATCATCCACATACATTCCCTCATCTCTGTTACCCTGCAGAGATACAAGGATGAAAAACTCCGTTCACCAGAGTGGAAGCAGTTCCTGCAAATTCCCCATTCAAAACGAGTTACTGGAGATGCACAATGGGATCCTTAAAATTGAATAGCAGCTTAAAAATGCAGCAAAATATGGCTCAGATGTAATTTGTGCTTCCTTTTGAAACTGATACAAGAATTGCTTACTTTAAAAAATAAAGAGAGGGGGAAATGTAAATATAGTGAAAAACGAGAAAGAATTTGAAAAACAGAGGTTGTTAGTTAAATCCTTAGGAACAGTTAATAAAACACAGCCTTGGGAGAAGGCACAGACACCATAAATACGCTGGGACACAACAAGGTAAGCACAAGGAATCCCAAATCCTTAATGAGAGTAAACAGAAAATTACTGGAACTATGTGTCAACTATCCTAATTAGCATACTAAAAGATCCACCCTCGAGCAAAGAAAGCCCCCTACTAAAAATGCCCCCTCCCCACAGAACATGCCCCATGCAAAAAAAGTAAGCTGTACCTTTAAATGGAGATGAGGCTCGTAAGAACCGATGAAAATTAAGTGTGACTAAACTTAAATGTAAACAATTGTTCAAAGTGTATAAAAGGTTTTACTATGTGTTGAGGTGTGCTAGCTTTGTGGATTTACCACCCAGAACCCACCTCTGCACAGACATGCAACAAATAGCTCCATGTGGATTGGCTCTTGCCCAGCAGGTCAAGAACCCAGATCTGGGATAACAGGAGGAGCAGAAATCCCCTTTAGCTGGACCATGTGAAAAAGACAACATGGCACTAACGCACACCCAGGGCCAGGCTCCTCTCCCTCCAGAAGCTGGGTGTGAAATGCAAAATAAGTGACCCAGAAGCCAGCCTGGAACACCTCATCACCGAAGTGAGAGGCACATTCATCAGCAACAGGAAGATTCACCCCCCTTTCCCTTAGCCTGGATTTACCGTCGAGAGGGACACGAGGACTCTTCGAAACATGGAAGATGTGTCAGAAACTATGTCCTCCTCCAGGGTACAGCCATATTCTAGCAAGGGCACACACATATGACATCTGTTAGTAACAGGTCCACCACCTGTTGTTTGTCCACAACGTTTGCCAGCCGTAAGCTAGGTAGGTATAGAACTGTGCTCAGGGCTCTGAACATCACAGAATCATTTAGGTGGGAAAGAAGCTTTAAGATCATCAAGTCCAACCATTAACCCAGCACTGCCAAGGCTACCACTAAATCATGTTCCCAAGTGCCACATATACACGGCTTTTCAATACCTCCAGGGCTGGCGACTCCACCCTCTCCCTGGGCAGCCTGTTCAGTGCTTGACCACTCTTTTGGGGAAGAATTTTTTCTTGTTATCTAAACCTCTCCTGGTGCAGTTGAGGCTGTTTCCTCTCATCCTACTGCTTGTTACTTAGGAGAAGAGACTGACCCCCACCTCGCTACAGCTTCCTTTCAGGGAGTTGTAAGGAACAAGAAGGTCCCCTCTAAGCCCCCTTTTCTCCAAGCTAAGCCCCCCAAGTTCCCCCAGCTGCTCCTCAGAGGACTTGCTCACCAGACTCTTCCCCAGCTCTGCTGCCCATCCCTGGACACACTGCAGCACCTCAGTGACTTTCTTGTAGTGAGGGGCCCAAAACTGCACACAGGATTCAAGGTGCAGCCTCGTACAGTGCCAAGCACAGGGTGACAATCACTGCCCTAGCCCTGCTGGCCCTGTTGTTTCTCATACAAGCCAGGATGCTGTTGGCCTTCTTGGCTATCATCATAGCAGCCCAGCTATCGTATTTAGTGCTACAGGGCAAAATTAAGAAGCACAGCCAGTATAAAACTGGCAACAGATCCACACATGGACAGACACCCAACCGACAGGCAAAATCACCCCATCCAGTTTTATTTACAGCGATTCAATTTCTGGGTGAAATCTGAACTTTTGAGGCTGTTGGCAGCGCAGCTGCTGACACCTGTTTAACTCAGAGGTTCTCTCTGGACAAATGGCAATAGCTGTATGGGCTGATATGTCACATTTAAAGGCTAACAGACCCTTCTCTTTCCTCTTCACATGTTTGTGCATACACACAAGTGACTTTTCAAGCAGTATGATAACAGCTTGTACTTCGCACTACATACGCAGTTTGTAGTTCTCATTAATGCGCCGAATCTCTTCGTTTGTGCGAGAAGCTAGAATTTCAATCAGGCAGCCTTCATCTGTTCCTGCCCCCTAGGGAATTGCAAAGACAAGATCCAATGTTATTATGACAACTTTTTTGATGTGCAACTAGGATTATTTTAATTATATATGTTAATAATACTACATTAATAATAAAATATAATTAAGCCATATCATACTAAATTGACCAGAACTTAAGCAACATAAAAGGAAGATTTCCAAACCTTCATAGCCCTCCTCAGTTCATGCACGTCGTACATGGTGGTAGGAGTCATCATACCAACGATCACCCTTTCAAAGTTCCCACTTAGCTCAGACTTCAAGTCATCAATCAAGTCCTAGAGGACAGAGATTGGAGAAAGGAGCTGGGAGAAGATACAGCCTTTGAGAACAGAAAGAACTTATTTACTACTTCATGCTGCAACCCTCCTTGGGTGAACAGTTGCTCTGAAGTGAACAAGACCAAAATAAACTTGGCCAGGGAAAGCCTGTGCTAACCTTACTGTAGTGGACACTAGGATGTTGCTCACATTTCACCCAAGTGACATAACCCCCAAAATGTCTTCATCTCCCAGTGAAAGCTACAGTCACTAATCTCTGAAGACCACCTACCCTGCCAATACTGCTTTTATAGGTGATCAGAACTTGCTGACGTTGGGAAATGTTTAGTTTGGTCAAGATCTCAATGATGGCATCTTCATCTGTGCCTGGAGAAAAACAATGGAAACCAGTCAAGCTGCTTGCACAAGAACCAGATGCGTGCTCTGGTCTTGTCCACAGTGTGCCATTAGCCATCTTCTGGTCCTTACACAACCTGGTTCTCATCAGCACTCTGGGGACTAGATCAGCATACAGGAGTGTCTCAACCCAGCCAGTGGCACGGCGGTACCACAGTGTGAGACAAGGCAAGAGCCTGACTAAGGATGTTTTTGTAGCCAAGACTTGGATTTCCAGTTGGGTTCAAGTCTCAGCCTGATCAAGTCACTCAATTCCTTTCAGTGCCCTCCTGGGGCACTGGGGCAATGCAAATGGTCAGAATTCCCCTCTAACAAACCACCAGACAAAACATTCCCAGTGCTTGGAGGGAAAAAAAGAGGGTTTAACAGTGGAGGTAGCCCAACTTACCAAATCCCTTCATAGCCTTCCTTAGTGCCTGTGCTTCTTGCTCAGCACTGAAGCTTGAGACCCCCTTGATTGTTGCCTAAACCCACAGGAGAGGAGTTGTGAAAGGCAGACTAAATGTGATACATACATACATGCGGTAAAGTTGAACTAACGAAAAATATATTTGAACATTCAAAAGATGCAAACAGTGACATAGCAAGTAAAGCCCACCCACCAAACACAACTGATGTTATACCAGGATTCCATCCTACCCTAAAGAGAAACAGTTTGTTCTAGAGGAACTTCCCAGCCACATAAGAAGTCAGCCACAGGGACACAACTAAAAGGAGAAAATATCTCCATATAGCTGCCCATGGAGTACCTTGTTCCCAGTTAACTAATGGCAAGCAGCCTGACATCTCTGTTCAGTCCAGCTGGGGCTTCTTCCTAGCAGTTTTCCATGTAAATTGTAGAAGCAGCTGCTCCCATCAAGCCCTATCCCTGACTTCTCTAAGAGCAGCCAAGGTCCATCCTTCTGTAAAATAACGCACCAGGAAGTGCTGTGTTTTGCTCAAAACAGTGATTCCCAAACAGGTTTCTCCTGCCTCCGGTCCAGCACCATTTCTGGGGGGCTGCACTGTCTCTTACAAAGCTCTCCATGTTCCCGTGAAAATCATTAGCAAAATGCTGCTTAACCCTCCTGTAGGTTAGGCTTTCTGAAACAGGCACAGTGATAACTACTGTGTAGATGGTTACCTTGCAGGTTGAACCTGGAAAGAATAATATGCCAGGAAGTTTATCTGGAGAAATTAATGTTCTTTAAACTAATATCTGCTCAGATTTTCCATTAACTCCCCAAATGGAAAAGCCCGTCTGTGTGGGTCATTCTCCTCTAGCATGAGGAACAAGAAAGAAGTGATAAGCTTACCCCCCATAAAGGGACAGACAGTGACAGTGTTCTTCCTGCTGTGTCCTTATCTGAGCTACACTCCCCAGGGTTATCTGATCAGAGCAAAGGCCTGGCACAGGATGGTAAAGAAAACACACACACTCACCATCGCTCTTGTATTTGGTCAATCTGTTATTGTCTAAGTCTCCAGGCAGTTAGACAACTGTAATAAAAAACAGAGGAAGTGTTAGTTTTCCAGCAAATAATTAACAGAATATACCTACCCTTGCCAGAAAAATGGAGCGGGTTAACTTGAACAGCCCTACTGAATGTCCATGGCAGTATCCCTGAATTTCCAGTCCTGCTTTGTACTGAATGAACAAAGGCTGGCTTGCAGCAGCAGCGCAGGGCCAGGGCATCCACCCTGCCTGAAAGAGGGATGTGGTACATAAGCAGATGATTAGCGCTAGTAATTTAAGAAATTTCTTTTCTATTGCTAGTGTGACAACCTGGCTGAGGCCTTAAGAAGAAGCAGACAATGTTGCCCTGGGAGCAAAGAAAACAGACTTGATTCCCATGCCCTTCAAAACACACGGCTTTGACCTTGCCAGGTGGGAGACTGAGAGTGAATTAGGGTGAGGGTGCCTGCACAGTCCCAACAGCCTTCACAGATACCCCCTGGGAGGCAAAGGCAACATCAATGTCTAGATGAGCGTGCAAAGGATAACCTTACTCAAGGACTGGGACAGGAGAATTATCTTCCTTTAATTAAAATCTGCTGTATCCAACATCTCTCCAGTTCGGTTCAATGCGTAATTCCTTGTAAGACTGTAGTTTTAACTGACTATTAAAGCCCTCAAAAAAACCAACCAACCAAAAAAAAAACCCAAAACCAAAAAACTTACTTGTAATCTCCCCAGGGTTACTTTTTCTGTTCATAATTCTGTTTCCATGCATAGGGCCGATACATGAACGCACCCAAAGTATTTTCCCAAATCCCTGGTCAGTGACAGGATGTCAGGTACTAGGACAAGGTTCACCTCCCTGCAACTCCAGTCCCACACAGCATGAGCTGAGGTTCTCGCGTTAAAGCCCTTAAGCAGAAGGGTGATGCCAGTGGCTGACGACATCTCTCCTTAATCCTTCTCATGGTGCTTAATAGCTGCTATCAATGAGCCCAGACAGTTGTGCAAGAACAGGAGTGTCTTTGCTCATGCTTCACATGACTCTTACAAATCGGAGTACCATTGGAGGCTGCTGTTCAGGCAAGTTACTCTTAGTATGACATTTGCCACAGACGTGCTACGCACAGGCACTCCCAAGTGCTCTCCAGGTCATCTGTACACTATTACACTCTGGGCAGTCAGGCAACATATGGAAAATTATTAGTGTTGAGTTTGCTTTCTTTCGCTTGATTGTAGATTTCAGTGGTCAAAATTATGACCTAGACCTCAGAAAAGTCATCTTTTTACAGAAATATAAAGCCAGCTTTATTTGCTTTAGCCAGACATTAAATAACGGCTTTGAATTTCACAGATGTTTTTCTAATGCAGTTTTACCATCCAGTTGATTTGTACACAGGAGCAGGGATATTGCACAGGCTGGTTTTAGCAAGTTGATTAGAGGGCAAAAGAAAGGTCAATAAACAAGGAAAAGGAGGTGGGAGGCAGAAAAATTCTGAGTGCAAATGAGCTGGCAGAAAGAAACCAAAAACATGAGGAAAGGATGCATGTACTGGATTCAGGGCAAATGCTCCTGCAATATCAAATTACAACAGAAATGTCATCAAATATTGACTCTAAGATTCCAATTTCTTCATCCAGCTTAAATGTCACTGGGAATATAAAGAGTAGAGCACTGCAAAAGGCGGCGGTGCTAACCCCACTGCAAAGTCTGCAAATGCTGTTTTGTTCCCAGTGTATTTCTGTGTGCGGTGCCACAAGAGATGAGCCACTGAAGTTACAGGTGGAAGAGCTCAGCGGGTCAATCAGGTTCTCCTGCAACAGTCCCTCCCTGCCCCTGGAACCCTTTTCCTCCCTTTCCCAGGTGAAGGCATCTCCACGAACTGCTCAGGCTGGGCCATTAGATGAGTTAAAACTCTCCTTTGCTAGTAGAGAGAGAAAGGAACTGCTCAGACAGATCTGCCAGTGCTTTGCAGCTTAGCACGGCTCTTGGCTTGCAGCTCAAATGGGGAAAAGCAGCTTCAGGACAGGAGCAGCTTCAGGACAGGAGCAGCTCCGTGCTGTGAAGAATTGAACTTCAAAGAGTCTGCTAGCAAGCGCTAAGGTGGTCTGGTTAATCCCTGACCTGATGTTTGCTTCATCCCAGAATAAAGGCCTGAGCTCGCTGGTACAGCAAACCTGACTTAGAACAGGCTCAAAAAACTGTGGCCAGGTGCAAGTGCAGGTGTACAAGGCATCTGTCCCATTATTCAAATTTTTTCCATGGATGACCTTTTCCTGGTAGGCTTTATCAGCTAATCAGGCAGTTGTCAGTCCACATCAATGTCCTCTAACAGCTGAATCCAGAATAGACTTCAGTTTTCAGAAAACTGCTGAAACTGTCATATGTGCTGGCCAACCCAAACCTAGGCTTGCTCTGAATCAAGTTTTCCTGACTGCACAGAGAACGCACAGCTCCTGGCACACAAAGCTCCCAACAGCTTAACAGGATATAAACACAGGTTGGTTTGTTTTTTTCCCCCAAGTCATGGACATGTTGTCAGTCCTGCACCTGGGATCTGGAGTGGAAAACCACCGCTTTGCGACCCATCCCCTTGCAAGGCAAACACTGGACTTGCTTGACTAGTTCTTTTATTCGGCGCACGTTTACTCGAAGACAAACCCACACCCTATGCCTGCTCAGCTTCTCCATGGCTCTGTCACCGCCAGCTGTTGCCAGCTGTGCTGGATACAGCCTGCGCCCTCCACAGCCGCTGTGCTTCAAGGAGGCTGGGTGCCCTGGCTCTGGGGCTCACGGCGAGGTGGCTGACCCTGATCCCAGCCCGATCTGCAGCTCAGGGAAGGCTCTCCCTTCTGCTGGAGAGCCCCGAGCCAGCTGAAATATCCCAGCACCTCCCACACAGTGACCTTTTCCTGGCCACTGCCCTCAAAAGGAGTAAAAATATAATACCGAGTTAGCACAGTGCTGTACTCCTCACTTCGGCCTGTGCACCCACCTGGAGTCCCTCCACAAGCCCCCTGCCATGTGCTCCTCGCTCCAGCATCCAGCAGGGAGGTTGTGCCAGCTTGGGCACGGCAGAAATAGGAAGCAAAACCTGCGCTCCCTGTGCCTGGGAAGAGTCAGCCATCTTCCTCCTTCCCACAACCTGCCTCCCTGTCCTTCCTCAGCCCAGGCCTGTGCCCTCCAGGGCTGCCCCTACACCCTAAACGTCTTAGCATCGTGGCCTGATGCGGCATCTGCCCAGCCAAGGGCAGTCCCGCTCCCACACGGCCGAGCCACCAGCCGCTGCGGTCTGGCAAGCAGGGACGGCACTTGGCACCTTCCCAGGCGCCTCTAGCCATGCAACCCCTTCCCCATACCAAAGGGGACCCCCCAGCCGGTTTGGCACTCACCTGTCCCAAGTGGGTGCCTTGGCAGGGATGGGGAGAGCTTTGCTCGGCTTGTTCTGGATGGCAAAGTCCCCGCCCTGGAGCGGGAGGGACTCGTCAGCGCAAAACAGCTTTTCTGGCACGCCTGATGGGAAGGCAATCGAGCCCTGCTCGCTCCTCTGCCCTTCCGTGAACAGTTGGTTGTAATCCGGAGCAGGGAGAGATCCCTCAGGGAGCCTCACGCACATTTAGGAAGTGCAGATTTGGGGTTACACAGAGGCCCTCGCAAGTAAAGGTGGCGGGGCAGGTTGGGGCGGCTTCCACGCTCCCCAGCATTGCCTGTAAAAATCTCCGGGAACAGAGGGGGGTCTCTGACGGCAGCCTGAGAGCACAGCCAGCCCGATCTTTATGTTGTCGTGTAAGGGCATACCCAAGGGGGGAGCGAGGGGGACGACGGCGGGGAGCACACAGGCAGCAACGGCCTTGAGCAAGTTCCGTTCATCCCCACAGACAACACGGGGGGAGATCTTACCTGTATTATGTCTCCTTTGCTCCCACAGCAACTTGCCAGGTCTTCAGCATTGTTTCCCCTTGTCTAAGAGCTTTGCATCACTAACAGCCATGATTTCATTACGAGTGATCGCTTTAATAAAAGTTACTGCTTTTGCCTCAGTAAATGGCACCGCCCTCAAGTCAAAACACTTCAGGCAAAGGGACTTCAGTTTTTACCCTGATGTGACACTGCCAGGGTCAGCCTTTGACAAGATCGTGAGGCTCACAGAGGGGAATCAGCCTTGCAATAATACATATCTTCATTGTGTTTATCCTCAGGGACTCTGGCCTCCCCTGATGCCAAAAGTACAGTTATCGTAATGGGTAAATCAGCCCTCTCAGGTTCTTTTTTCCAGCTCATACGACAGCTATATCTCACCCCTGTGCCTCTTTGCACATGCTCTTTTGCTGGCAGAGACCTAATTTTAGCAGCAGGGACGAATGCAGGCTGTGCTGCAGTGAGCATGGCTGTGCAGCTGGCTTATTATAGCTCCCACTGCAGCTCAGTCTCCCAAAAACAAGCCCACAGGGGCCAGCTGGCCAGCACCTACTCACTCTCTGCTGACACGGGGAGACATTGAACAGGGAGTAACAGAAAAACAAGGTGCAAGCCACAAGCACTCTCCTTTTCCGTTGCAGAGTCTCTTCCCTTGCAGAATCTGGCCCTTTACCCCACTCAGGATTCAGTGTGGACTGGTACACACTACCAACAGTCACTAAGGAGAAACTCCTTCCTACATCTGTTAAAAGTTTCCATTCTCATCCCTTCCTCTCACGTCAGCTGCCTCCTGCTTTGGGCCCGTACCCGTGCATTTTAATCCGCCAGCAGAACTGCTGTGTTTCTTCATCTTACGTTGCCTGTGATTTTTTTAGCCTGTGCATTTTCAAAAGCTTCATTCTTCTGTTTGCTTTCCAGCCTCTTCAGCCCTGAGGACTGGATGGCTCTGATACTGCAGTCAACAGTATATGCAACAGTAATTATTTAAGACTGTAAGTTATGAATCTTCTTTGGATATTATTTACCCTTTAAATATTGCACCAATCCTGCCATTCATGATTTGCATAATTTAACCTTTTCTTGCCCCCTGGGAGAGGCTCCAAGTAGGGAGGAATACTCGGAGATGCAAAGTGTTTGCGTGGATGTTTTTAGCCATGCAGAATTAGTCATGCAAGCGTAGCCTCTTCAGAAGCCACATCCTGACCCAACACACAGCTGAGCTCCCCATAAGCTTGGCTGGTCATGGATGCTATCTCCGTAGCCATCCAGTTCAGACGATCATGATTATTTGAATATTGGAAAGGAAAAAAAGCCCACCAAAGTATGAAAGCTTCTGAACATGCTGAGAGTTAGCTGAGTTTCTCTGGAAGGTGGATGGAAGGACAAGGGGTTTAGGGCAATGGCTGCCTGAACGCTGTTGTACCTTGCTGCAGGAGCTGCTCCCTTCAGGAAGGCAAGGGTTGTTGCTGTAGGAGAAATTTCTTATACAAGGTTGAAGAGACAGAGCATTGTCTCTCCAGGAGCTCTTTGTCTAGGGTCTGCTCAGCTTTCAGTATGTTGTCTTCGTCTCTTAAATTATGGAAAGGCTATGGCTATCCTTGAATATCTCCAGCCTGAAGCAGTGTCTAACATAGCTTTGCTATCCTTACATCAAAAGAGGAACAGTAATGGACAAGGCCACAGTTCCCATCAGTGTCGTAGGTGACAAAGCACATTTGCTTTTCTTTTCACTGATATATCCTGGTTGTCTCTGATGATTTTAAACCCACTTGTTATAAAGTTCTCCAAAACCCCCGACTTCACTCGGTTGCATATCTGCTCTGTATTCCCGTTCCATCCTGCTGTTCTCCCATCTCTACAAAACACACAATAAAAATTAAAGGTCACAGAAAGACATGGCAGTGTGCATTAAGTGAATAGATTGAGCTCAAGCAGCCAGCCTGTTAGGAAGGAGGTATTTATTCCAGGTCCCACAACGAGAACAGAGCCAAACCTCTCAGAAAACGGCAGCATTTGTGTTTTTGCCCTAAGGACTTGGCCTTTTAAATTTGCACCTCAGAGAGCAGAGGAACCTAGTGCTGGAAGGAGAGATTTTCATTGTGGCCTTTGATTAGCAGGTATCTGCCTTTAGCTTCAGAGAACCCGCCTCACCTCATTCACCAAGGTCCATATCCTGGCACTAACAAAGTCATTAGCCAATCTGCCACAGATTGAAGTCGGGGCCAGAATCTGGGCCTTTGGGGATTATGCAGGTGTTTTCAGCAAGTTCATAAGGGAATGCTCATTTTCATACCTGAGTCTAGAAGTATAAATGCAGTTTGCATTTGGCAGCCCCTGAAAATGGGGTTATTCAACTGTTGCATGAGTGCTGCCGGAGCGATGTTGCAATGCTGCAGCTCAGTTAAGACTACTGTCTCCATAGCAGCGAGTAGCCGAGGTTAGGGTGGAGGCTGAAAACCAGCGCTTGCTTTTCTAAAGCACTGATTTTCATGCGCTTGTAAGAGGGTAAAACATTTTCACATTCTGCATATTAATATCAGATTAATCACTAGATTAACTGCAGATATTAGGACTCACTATGAAGACGTAGGGGTACTTCTGATGCTTAGAGCAAGGATGTCTCCTTACCTCCAGTTCAGCACTGTGTAAGATGAAATGTCCGCTTCCAAATGTGTAGCCTTGGTGTAGAAACTGTTTTGGGGAAGCCCCTGGGAAGAGCCAGCCTGAAGCTTCTGTTCTGCCATCTGAGCGAAGCCCTTTTAACACAGAGAGATGAAGAAAGGTGACAAACACATTCCCAGAAACATGAGGTGGGAAGACTGAAGTATTCCAATTCACGTAAGAAAGAAAAGTGTTCTTAGCTCTTCATTACTTTACCATAACCATTAGAAACACTGTTTTTACGTGGTCAGTATTACCAGGGGAATGTGCAGCACTCCACCTCTTAGCAATCCAGGCTTTACAAAGCCGTGAGCGCAGCGTACCAGTACTGCTATGCAAGTCAAGGGCTCTCTGGCTAGGCTGGCTTGATGACATAAACATACATGTCACGTAAAGCCAAGAAGGAACAGGGGAGAGGAACGGATTTGAGAAAAATCCCTCTAACCTGAGTGCCTTTAAAACAAGAGACCACTCAGACGTGGTGGTCTCCGTGCCATAGAAAATAAGCTATGAGGGGAGACAGCAATGAGTAGCTGCATGAAGGAGCCAGGAGTCAAACTCCCCATTTCAAGAGTGCTTCAATTCAAGATTTTTAAGACAGGGCTGCTTGCATATTCTGCAGGCAGGCACACAAGAGGAGATCCTGGATGCTCTTAGGATTTCTAAGTGACAGCTACAACAGCATCTCGGGTGCTACCGCACTCAGTGCTTTCCACGCTGCTGTTCTGCAGACACCATCTCAGATATACCCACACACTCTGCCTTTCTATTACAGAGAAACTTAAGGCTGCACTCGGCCGTGAGCCCACTGTACTGTTCTCTTTTATTAACTGCAGCTATAAGCAGCAAGGAAGGCAAACATTGCTGGGGCACGGGTGGTTAGACAGCTTCGTGTGCTGCCTGTGCCAACGAATGCCATCTGAAGGGGGGCTGGAGTCAGCAAGCACCTCTGCAGTGTGGTTGTGAAGGTGGCTGGGCACTTGTGAGGTGACCCCTTCACCTCCAAAAGATCCCCTTGCAGTCATACAAGTTGTTGCTTGCTCTTGATCCTAGTTGTGTTGTTCCACCTTACACTGTTCAAACTGAACTGGGGGAACACTGGTCTGCTTTAACATCCCCAGTACAGCTTAAGGCTGAGGCAGAAGACATGCAGAAGCCTTCACATGGCCTTGGTAAGCCATTCCCGTCACTTGTTGGGAAGACATCACCCAATGTGGATGCAGCACAATCAGAATGACACTGCTTGTGGTGCTGCAGCCTATTTACATTAAGGACAAGAGATGGGCTAGACCACTATTATTGCATTTACATTACAGTTTATACAAATACAATTTTGTCTTGAACAAACTCACGCTATCAAGACTAATTGATGTCACCTAAGCCCCAGGCCTTAGGGCATTTGCCAGCTCCAGGGAGACAGTTCACTCAGGGAAACTCCTAATGCCCTGTGGAAGCTATATGTTATTTGTGGTACAGACTAAACTCTCCTTCCCCAAAGCTGCAGGCTACAAACTGCTACACCACTGCTTCCAGCAGCCTTAAATGCATTATCAAACCTAAATTTCATTTAATGGGCTTAATGAATGTTTACTTTAATTAGCATACATATAGTTCTGAAGAGGAAATGAGTAGCTTTCACTTTTTTCTTCTTAATTAATATCTACCTCTGTTTAGCTTTATCTTACTTAGCTGCTGTGTAATTTGGCTACAACCCAGCTCTAGGGGATGAAAGCAGTTATGACTGCCCAGCTAAGAGTAATTTTTATGGCACACATGCATTCATTCCTTCATGGGAATATGATAGAAACTCACTGGCTGATGCAGGGCTTGGAGCAGGGAAAACGTCAGCATCTTAACACGATACATCTAGAGCTAAACACCAATGCGAGCAGGGCTGCTGCACAATAGAAAACAAGCTAAGGACGAGCCTGCACACGGGACCCAGCCCTCCCGTGCCTAAATACAGTCGGGGCAGTAAAGCAGCTTCATCAGGCACCCATGAGCACAAGGCAAAGCAGGGCAGCGAGCCTATCAGCCTACCCAGGAAACCAAGCTGGGAACGCTACGGAACAGCACTACTCACTCCAGAGCTCACCCAGCAAAGCCAAAAGACAGAGCCACGGCCAGGGCTGCCCTACAGCTGCCGAGAGAAAGAGTGAGACCTCTGGGCCTGTGCTTAAATGGAGGTCATGGTCGATGGGCAAAATGCGCTGGGTAGAGGCCCAGGTGAGACTGCTTGGAGCAACGAAAGCCTGAGGGCACCCTCAGGACCCTGCTGCTTGAAATGCAGCTACCTCCCTTTGCAGTGAGAACCCCAAACCTGCAAATTTCTCTTCATGTAACAACAACTGCTTTAAACAAGAGCGTGTATTTGTAGTGCCAAGTCACGATCCTTGGGATATGTGCCTCTTTTTGCCTTGGTGGTCAATCCTATTGATGTACGCAGTATTGGTCCAGGCTGTGGTAATATTGCATCAAACATGCATGAGCCTACAGATCTTAATCAGCTCAATTATTTTTATGTGTGCTTATTATATATATCTAGGCCATGGGTATTATTGCTGTTGATGGAGGATGTTGGTTTCTAGCTGCGGGAAGCATAGCTGCTGCTGTTGAGTATGTCTTAGAAGGGCAAAGAGAAACATGTAAGAGGTGGAAATTTATTTTTTAAACAGGTAAAATACAGGTGTGAGTTTCAAGGCTTTTTGATCCGTTGCAGAGCTCTGACCCTAGCCACATTACTAGCTACGTGATAGTACGCTTGAGAGTTGACCGTTTTCTTGGGAGTGGTAAGGTGATGGTTTTTCTGGTTGTACCAGTAGTGTTTTCAGGCCACTACTCTGTGCTTAAAATAAACCCTTGGATTCCAGAAAATCATGGGCAGGAAGAGAGATGGATAAAATCGTGGCTCTACTACCCTTCAGCTGGTGAGAAGCTCGACTGAGATTTTTGCACTAAACGTGTGCCGTTAAGGGAACATCCTTATCGAGATAAAAATAGCTGGATGAGAAGACTTAATATGCAATGAATACAGGAGAACATGACCATTCCTTTCTTGCCCCAGGATAGCTGTGCATCACCAGGCACAGAAAACCCTGCAGGCGCTTTTCTACCTCGCTGCCGCCTCTCGAAATGTCCAGAAGAGGTCGGTGTGCCCTCGCTTTTAGGTTAATCGGATGAAACCTTTCCAAACGTATGTTTTTATTTAGAAAATGCTGAGCTGTCTGGAAAGTTTGATCAAGAGGGATGCAGCTGTATTAATGTGCTTCTTCCTGGGGATTTGGTTGTATTTTCTTAGCGGTATAAGGGAACCAGGGATCAGGGAGACAATATGCAGGCAAACAGCTCTGCTGACCACATCACTGGGACTCAAATATTTTAAACCTAGCATCATGGGATTTTAACAGCTAAATCTTGGTGTTTAGAATTCATGGTATTAGTTAGATTGAGGTTTCTCTCTGCAATGGGACAAATTTGTGAGCAGCCTGGATTTGCTCCAGGCTAACAGCAGAGAAGGACTAGATCATGTCTCTGCTGGCAATCACTGATGAGCTTTTTCCCTTACAGCTTTCAGACTCGGTTCTTTCTGGTCCCTATGAAGGTCACTGGAACTGCAGCAGTGCAGCCGAGCCTTGTGCCTTCTGCAATAAAGAATATCAGCAGCATCTGCAACCGATGATAGGCTTCTGCTGTGCTTTTGGTCCCCAAAATGGTCACCGACAGTTTGCATGCCTGTGGCCAGAACATCAAGGCCCCATAGTTCTATGTGGGTCTGACACTTGTCTGCATTATGCCTCAGCACTCCCAGGTACCTTTAAAAAGAAAAAAAAAAAAAGAGGGGGAAAAAAAAAAAAAAAAAGAGTACTTCTCAGTCCCTAGTTAGGATATTCAGCAGTGCATCTGCAAGCTCTCTGCACGGCAGTAGGCTTTATCTTCTTTAGTTGGAAATGAGTCATTTCCCTGTACTGTACCGAGATGCCCAATTTCCTTGGAAATTGTTCAGTTCTGCAGAGTCCCCAGAAATCACTTATTATTGGACTCTCTTTGTGCACGGGGTGTTTTACCTCAGTCTTAATAGATATCTGGGGATCTTTCACAGGTTAGAGTAATTACAAAAAAATAATAATGTAAAAAGGATAGAAGCAACTGAGACTTTACCCAGTTCATATTTAATGTGAAAGGCAAGTGACTCTTCTGTGTTGGCCACTGGCAACTCATCATATAGCCCCAAACCACAGCTGAGCAGAGTTTAATGACATTTAAAGCCTGCTAAATAAAAAAGGACAGCTTTCACACTTGTGTTAGCTGGCTGGCTGAAATGATTGCAGTTTCAGCTGTGTGGACTTACAGTATCTCGTACAGGACACTTGGAAATGAGGTGCAGATACCCCACAGCACCCTATGAACTATGGGAGAATGACAGTGGTCAAGGAAGACTTTGAGGTCTGTAGGGTGGGCTTGTAGACCCTTACCTACAGGAACTGTCAAGAACAAGGATGATGGAAGAGGTGAAGCATTAACCGTACTGAAGAGGCATGGTGGCTCAGCAGATAAGCAACTGTACAGCGATGCACTTTTAGATCTGTGCATCCAACATGGTAAAAATATAATCACTGACAATTTTACTTGCCTGAGAGCCATGTGCATCTTGAAAGTCTTCAGATGCTGGGGGATGGCGGACACAAGAATTAGGTCTGTTTTCAACATGCTGATCCAGTCTTGTTGGCGTCGCTGGAAGCCCAAGCCCAACAGTGATGCAGGAAAAAGGGCTGTGCAAAGGGTAAACATTGTTGCCATCCCACAGTAACCGGGGCCTGCCCAGCCAGTCTGCTTGGGACAGGAGCTTGTCAGCAGGATGGCTGTAGTTATTACCATAATACAGGAAACAATAGTCATGGGGAAAACACGAGCACGCTCTAGTTTCCGCTCCTGCCCCAGTCAGAGGGGAAGAAGGAGAGCGGTGCTGTCACGGAGGCATTCCTCTGGCAGCCACATGCTCCTCAGGGCTTTGTATTCTGGGCTGCAAGCTGGGAAAACCAATTTTTCCCATTTTAATATTTCCCTCACCTGTTTGAAATCCCAGCTCCGGCCTTCCCGGTTAACTCACGGAAAGGAGCTGGCTGCAGTGGATTCCATCAGCTGGAAAATTCCTGATTTCTGAGAAAAAAGGCTGAAAAGAACCCAAAGGATCTTTAAAAGAAATTCCATGAGATCTGAGCTAGACCAAACCTCCGAAGCCTGACCCAAAAGCTTTGGGAGCTTCGGAAAAGCGGTGTCACGGCGTGTGAGCACCTCGCTGCACGATGCGTGAGGTACTGGCGCAGGGAGGAGGAGGAAGATGTAATCTAACAGTAAATCCAAGATGCAGCCATCGCAAACCCAACTGCCAGGTTTAAAGCCTCAGTGAGTTTTGCGGGCTGGGGATTACCTCGTTTATTTTCAATTTTATTTGAGGCTCTTGAACCAGGCCGCTCGCAGGGCCTGCATGAAGACAAGCCGTGCACTTCAGGCCAAGCCCAAGATGTCACAGAAGGGCGCTTTTATTATTATGACACGAAAATGTCAAGTTTAAGCGCACTATTTCGAATTAAACCCGAACGGCCGTCACCAGGCGCGGCGCCAGCGCGGGCCGCGGCTCCTCGCTGACAGGATTTCCGCGCCCATCCCTCCCGCTGAGGGGAAGGAACGGCCCCCGGGGTCCCCCCGCTGCCCCGCAGGCCCCATCCCGCCGGCCGCGCCGCTGGGAAGCCTCTGCCCGGAGGGTCTCCCCTCACGGCCCCGCCGAAGCGGCGCCCCCCGCCCGCGCCCCCTCGCCCCCCGCCCCCGCGGCGGGGCCGCGCTGCATGCCGGGAGTTGTAGTCCCCGCCGCGCCGCCGCCGCGCCCGCTGGCTGCGCGGGAACTACCGCTCCCAGGGTGCCGCGCGGCAGGGCCGGGGCCGCCATTCCGCCTCCCGCCCCCCCCTTGCCGAAGGGCGTTCGCCCCTCCGCCGCGCTGCGGGGCGTGGGGTGACGGCTGCGCTCCCGGGGGGCTCCGCCGGCGGCGGGAGGGCCCGTGTGGCGGCGGGGCCGGGCCCTGGGGCTGGCGGGGGCGGCGCTATGGCCGGCAGCCGGGACTTCCTGTGACAGCCCATTTCCTGGTCGGATGGGGCCGGCGGGGGGCGGCGGCGGCGGGGTCGGTCCCTGACGGTGCTCTGGTGGCCGCCGGGAGCTCCGCCGAGCGGCGATGCGGGCCCCGGGCCCTACCGGCAGGCGGCCCCCGCCGTAACCTAGCCGGCGGGGCTGCGGCTGGGCCGGCCCTGGGCACGGCTGCGGGGTGCATGGAGGCACCCCCCGCCCGCAGAGAGGTACCGGGCGGGGGGCCCTGTCGGTCGGGGCTCCCCTGAGGGGGCTGCGGCGGCCCCGGGCCGTGCGGCGGGGTAACGCCTCTCTCCCCCCCGTTATCCCCCTGTGGTTTTGCAGGTGTGAATCCCCCGGAGCACAGCGCGCCTGCTCCGCCCGGCCCCGCGCGGCGAGCGGCCCCGGGGCCCCCTCGGCGGCCTCGGCCGGCTGCGGGCGCAGCGAGGCGGGGGGCTCGGGCCCGCGGGCGCGGCGTCGCCCCCACGGCCAGCGCCCGGCGGCCGCCCCCCGGAGCCATGAAGAAGTTTTTCGACTCGCGGCGGGAGCAGGGCGGCTCCGGCCCCGGCTCGGGCACCAGCGGCGGCGGCAGCGGCGGCGGCGCGGGCAGCGGGTACATCGGCCGGGTGTTCAGCATCGGTCGCCACCAGGTGACGGTGGACGAGGTGTTGGCGGAAGGTAAGGGCCCCGCGGCTTCTGCGGAGCCTTCGCGGCTCTTCCCAGCCCCTTCCCCTCGCAGCGCTGGCGGAGGGAGTCTCCGGCCTTTCCCGGGCACGCCGCCCCCCCTCTACCCCCGGCCCCCCCAACTTGTCATTGTCCTTGACAGGCTGGCGAGCCGGTGGCGTCTGACACGGCGGCTCTTACCGCCTGTAAACCCGCTGTGGGTTTGCTGCGCTTGGTTTGCTTTTGGTGTGTGGTTTCTTTGGGGTGTTGGTTTTTTTTTTTTTTTAATGCTTTAGGAAGCGAGAGGATTTCAAGGAGTTGTTTCCCACCTTTCCGAAGCTGGGACTCTAAAAAAAACCCAAACAACCACCCCCACCAAAATTGTCAGATGTTTTGGTGCAGAACAAGGTGCTGTAAATAAAGAAAGAAGTGGTCTTCGCTCTTAACTTTCTTCAGCTGGTTGCCTCCTTTTCTACCTTAAGCAGAAGGGAATGAAACACGAGTAAATTCCTTGTAGATATATCATGCACATAGGCTGAGTAGAGCTAGCTGTGATCAGGGACGAGGGATTTCTGTTTCTGTGGGGTTTCTGCAGGGGAAGCAGTAATCCCAATTACATTTCTTTTTCTTTTTCAAAATAAAACCATTAAAGAACTAAAATTGAACAGCAGGGGTTATAGAACTCTATATGCATACAGTCCTTGCAGAGCAGCAAGCTGCTGGTGGTATTTTTTTTCAATTCTAACCAGTGCGGCTGCTTTAACTATCATTTTACATTTAATTTGTTAGGGCTATAAGGAACCTTATGAATGGCTCTGGCTGGTAACCTTAGCCTCGACCTTCAGCGAGATGTTGGCCTCCTTAGACCTGCTCCTGGTCTGTCTCCTGCACAGCATCCTTTGCGATTTCAGTCAAAACAGTGTTTTGTTTTGATCTTGTAATTGCGAAGGAGAGGGCAGCTGCTGTATGAGAGCTGAGTGGGAGGACCTGTGTTGGCTTTTACAGAAAGAACCCTAAAAAGGAAAAGGGACTCTGTGTACGCTGTGTGTGTTGAGGGTTTTTAAAGTCACCACAGTGTACAAGAAAACGGGTCTGTGACCATCTTTCAAACATGGTTTCTGATACGTTCTGCTGTGTGCTGTGCTGAGAGGAGCACCAAAACCACCGGTCCTTCAACTAGTAACTATAGCAATTTTATTTTTTTTTAACCTGACTTGAAATTAGTAGTATAGGTTTGCCTTGGTTGATATTTCCAAAGCCCTTTTGGCCCTCAAAACTTAGGAGCTATGTGAACTAAACCTGAGAAGCTGTCAGTCTGTGTTGTTTTTTTTTTTTTTTTAATGTTGGTTGGCCTTATCCTGGTAGCATGGGAAAACATTTTTTTTTGCGGATGAATAATCTGTTGGCAGGTTCTGCTCTGGTGCTGACAGTGCCGGAAAGTGAGCCTGTGTGTCACTGGGCTGTCTCCTGCTCGGCCGGCCTAAGCTGCAGCCACCAAAGGAGCAAGGTGGTAGCGCGGATTGTGCGGGAGAAGTGCCTCTGCTCCATACCTTGCAGTCCTGGAGGAGCTGCTACTTCTGAGGGCTTTTCCCTGTGACTCCTGGTTTCTTGGTTGGCCTCTGGGATGGAGCATAGCCTAGGGTTGGCTACAACTCAGATCTGCGGGCACAGGTGCGGCAGGTCTGTGAAATAGGTTGCTGTGTTCTCTTCCTGACCACGCGATAAGGCTATGGAAGTTCTTCTGGTGAAACGTGCTATGCAGGTGGCTTCCTCCCAGTTGGGCTGCTGGTGTGGGGAGTCAGAAATCTTGCTGTGTGGTGGGCTAAGTCTCCAAGGGGACAAGAGCGAGCTGGCTCGTAGGTTTGCAGGCTGTTGCCTTTTGGTGGGAACAGAGGGGTGAAAATGCCGTTTCCTTTATAGGGAAGGTAGGTCACCTGGGGAGTCAGCATGGGTCAGGAGTGCTGCAGCATTGCGTACTTCTGGCCTTTCGGTGTAGCTGCGTGTGCTCCCCAGGTGCTGGTAAACAGTCTGTTTTCACGGACTCAGCTGGAGACCTGGGGAGCTCTCTGGCAACTTGGTTCCGGCATTACTGACATCTGAATCCTCGGCTGGAGAACTTTTTTGCATCTGCAGTGAATTTTGGTGGTTCAGCAGTGTTGAAAAGGCATCTTGTGAAGTCTTGGGCATTTCTGCTAAAAGGGAAAGTCCCCTGTGAAGCACTTTGGAGGAGGAGGAGGGATATCCTGTCTGGAAAAGAAATGTCTCTCATCCCCATTGCTTTAGAAGGGAGAGGAAAAGCCTGTGTTTTGGTGCAGCGTGTGAAGCCTAGAAAATAAATGAGATGTAAAAGTGGCTTGAAAGAAAGAGTCTCTGGAATGATGATGGATGGTGTGGGGGGAGACTCGAGTTGTGAGCCTGGGGAACTGGTTGAACCAGAATTTCTGGAATTAAAGCCTGGGGATTTACCTCTATCTGTCAAAGCTGTCACTGGTCACCCTCAATTCTGCTGAGCAACCCTGCTGAAGATGACTGCTCCCTGGCCCAGGATGGGAACCAGGAATCCTGAATGCAGGCACTGCGAAGTGTGCCAGATGGCTGATGTCTCCACGTGCTTACAGTCTCTTGCGTAGATCCCCCAGAATATCTGCTGTAGTTAGGTACACCCCCCACCCCCTTAAAAATAGGTGTCTGGATACTTGCTTTCCTGGGCAGGGAGGAACTGTTCCTTCCTTCTGGAAGGAAGTAGATGGGAATAATATAGAAGGAACTTGAATGGTTGGTTGTCTGTGGTGTTATAATGCTGGTGAATCAGTATTTTTTTTTTTTATAAACAGTATATTGCAATACATGGTTCTTAGTTGAGTCTTTGTAGTCATCTTGCACTAATCCGTACAATAGCATGAATAATCTCTTGAAAAAATTCCCCTCCAAGTTTGTATGAGGACTAACAGCTGTGGGAGGTCAGCACTGCTGGCCTTGGAGTTCTGCGAGGCCAGGGTTAGAGTCAGCAGCAGCATCATCATCCTAGTGCTCCGGTGTGGGCTGGGGGGTGTTGTTATTGACTTTAGGGTGATTGGTGTTTCGAGGAGCTGAGGTGAATGCCCAGGAGGCATTTGAGTGTCTGGATGAGTCTGGCTACTATCTCTTACTCTTTTGTTTATGAAAAGAAACCAAAACTGTGATCAAATTGGATGGTGCTTTTTGTTTCTGCCGGTGTGTAGGGAATGAAAACAGCGACAGAACCCTGCACTGGAGCCTTGAGGAGGACGGTGCCTCTCTGATGAGGACCAGAGTAGCAGAAACATTTAGAAGGATGTTGCCATAAATCAGAAATTTGCTAAGGAGTTTCTGGGATGTGCATGTGTGGCGAAGTAACACAAGTCACAGGTACTACTCTGAGCTAAAACAAAGAGGGTGGGGGTTGCCCCAGTGTCACCTTCTCAGGGGGCTATGTTTTGTGTTTCTCTGGGTACCTGCAATATTGTAAGAGTGCTGAATTGATCCAAGTGTTGATGGGATGCGTGTTTGAGCTAGGAATTCGTTTGTCTTGGTCTACTTCTAGCAAAAGATGCTGTGTTTCTTTGGTGGAAAGTCACTTTTTCAATTAGGAGTACTTTTCTGAAGGTGGTAGTTGTAGTCTTTCCCCCTTAAAATGTGGAAGTTAGGGGATTCAGGTTTAATAATTGTCAGATATTTAACGAATTTTTTTTCCAGATACATGCCCCTGTGTGTGCTGCTAGCTAATGTGAATTTCAAAGCATTTAATGGTAGACACTACAAACCAATGCAAAATCAGCTTCAGTTTGCCAGCCATAGTTGTTACTCTGTTTTAAAAAGACTGATTTTGTGGGAAGGTTTCATGATGACTTGCTCTAGCGGACCTGCAGGCCGACGTGTGTCTGAAGAGCTTGGTAAGGCTGTGAATGCCCAGCCTGTGCCCAGTGGGGAAACTGGGTCCCCTGAGCTGCCTGAATGTGTGCTTGGGCTAATGCTGACCCCCGCCTGGCTTACCCTCAGCGCTTCCTTTTCCTGGAGCGTGCAGCACTGTAACCCAAAGTCCCTAAAATTACACATGAACTTCTTCTGAAATAACTTCAGTTTAAACCAAACCCTATTTGAGGTAAATTTTGCAGATGTACGTGATCTTCAACCCAGTTCCAGTTGGGTTCAAGATGTCACTTTGAAGTGTGTTTTGTTGGTTATTGCCTTCTAGCTTCTGCCAAGTACTAGCTGCTAATCATCTGACCAGTGACATTTGGATTAGGAATTAAACTATTTCTCCTCTTGGAATGGGACATGTGATTTTTTTATTCCCCCCCCCCCCTCCTGTGTACCTTGTGAGGCAGGGCATGTATGCTGTGTTCTGCACTGCTAAGTAGGCTGTTGGCTCCTCTGTGTTTTGGTAGTCTGGGTTTTTTTTTTTTGAGTGCACAAGCCAGGCAAACTGGTGAAGAATCCCAAGTGAGTTGTTTGGTAAATGTCAAGGTATCCCAAGTGCTTTGGTGCTTTTAACAGCACAGATTTTGCTGGGGCAGAGTGTGCGCCGCGTCCCTGGATGTAATCAGGAAGGAAAAGAAGGTGTTAGAGGATTTAACTCTGTAAGTTGTATAGCCCAGAGGCTTGCATCATCTAGCCTCACTTGTAAGCTTTATCAGCATGTCAGAGAATGGGCCTGGGATTGTACATGGGGGTGGCTGGTTTCTTACGTAACAGTTACATTAGCTAAAAGCGTATTTAATGGCAGTGTTAGCCCTGTGCAGTCATGGGAGAACGAGTTTTCTGCAGTCATCTTCCCTGGAAGGAGCCTTCCATGTTAAAACAAAATAGGTCCTAATTCAAGCGGTCCCGCAACAGCCTTATGTAGCTGTTGTCAATGACTTGGTATAAGAGAGCTTAATTTTGGGATTCTGGCTGGGGAAAATACAGGGTTTATCCAGCTCGAGTGTTGAAGAAGCGTTCTAGTAGTTATATATGAACAGGTTACTAACCTCTGGTTGCAACACCAGCAATGACATCTTGCATCTAAGGAGAACATGTGCTGCCATAATGTTTGTTCTGTGCTGTGGGCCTTCTCCCCATTGTACAGCAGCTTGTCAGAGGTTGAAGAGAGCAGGTGGTAAGTTATAAATGTGCTGAAGACAAGCTGGAATTCACTTTGGGTTTAGCACTTGCTGCCTTCCAAGCTCACCCACCTGCATTAATCACCGCTAATAAGAGGCCAGAACTGACTAGGTGCTGCTCACTTGCATTGAGACTGGAAGCTGCTTCCTTTGAAGGTGACTTTTTTTTTTTTTTTTCAGTGAAAATAGTGATTTGGACAGACTGAGGCTGTGCCCATTGGAATAGTAGCTTCCTGGATGCAGGACTTGCTGCTGCTCTTCTGGAAAGTCACAACCAATTTGCTTTCATTTGTACTAATAAGTGTTTACTCGTGTTTCACATGTACAAGGAGGCAGGAAGTCTCTGAGGAGAAACATGCCATAAGCAAACTTGGTTTACAGAGGAGCTCTTTTTTGATAATGAGAGGTAGCTGAATAAATAAGCTTCCGAGGAAAACGATGCCTTTTTCTTGCTTTGGGGGGAAGCGCAGGATGTCCTTGTGGTGGTATTGTATTGGAAACATACCTCCTTAAATTAGATACTGGCTGCTGTACCTTTTTGGATGTAGGATCAATACTGACGGTGATTTACAAGCAGAAGGAAAAGATTCGGAAAGACTTAAGAGAAACACAGTTGCAAGGTAATTTTCTCTCATTTGTGGCTTTTTATCATTATGGAAAATTTCCTTTTCTGCTTTTGTAGGAGGTCCAGAAATTGCCACTAAATGAAATGAAGGTTATTGTTAGCTGCCTACAGTATGATACAGTAGAATGAAAGCAGAGGAGAGCCACTGCAGCTCCTCTAACGTGAGGAGGTTGCACTACCCTGTTGCCAGAGTATCTGAGCCCTGGCACAGTCTATGAAAATGTCCTGCGGTTCCTTTTAGGGCTGCTGGGAAATAACATACTGAGATATGAAGGTGAAGCAATGCAGAGTATGTGTGGCCAAGTCAGGAATTGATCCCTGGCCTTCCAGATTGAGTGCTTTAATTGCAGTCTGTGTTTTCTCTCAAATGCTGCCTCTGTGTGTTTTAAATGGGCATGCTCTTGGCACACATGTGATTTGGGCATAAATTTACGCTTGCTCTGTGGCAGAGCCCACGGTGACATCAGGACCTCGGGCCATGTGTCGCAGGATTGGATTAAAGACTTTTTTGGAACAAGATGCTCAGAGCATCTGGTTTGCTTCATGATTTTGCAGAAACAAATTATGTACCAGTGACGAGTGATCTCATAGATTAAAAATAAAAAAAGCCATCAGCAGCTGAGTTCCCCAAGCAGAGACTTTGCATGCAGGTACATCCACCTCGCAGTTGAGCTGGAAGCTAGCTGGTGCTGTGATGGGACGGGTAGATTTGTTAGGAACATGCTGGTTTTACTTCCTATGTGGTGTCTGTAGGGCTGTAGTAGGGAGGTGACCCCAAAATGTGCCCGTGTAAACTTAGAAAGGAATCTGGTGCGCTGTTCTTGAGGGTGATGGCTTCAGAAGACCATGCATTTTACTATCTAAAAGCACAGCTGTTATTCAGATGACATCTTAGCTTGTATCTCCTTTACTTCTGTAAGCTAAATGCTGCTTGCAAGATTGACATGTGTTTTTGCTGCACAACTCTAATGGCAGCAGTAAAATAAACTCAGAGCTTGTCACTTAGGGAAGTGCAGAATGCTCCATGCAAAGCACGATGTGACCTGGTTCACGTGGGCTTTCCTTGAGCATCAGTTTCTATTCAAAGCACCATAGCAAGCAAGAGGAACCCTTGGTTTGATGTGATGTGCCTGTTTTTGTGACTTAACTGCTATTCTGGATTATACATGGAAGCTATTCAGAAGTTGGGGGAGTGAGAGTCTTATAAAACTCATGACTTTCAAAGCATTTAAAAATACCTAAAATGAACACAAATAATCAGTGCTGACGTGAGAGGAGCCTGGAAGTGCAGACCTATTGCTTTATGTGCTTTCGCTGCGTGACCTACCTGCTAAGTCAGTGATACTTTAGTTACCTGTCATGAGCCTCTGAAGGATTAATTGCTTCTGACTTGGGAAGTGCTTCAGAAATAAAGACCTTCTTTCCAGCATTTAGCTGCTTGCTTTGGAGGAGTGAGCTGGATCGATGGGAGATCCTTGCCTTATGACTGCCCTGTGTTGACATGAAGATATTTGTGGTTGCTGTTGACCCTTGGGCTCTGGTCTAATAACTCTTTGTGACCTTTGGCAAGAAGTGTCTAATACCAGGGGATATGCAAATGGTTAGTGACATGAAAGATGCGGTGAAATACTTAAAATACCCTTTAAGTTAGGAGGAGGAGGATCTGTGGAAGCACCTGTGTGTATGTTTGTGCTCGTGTGCTGACATACCTGCCTTTTTTACCCAGGTATTGTAGCACTGCTCATGAGGCAGGCATATGCGTGGTGTGTAGAGAGTAGATGACTAACAAGGAATAACCAGCCCTCTGGGATTCCGCACAAACAGGCAGGAGACGTTGGCTGGAGGGAAGAGGCAGTGCCATGTCTGTTTGGGGCGAGAGTTGGGGTAAGGGCAGGAGATAAGCAGAGATAAGGCTGGGCCGGTGGCTGGGATGGAAGGGTGTTCTCTTCATAGGATCCCTGTTACTTTGACTAGAGTTCTGCAGATGTTCTGTTAGGCAACCTGAACACTTGAGAAGTACTTGCTAAACTCATGTGAGGTCTCTGTGTCTTATTTCACCCTTGCTGTGCAGGTAGTGTCAGCAGGATGCTCCTGATTCTGCTGGGGAGCAGGTGACATGGGTGCTAGCTGATGTGCATGGAGTATTCCCTGGGAATTTCAGCAAGCGCTGCTTGCAAAGTTGAGTGTGTTGTGACACAAGCTCTTTGGTGGCTGCGTGCTCGTTACAGCCCTTTCACATGTCAGTGCATGTAAGATGACACAAGAAGCCAGCCCTGGTTGTCAACTGGTGAGAGCTTGCTGGTACTTATGTGTTGTTTTTAAATTGGTTGTGTCTGTAAGGAAATAATTAAAAAAAGCATTGCAGAGCACTGATGTGTGGATTGTGGGGTGGCAAAGGACGAAGGAGGGACAGTATGGCAAGGGGAAAGAGAAGGGAGCAGTGCAGGCTTGGGTCTGTCCTGGAGTGCCTTGAGTGCATATTTCTGGCAAGAAAAATTCTGCTCAAAGTCAGAGCCTTTTTTTTTTTGGCATTTACCTGTTGCTTTTGAGTTAGAAGCTGTACTTGAATATGTGACTATGAGTTTTCTCTTTTGTTTCTATACCCAGTTACCAGTTGTAGTTGGAACTGTTGTGCTCTCTCCGTTTTCAGCAAACATAACGACCCCTGTGTATTAGGTGTCACACAAGTTGTGTTTCTGTGTGTGGTTTTTTTCCCCTTCCCCTCTCTGCAAAGTAGACAAACATATGGTGGAAGAAAGACTTTTCAAATTATTTTACAAATGAGAATCTGAAGCACATGAAGATTGCAGCGGTTTGATAAGGGCTACATAGGAAAGCAGTGACGAAGCCTTGTATTAAATGCAAATGTAACTCCTTGTCTGGTGTTTTAACCACAGTGTCATTAACATTCATGTCACCATAGTATCGAGGAACTTTTATCATGGACTAGGGCCCTGTGTCACATAACGGAAACGCAGAACAAAGACTGTGTCCGTACTCCTGGGAGATGCCTGGCTGCTCTTGCTTGTGCCTGCTGAGGCTCACCAATTGCATTTGGTACCAAAATACGCTGGTGTGCTGCTGCTTTAGGAGGCATGTTCAGAAAGACACATGGCTAGGTGCAAGCAGCTGTAACCTTACAGCTGATTATGACATGATAATTAACACGCGGTATCTTCTAAAGATCTGATGCTATTCAGAGACCACAGGAAACACGCAAACGACCTTGCTCACACAGCATTCAGCAGAATGTGTGACGGGATTAAACATACTGGATTTTTTAAAAATGAAAATGATGCTATTTTTGGAGCGGGACAGATGGTAATTTTCTACCTTTTGCTTTTGTTTTAAACTTAACAGCCTAAGAAGCACTTACGTTGTACCTTTGAAGCTTTTTCTGCTACTGAGCAGACTAGAAATGCATATATTGATATATATATATGTTGGGATTCTCAAGCAATTATGTAAGTTCATTTGAGCTGATGAATTAAATCCCCTAATAATTATGGGGCTTGTGAGTAACTGTCAGAAGACTGCAGATTCTGGACAATCCCTGCAACCCTCTCCTGTTTCTGGACATCTGACAACTGAACAGAAAGGCATATGCTTATTCATATCTCTGCCCTTCCTCACCCATATATTTGTGGAAAAACAAAGCCCTGCTTCATGTAGGGTGGATTTTTAAATCTTTTAAAATTTTATTTTTTTTTCCCCCTATGCTGAATGATGAACACTGTGTGCTCCTGACTGTACCTAGTGATTTGAATTCCCTGAGAGCTGCCCGGTAGATACCTCTGTCCAGGCTTGGCATGTACTGAGGAGTTGAAAAGTTCATTGCTGTCTTCAGGGTTTGATTAGCATATACTCTTCTGGAGGAATATTATGTAGTCCTTAAGTCATGTTTTCTCTCACTCAGTGAGATGGTAGTTTTGTGGCTCAAGACTATATACCTGTAGCTATTGGCGACCTGAAAAGTTTGAAATGTGGATTCCTGGGTTTAAGCAGAAGCAGCTTGTTTGAAACAAACCTCCACAGACTGTTGTGAAGCTCTTACAGTGTCATGTTAGCTCAGGCTTCTCCTAAAATGTATGTCTTGGGGTTTCTCTTGTGTTTTTCATGCTGCTTTGCTCAGTAGGGATGTCTGGGTGCTGCCATAGTAATCAAAATTCCTAAATGTCTAACTTGTCTGTTGCCATGAGCTGTCTTTGGATCCTTGCATAATTGCTTCCCAAATGGAGTTTGCTGTTACCATAGCACTTAAGGTCTCCAGTAAGCCCGCTTGGGCTGGCCCTTGCATGCAAGTCCAGTTAAAAACCAGTCCCAGCCCTGGCCGGCTTAGTAGTGCTTTCTCCTTCCTCTGCACCTCCAGCTACAACCTGTTCTCCACTCAACGAGTTTTATTTTTTCTCTCCTCTTCTGTTGATGTGATTCACCGCTTCCTTGCCTTTCCAGTGAAGCTTTTCAGCTGCGTGCAGTTGCTGCAGCTTCTTGCTGGCTTTGCAGTTCCAGTCATGTTCACTCAAAACCAGTCATGCTCCACAGCATGTTTATGCCATTGCTGATTTCACTTGGAGATGAACAAGGTCTCGGATGCTATTAGCAGCTGCTTGGAATAATAGCAGCTGAAACGTGCTTTTTAGAGGGCTGACTGGTAACAAAACAAATGATACTTTTTTAAAAATTGTTTTTTTTAAGCTGTGAGTTATTCAGGACCCATTAATTTAATTTCCCCTCCCCCCTTCCAGTCTTAGAGTGGAAGTTCAAGGACTAAAATTGTCACAGTAGAGAGGGACTGAGTCTGCTTTGCCAAGTAATCTTCTTGGAGGCAGCGTGTCTTGCTGCATAGTAATAAAACACTGCTCCATCAGCTTTGGGTTTCCAAGTCTGCCTGTCAGGGAGGAATTGAGTGGATGTACAGGACTGGAAAGCGGAGCACATGCCTGGCAAATCTACCCACGTGAATACCTAAACGTGCTTCCTGCTGTGAAGGCCAGTACGGTTCCGTAGCCTTTAGTGAGCTGCGATTTGTTATGAAATTGCTGTCACAAATACTGGGAGACTTTAATACCCCTAAATTAAGGTATCCAGGCTGTGTTCTGACAGTTCTCGGAGGATGGGTAGTGTGACAAGCTATTGCTGCACTTGGACTAGAGCTTTTCCAATGGGAGTGTGGAGCTAATGCACAGGATGATACTTGCCCGCTGAATATTTTAGGCTTCTAATATGCTGCTGCATGGCAGAGATTAATTTCCTTTCCTTACCCACCTTCCCCCCCCCCCCCCCCCCCCCCGCCTCTTTTCCCCCCCTCCTTTCTCTGCTATTTATGATTTACAGCTGCTGCCTTTTTTTGACTTTCTCTATAGAACCGGCTGGGAGTTGAAGGGGTATTGTCCAGGGCAGGGGAGTGACTCTTAAAAGATCTGTAATGAGGCAGTGTCCTGAAAAATGCAAAGAAATGAAGCTAAATAGCTTTAAATCAGACCTATCAAAATAAAACCCAGAGAAGCGAGGAAGTGGCAGTTAAGCTTTTCCCACGTCATCAGTGCAGTGAAAATGCCTGTGACTATGTAAGTATTTTGTGGCTGTTTGCAGTTGTGAGCCTCATCGTTAATGAGCTAAACATTCATCTCAAAAAATCCGCAACAGTCCCTAGCCAACCAGTCTTGCTCTCCTAAAATTAGGAGAGGTAAAGACCATGCTTCGAACGTTCTGTGTCGGGTGACGTTTCTGGTTGCGTTATTTTGCACAATTCAGGCACTCGTGGCCATGACTGCCACGCTAACATTAACTATGACGTCCTGCCTATTTAAGAAGTGCTCAGGAGAGGGTGGAGCCTGTAAATCTAAATCTGTCTTGTCATGGCCTAGATATCGCAGCAGTGACACTAAGCGAGGGCCCTATAATTATGTTGGTAATATTGGATAATCACATTAGTATTCTCAGCTATGGTAAATCTGTGTAGGGCTAACCGTGTCCCTGCTTTACTCTCACTGAGAAGCTGACCCATGAGCTTTACGTGAGCTCGATGCTTTGTTTTACCTGGGGAGAAGTCCTTTGCTCTGTTAGATATGCTAGATGTTCTATTAAAGTTTATCTGGTAGTATTTAAAGACTAGAGCTTAAGCAGTGCTATGGCTGGAGCTGTGAGTGCTGCTGCTTTCTTGAGTTGCTAGTGAGAGGAGTTTATAAAAAGCAGGGCTCTGCACCTTGGGCTTATTTTCAGCATTGGATGCAGATCTTTGCCTTGATGGTGTGTGGTGTCTAATGGATGTGCATTACTCTGGACATACCTTTATAGCTGGTGGTTTTTTCTTTCCTTTTTTTCTTTCCCCCTTCTTACTAAATGGGTTGTGCGGTAGTTGCAGTTTGTATCCAGCACAAAGCTGACGCAGGTGCTGGGCTTTCTGTGCCCAGCGAACTTGCTCAGCGTGAAGCTGCCGAACAGATTGTTGCTGGCCAGCAATGGAGGGTCCTCTTCTTTTAAGCCAGTAGAACATGAAAAACTGTATTGCTTATATGTGCAGATTTACTTTGTGGAGACCAAATTCTTTCCAGACCAAATGTGAGCTGTGCAGGGGATTTCTTGCTGCTTAAAATGGTTATTGCTGGTGAAAGAGTACAGACCCCCATGCCTAAACCTTGAGACCTCTGGAGCTGCCTGTGTAATTCTCTGCCACCAGCTGTCTGTGTGAAGCAGATGATTAAATGTGAGTTTATGACCTGCTCTGCTCAGAACTGGTGGAGAGATGAATGTGAACCAGGTGAATGCAGATTCTGCCTTGATTTCCCAGCACTGCTTTCCTCTGGGGTAGGACCAAACCTGTGAAGCCCCAGCCTTTGCTAGGGGGAAGCCAGCTGTGCTCGTGTTTGCTCTGCAAGGAGGGAAGGCGAGCTGGTGCTTTTATGGGACTGCTGCCCAGCAAAGTTTGAATATTCTTCAAGAGTTTGTCCTATGCCAGGAGGATGCTGTGCTTGGATATCTTGACACGCAACCCATGTCCCTGTTCCTTGTGTAGTTTCTTTAGTTGAAGTATCACTAGAAATATTTAGAAAATTAGAAGCTGTGTTTCCTGTAAGTACAGTTTAACTCGGTGCTCTCTTCTTACAGTTGTGTCACTGTTGAAATCTTCTTTTGACTATGATCACTATTAAATTCCCTGTCTTGTTGCAGATATACCTGCTTAGCTAATTTTCCATCTGCTTAGTAACTCATCTGGGGAGATGCAGGCTTCAGCTGATCCTCCTGATATTTGTGCCTGTTTCAGGTTTCCTGTCTTGAAATACTAGGTGTTCTTTATGCTTTATCTAGGTGCTATCTGCTTTCCCTGCAGTTCTGCAGCTCTGATTTGCTCCTACAGCCACTTAAAATAGTCAGAACGTGGATGAAATTTGAGTGATCGTGACCATTGCTACTTCCACAGATGGAGCTCTTTCAGCTGGAGTTAGTGGTTCGCGTTTTTTCTTTGCCCTCAAGATAACTCTTAAATGTTCAGACTATTTAATTGGCGGTTGATGTTTCAAGATCTGATTTGATAAGTTTCCCAGAGCAGTTCTATCTCCACTCCGGTATGGAGCCTTTTAAAGTGCTGTTTAGGGGAAATGGAAGCAGCTCAAAGGAACAGACTAACCCACAACTGAAAGCTTAGTAAACCAGTCAGAATCTACACTGATTTCTGTTTTGTTTTAATGGTGTTTAACTCCCTGTACAGGTGAATGTGGTGCGATAAGGCACTGAGAGCTGTATCTTCCCTCTTGGAAATGAGCATGGGGAGCTTCCCAGAGACTGCTCCCACGTACGAAAGGAAGCATACTTTTTTCTGCAGTCTCACTTGCTTCATAGCTGTTAGGTGCACATGGACTATAAGGACTTGTATCTTTGTGTTTTGGAGATCCCCTGTACAGAGACCCTACTTCCTACCTTGCAAAGACCAGCGGTTTGTATTCCTGCTACGCGGAGTTCATCTTAAGAGCTTGCTCCAAATGCTGCTTTAGGAGATGGTAGGGCTGGCCTTTTAGATTCAAGTAGCCCCTTAAACTTGGCACTGTTATGTTTTAGCGTAAGTCAAGTGACTTAAAAAAAACCCCCAACATCCAGCAACTAAGTAAAGCTTGTTATTTCCTTTGAGGCAGAAAATCTCAGCTGAGAGCAGACCTGTTTAGTTTAGCGTTATTATCTGCTTTTCTCAGCTGGAGAGTCTGTTGGCAGGGGGTGAGGGTTTTTGTTTTGTTCTTGTTCAGAACTGGACTCTTTGGTTTATAACACACATGTACACACACACAAACACGTGCGCTCGTTGGAGTTAGAGGAATTTGGGTGTAGTAGGATTTAGGAGATCCATATTCAGGCTTTCCTGGTTCCACAGAGACTCCTGCTTGTGTTGTCTGTGCAGCGTGTCCTGCGATGCACCTCTCTGTTCTCATTCAAGTAGCATTTCAAGCTGTGAGTTTCTGTGTATGAGCTTGTTCTGTTTCAGCTGGTGGCTGAGCCCACCCCATCACTACTTTGTGCTTGGGCTTACAAACTGCTGGCACAGCTTAGCCTAGGTAAAGAAAATCCTAATTTTGTAGCCTGGATTGTGGGAAACAAATGCCAGTTATGTCCGTGCGCTCCTGAGACGTGATGCAAACCTGTGCCTCTAGGGCAGGCTATGTGTTTTATGTGCACGCAACTTGAGGGTGAATAATCTTTGCTTATATGGATATAAAATAACATGTAAATACCCGAGTGTAACCAGAGGATTATGGAACTGGGTGGGAGAGTGAGTCATAGGCATTAATTAAATCCCAAACCCCAAGTGTCATGATGAACACTCCAGCATGCAGTAATAAAACAGCAAAATACAAACACAAAGGAGAACATTGCCTACCACAAAAGACCTCAAAAGTCTCAAAGCGGTGGTGGTTGTACTAATCTGGAAAGGACATTGTACCTCCAGCTGTTCACGACGGTGTGGGGAAAAGATGAGCAGTAGCTTATTGATGTCTCTGGGGTTTAGTGTTAGAATCTAGGGTTGAACTCAAGTCAGTGGAGAGTTTGGTGAGACTCCCTGATGGTAAGGGTAGCAACACCGCAGGAATAAACTGCTCAAGAGCATGTGGGGAATGTGTAAACAGAACAGTTAAAGAACAGGTTAGAGAGACACGTCAGGCGTGACTGCGGGCATTGACAGTCCTGCCTGTAAGTGAGAGGCTGAGTCAGGTGAAATCCTGTGCCAGACAGTGACGCGGTGACACAGGGCCACGCTTTTTCAGCAAGACTGTCCCGTGTTGCTTACCAGCATCCTGTTGCAATGTGGAAAGGGTGAAATGAGGCTGGAGAAAGCCTCCCTCTGTCCATTAATCTTGTCATCCTCGACCTGCCTCCATTCCACTCCACTGGGGCAAGAACAAAATCCTCTTTTTTTTTTAATGCAGATTTTGTACGTTAGTCATAAAGCTATAAAACCACTGGAGAGAGAGATAGATGTGTTTGAAGGCCCAAAGCGCTGGCCTTTTGGGATGTTGCTTAGGTGGAGATGACCATAAAAAAAGGAAGAAAATACCACAGGCCATGTTAGTTATCTGTTTAACTGCAGTGAGTCTGATGTCTTTGCTCAGGGAAAACTGAAGTGCCCCTTTGCCTGCAGGCTTTATAGTAGCAGACTACCTCCTACTGCCTTCTAAAAAAGCAGAGGGTGTAGGAAATGCTGTTTGACTCTATCGGTGATTAATCTTTCACCAGACCGAAGCAAGCTTGTGAGTAACACATCTAATGCTCACTTTTAAGACTGGATTTTTGGCAACAGTCGGGACCCTTTGTGACACCTGGCAGCACTGGAAACCTCTAAAAAATGTTTCTTCCTATTGGTAATATGTTGTGCCATACCCAAAGTGTAATGAGGGGGGGTTTCTGGGTGAGCCTTCAGTCTGTCCTCTTAGGGTGACTTGCTACTGGCTCTTACTCTGAGATGCTGCGGTTTGAGGGTTTTTTCTGGACTTTTGCTGGTCAGACACCTGAAGGTGCCCTTCCAGCACAAATTGGCTTTCTGGAGACAGCCTACAGAGCTCAGAGACGTGAGCTGTGTAAGCAGGGCTTTTGCTTCATACTGTGCTATGAGTAGTATGTTGTCACACTTACCTACGTGTTCTTTGGTTAGGTTCTTAATTCTTTGCCTTTTCTGTTAATCACAGGTTTTCCTACCCTGGTAGTATCCTTTTTAAGACCATGACTTAAAGAACCAAGGATTTATTTGCAGGTTGTTGGTGTTCCTGACGATCTCCATCTCCAGGAAGTGGGAGCAGAGATAACATTCCAGATTGAACTCAGTAAATCATAGATTGCACCCGTGTCCTCTTCACTTTCTTTGATGTAGCTGTGATCTTGGATGTTACAGCCCTAATGCAAAGTCTGCCTCGTTACTGTGGCTTCTTAATTAAACCTCAAACCACTTTAAAAACAAATCTGGAGGGAGTTGTTGTATTTTTCTTTGAATGTGTTAATGCTGACATCTCTAACTTTAAAGGTGTTGTAGATGCTTTATAAAGCAGAAAAAACAATGTGCAGTGATCCTGACCATTCCAATTCCTTATGTATCAAAGCAGAACATTTCACAGTGCTGCTCCCAGTTTCTGGGTGCATTTGGTAATAAAAAAGGGGTAATACTGGAACAGAAAACTGACTTTGGGGTGAAATATCCTGCCCTGGAAATGAGCAGCTCAGAAGTGATAGAGCAATTCCATCAAAAGGGGAGAAACGGGATTTGAAATGGTACAGTTTTTGATGGGTATGGTGCAGTAATACCCTTGTGCTGGGCGATGGAGGAGTGAAATAAAAGATAGTAGAAAGGCTGTATTAGTGCAGATTAATACTGACAAATATGTCACTGTAATCCTGATGTTCATCATAGCTGACTAATGGAGCTGTAATTAAAATCGCAAGTCCGTATAAAAATTAACTGGCCAATACTTGTCTGTGTGGAGGGTGACACAAGTTCATCGCACGTGAGGCATGATCGGTAAAGGACTGTTGCCCTTCGCTTTCCTTCCCGCTGTTGCTGTGTTCTTGGTGCTGAGTGTGGTGCTTTTTATAGGAGCTGCTGGGCATGTCTCCTCTTGACAGCGGGACTCACGGTGTGATGCGCAGTAATGCTTTCTGGCAGGAGCAGGAAGTTTTTTCTGACCGTCTCTGCAGCTCAGCAGCCCTGTTGTGTGGTCTGAGGAGAGAATCCCAGCGCACCTTGGTGGTTTTGCCCTCTCCTACAGATGATTCGCTTGTCCATCTTCGCCCTTGGTTTATAGGTGGGGAGAACCAAGACTGGGTTATTCTTTCACCTTTGTTGAAAACTGGCAGTAAGGAGAGAAGCACTGGCACATCCTGGTGCTTTTCCCGTCTGTGCTTGCAGAGCTTGATGCTAATGTTAGCTGAAATTGGCCATTGTCTAAAATAATTACAGATGATTGTATTGCTTAACTTTGCCCAAAGTATTTTCCTTGGCCTTTTTTTCTTTGTGGTGAAGGGTAAGTGCCTCCCAAGTTGAGGTTTGTTGAAGCCATCTCTGTCCCTGGAAAAGATGCACCAACATTTTGGTGCTTCGTGATCGGGAATCACGTTGTAGAATAGTTTGGGTTGGAAGGAATGACAGTTGTATATACACAACCAGGGAAAAACTCTGCTTTTGTTAAATGACTGCATATTATGCCAGCTAGAGAGAGGTGTCGGAGGTGCAGGATGGCTTTCTCAGTACAGCAGCAGAGAAAATGGTTCTGGTGTTGCCAAGTGATGATGTCCAGTGGTGGGTCATGTGCAGTGTCTGTGTGTCAGCTGGCTGTGGCAGAAATAAGTACCGGGAACTATGTTTTAGTAAACGTTGTCGGGAATGGTGAGCTGCAAACGTCCAGTGCAAGAGAGTTGATGGGGTTTTCCTGTAACTGGATCACAGCCTCCTGACTGGGAGGTGTGGGGGTGTGTGAAATAAAAAAATGGAGTGAGCCTGCCCCTGGTACTTAAGAAAATAAATGCTAAGGAAGTTCTTCTGGCTTGTGAGATAAGGCAAAATATGACATAATTCTTGATGGATAAGAATCAGTAAGTATTCGAATTGTGCAAATGAGGAGTGCCTTTGTGCCTGGCTCAGCAAAGCACTTAATTTTAAGTGCCTGCTAGCACAACCGGAGCTTAAAATGCCTTGCTGGCTGGCCCTGGGGGCTAAATATTCCCAGGGCAATTGTTGGGGACATCTGAAAAGCACTTGGCTGTCTCCTCAGCTTCAGTACTAAAGTATGGTAGGCTGTCTGGCATGCAGAGCTTTTGAGGTGGATGAGATAGAGCTAAAACACAGAAAGCTGGAAAGAATTCAGCAGAGAACCACACGCATTGTTTGTCCAGCTCTGAAAAGAATGTCACCCCTGAAGAACAAAGCTTTTAGCGGCATCCAGAAGATTTATCAGGAACTATGGTAATTCCAGATAGTGTTGATTTGTTTGTAGGAGGGTGATGGAGAAAATCCGAAATGAAGCAGTGGTGGTTGTGTGTTTTGAAGTGGGAATTGATGAGTTGACAGTTGGGTCTTTCAAGCCCAGTGAGTTGACTAACTTAACTGAAGAGTGATACCTCTTCCTCAAACCTAGCTGCGTTTGGATTATTCAGCATAGCCTTGGAAAAAAGAGGGATGTGATCTAAGACAAAACTTGAAGATGTTTGCAGAGGGAAGGCTCATCCGTGTGGTGGAGATGTTTTTGTAGCTGTTATTGCAGAGCTCAAACGTGCAGCTGGGAGATCATTGTGCTACGTGTCTTGTTTGCTTCTGAGCAAACAGCACTTAACATCTCTGGGAGGTACTTGCAAGTGTGGATTTTAAAAGGAGGTGTTCTGCCTAATTGTGTTTGGATGAAGTGATTTCTGTTTTGTTAGCGTACCTTCTGTCTCTCACTGGGGGGGTGGCTCAGCATAACAGGGTAACATGGAAAATGCAGCATGTTTTGGGAATGCTAATGGCTTGTGAAAAGGCCTTTGGTCCTGCAGATCCTGAGGAATCTAACCTGCTTCACTTTGTGTGTACAGGGCAGAGTCCAACCAGTCCTCTTCTGGGCTATGATTAACTTGGGGGAAGTGGCCTGTTGAGTTGGTGCTTCAAACACTGGCTGGCTGTGCTTGAACTTGCTTTATTCTGGCTGGGCACGAACAAACCAGGCTTTTTGTGGGGCCCTGTTGTCTGGCAGGTACAAATCCTGCCTGCAGTAATACCTTGTTTTCTTCTCTGCTGTCCAGATAGTTATCTGGGAGGGTGTGTTTGGAGGTCTGGAGCAGGACTGAAATGCAGATCAAACAGCCGAGTAAGTGATCGTGGGCGAAGATACAGTAATTGAGTTGGGAAGGGGCTTCTCAGGACAGGCTGTTTGTCATGGGTCCCCTACCACTACCGCTGACCATGCTGTCCCAGGAGAAGGTGGGGCTGTTGCTTCAGAAGACCTTCTCTGTGCTGGAGGGCAGTTGTGTCCATCGAGGGTAAGGTGTGCAGCGCTCAGCGTTCAGCTCATCCTAGCAGCGCTTTCTGAGCTTGGCTAACTGATACGTTCACCCGTGAAAGGCAGCTCTGGAAGAGCTTATCGCAGAAGGGCTATGGAAGGAGCAACCAATTTCTCTGTAAACTTTCTCACCATAACATTAGTTTGTGCAACGTGCTTGGGAGCAGCATCTTGTGTGTGTTTGCAGGTGAGCGTGGCTGCCTGCCCGTGACTTGCTGGTTGCAAGAGGATTCCAGGCTCGCAACACGTGTGAATCACTTAGATGCAGCAGAGCGCTATCTTCTTACCTTGCGATGAGCTCAGAGAGGGGATCACGTGCAGCTTTGTGCATCTGGTTTTACCGAGTTTAGAAGTGCTTGCCTGGCTGTGAAGAGTTCTGCATCCTGCTGAAATTACAGAAGGGCTGAAAATATAACTACCAGCCCTGGAAACTAGCCAGTACACCGACACAAACCTGCATGGAAAATTGCTCTGGCATCTCTATTGACTGGAGATAATCACAGAACTTCCTTTTTTTTTTTTTTTAGTTTATCCTAAAACCAGTTAGCAAGACAACAGTCAGGCCAGAAATGTGTAGCAAGATAACAGTGTTCCCATGCTGTTGTAGAGCTGTTGTAGAGGTAGATGCTGGCCTAAGTGCAAAAGACAGTGATGTTTCTCAAGAGACCTATGGCTGTTGCTGGCCAATGGTGATCGCGATACTGACTGCACCCTACCTGTTTGACAATGTTAGTGTGTCTTAAGGATGAGCATATAAATAACTTTTTATGTCTTAAAATGAGAGTGGTATTTTAGCTTCTGCTGGCTTGTATGGGAAAAGAGTTGAATTTCCTCCAGAACTTTAAATCACAGGCACTTGTTTACGAATGCAAGGGGGAGCTGTCCCCTGAGCTGAGTCTCAGGCTTAGTTCTTGCTTCTCACCCTTCTGGTGCTTCCAGAGTCTCTGGATTTATTTGCTCTGTTGCATCTGAAGCCTGGACTGGTCTCTTGCCTTTTGCTTTCCATATGTGTACTGGAGAAAAGGCTTTACTGGCAAAGATGTGGGGGTGTTCCTAGTTTCCTAGTGCCTGATGACTTTGCTCCCGTGCTCTGCCTTGTGTGTGACCCACCGTCCCTGGCCACGTGGAGCCCGGCTATCTAACTTCATCTGAGGTAGCGCAGGCTCTTGGGTTGACCTTGGTTGACTTGGAGTTACACAAATTCTGGCACGTCTATCTATAGCGTTGGAGCTGGCATAGTGCATTAGAGCTGGCAGTTCTGGACGTTGGAAGGGTTGCCTTGCTTGCCATTCACTGAGAATAGAAGTAAATGGTCCTGTAATGTGCATCTGGCAGTGCTTCATAATAATTGCTTGGCAATTTGTCTTTGATCTATTTCCTTTCAACTTTGCCCAGATTTAGCGAAGTTGGGAGTTGGGTTGGAATAACTAAGGAGAAATTGGTTGTGGTCTGAGGCTCTGGAAGTGGAAGGTAGTCCTGGAGGATGACCAGGTAGTAATGTTGTAGCTATGTAGTGGGCAAGCTGGAAGGGTTAACTAGTGGGAAGCAGCTGTTAGCAAGAGAGCTAAAAGCTAAAGTAAGTGAATTAATTTCAGTATAATGCTGTGAAAAACCATCAAGAGTTCAGACTAGTGCTGGGTGACCTGTCTGAGCAAAAGCCACTTGTTCAGCGTGACGGTGACCAGGCAGCGAGAGCTGGGCAGCACCCGTCCTTACCTCTGCAAGTTGCAGAAGACACTCTCAGCTTCTGCAGAGGTTCCTCTTCTACTGGGTAATGCTGCATGCTAGGCGAAAGAGGACTCTTAGAACTGTTAGAAAGTCTTTGTTTAGGCAGTGCTGGCTGCGCTCCAGGTGCTTGATCGCTTGGTCCCTTCCTGGGCGGTGCTGAACAGCATCACTGTTCTGGGCTAACGCTGCCAAGTGAAAATTTCAGCTGTCTGTTGGGTCCTCCTTTGCCTCTTCTCTGTCGTACCTCGCTGAAAAATGCGAACTGTGTTTTCTGTCTGCTGATTACCAACAAAGTGGCTGCTTTTGAGGTAGTTGTAGGAGTACAGGTCCTTCTGGAACCGCTTTTCTACCATGAATTGGAAGTGGCCACAGTTGCCACGTGAAAGATTTCGGGAGCTTCAGGATGCTTCTAGCTGGTAACCTACTTACACACCTTAACTTAAAATGATGATGTGGTGCTACTGTTAACCTTTCTTGCAGTGCAACAGTTTCGGGCAAGTGCCACTTTCTTTAGCAGCATGTGCAGTTCGTGAGCAGTTGGTAATAAAAGGTACCGACTTGGAAGGTGAGGAATAGACCAAAGATTCAAAATCATCTCTTGCACACAAGAAACTTAAGAGACTCTCTCTAGGCCTAGGCATGGACCACTGATGGCAAACCTGCCATTTCCAGATGTGCAGATACACAGCGGTTGTTGCATGAGAACCCTATAAGCAGATACACCTGTAGCTCTGACCTTGGCCTGCAAAGACCTGTGGCCTGAAACACACCTGGCAGGAGCAGAACTCCTGTTGTAGCTCTGATTTGTTCTGGCACACGATGTGATCGAGCCCCGTTTCTGTAAATACGTGAGTGAGGCGTGAAGGCCGGTGGCCTGATTTCTCTGCCCTGTCTGCGCACCCACGGCTTCCTTTTGGAAGCCAACTTGCAGGTGCAGGTTCTCAGTATTCCCAAAATTGGCCCGTGTGCCCTGCTCATGGACTTTGATCTCGTGTTCCGAGAGCTGTTTGCGTAGGAGCGTGGTGAGAAGCTGCTGTTCTTCGTGCTCTTTCTCTGCCCCTTTCTGCTTCCCTCATCCTCCTGCTGTTTGACTGTGCTTTGCAGCCCCGTTCTCTGCATGCAGTACTGGGAGTGCTGAAGCCAATTAGCAGCGGAAGGTGTAATGAATGCAGAGAAAATCAAATTAGGGTGGTATTTTTCACACCTCTTCTGATTTAGGTGCGGAATGACTCCTTGAGGGAAGTTAGACATTCTTGATTATGTTGTGCCTTTCTGGATGAAATCCTGGATACAGTCAAAACCTGGTCTCCGTAAACTGTAGTTTGGAAGGAGTATTGCGGTCTGATTTAACCAAGGTGATCAGACCAGGTGATGTATTAGTTGTTTAGAAAGTAAAACTTTTCATCCTTTCTCAAGTGGATGTGGATCATCAAATTCTGCTTCTCCGGTAGCAAAGTCGCTTACTCTAGATTGTTGTGTAAAAATTGCCGTATGTACCCTGATTAAATCAATACTTGTTGTCTCTGGAGAGAGGCATGCTGCTTTTACTAGCAGCAAAATTGTCATGCTTTAATCTGCAGTCAGTGGGAGTTTAATAACAAAGTAACCAAATTGGTAGGTGTGTTTGCAAACGAAGTAAGCTAAATGATTTTTGCACACCTTCCACGTGTGGTGTCAGCAGCTGAAGTTTGCAGGAGTTAAAGGTAAGGGAGGAAAGGACGCTGACAACTCGGCAAATGTTGCAGGCTTCCTCTTCCTGGGATGCTCTCCACCTGACCTGTTCGTCTCTCGCTGCTCCACTTGGAAGATTCTTCAGGCCATGTTTCTGTCAGGTCCCTGAGTGTTGATGTTGCAGTTCTGTATCAGAAAGCATCAACTTAAGTTTCATTTTTTTAAAATATGTCTCTTTGCTTTGAGCCCTTGGGATGGTTTAGCTATGTTCTCTGTTGCGCAGACTGTTGTTTTCTTTGCCAGTTGTCCCTGGTAAGCAAAATAGCACGATGTGCTTATCCTAGTGAGTGGGCTCTAGGAGTGACTTTGTTAATTAGCACGGGATCCAGACTGGAGGAAAGGTGCCTTGCCTGGAGCTTTGCTAATGAGACACTAGCACTTGCTCTGGAGGTACCAGTCCCACTTCAGCTGAAGCAAAAATTGAGAAAGAGGTCCTTGAATTTAGTGGGTCTTCTTATTTTTAAGAAGTTTAATTGATCTATTTTTGCTGCTCAGTTCGTGTTTCTTCCTGCTGAGCTTAGCACTGTAAACAGAGATACAGTATCGTGCTGGCCTCCAGGGCTGGCAGGAGGAGCTGTGGGAGGGGAGTGGAACCCCTGGAGAGGGGGGAAAGCTTGTGATGGGTGATGTCTTTTGATTCCCAAAAAGTTTTGATGATGACTGAGACTCTGTAATAAAAAAAAACAACCACCAAACACTGGGATTTTGTTTGGTTTGTTTTTTTCTTCTGTGGTGTTTAATGTTTTCTCTAGATTTTATCTGTTGTCCATGGAAATGTATAGGAAAAAAAAAAGTCCGAACTTGATTTCTCCAATAATTTTAAAAAGCCTAATGTGTTTCATTAGAGTGCTCTCTTGCTTTTTTCAGTCTAGACAATCTTTGGGCTAAAGCGGGATGTGCAGCTTTGTTCCCCAGAAATGAGACAAATGTGGCTAGGGTAGAACAATAAGGCTACCGCTGCGGCTTGCCAAGTTCTTAAAAGTGGCTGGTAATTTGAGATCCTCAACTTGAGGGAGAGAGTTGGGGTTATTTTTGTGTCTAAGTTTGAGTGCTACGAAGAAATGAGGCCCTCCAGAACTACAGGGGTTTTAAAACCCTTTCTGGCAGGAGTGAGCAGCATCTGTATGGCTTTGCTGCATCCCAGGGCCATGTCCCATTTTTCTGAATCTGAATATCCCTTTTGCAGCCTGGTTATAATTTTTAAGACCTTTAATTGAAGCCTTGACATGTATTTATTTATTTATTCTACTTTCTGTTGCATCTTTTTGCAACTTCTCTGGGGCTGCTACCAGTTGGTTCTGCTCCTAAAAGTCAATGGGGCTTCCTTGGAAAACCTGGTCTGGTTCCTATGGCAAACTATGATGTGTAAGACTAAGGTTTTTGCATGCTAAGAGATACTTTTAACAGCTCTGGTGCTGACAGGCATGTCTTTGGGTGTGTAACTTCTGTGATTGTTTTGGAAGATGAGCTGTAATAGGTGCCATAAAAGCTGTTCGATAACAAATGGCGAGGGTTATACTTTGAACACAGCAGTGTTGTCTGGTCATTTGCTCTTTTTCGTAGCAAAAATAAATCCTAGTTTTAGTAGAAGCTTCAGTGGGCCTTTTGGCTGTGGTGTTTGATTTGTTAACAACTTGTAAGCACCAGTTGTTGCAAGACTGGAGTTGTCAAATGCAACACTAAATTTTACCCAAACGTGGCTTTCTTGCTTGTCACATTTCATTTACATGATGGGGAGAAGCTCATTTAAGTGCTAGATAACCATTAGTAGTAATTATGTACAAGCATGTCAAATGTAACTATGTATCTATTGTTGATCTGATGGTTTCTGGCTGCTTGTAAAAATGGGATTCACCAAAGGGCTCCAACTCCTTTAAAATGAGTATTTGGGATGTGACTAGCTTTTTTATGGTGTGTAACTACAGCTCTCGGTGTAGCGGGACTTCTGAAGGCTGTGGCAGCACTGGATTGTAACGTTACCGAGCAGATTCTTTAGAAGTCCTTAAGCATAAAAGAAATGTGTGCTGTAATATGAGGTAACGGTTGGCAAATGAAGCTGTTGGGTTGTGACGTCGACAGTGTTGTTGTGCTTCCCTTTTTACCGTTGTGCAGCGCTTCTTGGCTCCGTGCGACTTTTTGTTCTGATTCCTTCTGCTCTGCGGGAGCCAGGTGCGAAACTTTGATGCCTATATACCTCCATCCTCAATCGGCTTCCTATTTCAGTCCCAGGACTACAAATGTAAACCCCATAGGTTTAATGCATTTCTAACAGAGATGAAAAGCTTTCATCCTAAACAAGCGTGTCCTGGGAGTCCTGACTTTACTAATAGCAGTGACCACAAAATGAATTGTAAGGTTTTTGTTGGTTTTTTTTTTTCTTTCTTCTTATTTTTTAAAGTACTAATGTCAAACCATGTGTGGGGAAATGGGTTTCTTCTGCTTCTTGAACAAATCAGCTTTGTAATGTAACTTAGATGCTTCAGAAGTTGGGAAGCCTTTTAAGTTTAGGCCTTTGGTAATTCAGTGGATGATCTGTAGCTCTGGTTTCTGTCCAAGGCAACTGTTTATACTTCAGCTTTCTTCTTTGTAATGGAAATTAATGGAACAAGGAAGGTCTGTCTGGCAGGACGAGTAACCGGTGTAATTGCTGGGTTTATGGAGATGTTAAATGTTAACTTTGTTTCCATTAATTGAAGATTTGCCCCCTCGGATTCCTTTTAGTTCCCAGAAATAACTGTCTAGGCTGGGCTGAAAGCTCTTGAGCTGAGCAGGTGGAAGGAGCACTCCCACCAGGGCTCTGTGGGGAAGGCACTCAGCACCTACCGGCTGTGCCCTGAAGGTCGATGGAGGCAGGGACAGGGCTGGAAGCAAGGGCCGAGAGGTTTCTTTGTTAATGAATAGGATGATTTTGTGTCTTCTGCAGGTGGATTTGCGATAGTGTTTCTTGTGAGGACAAACAATGGGATGAAATGTGCCCTGAAGCGGATGTACGTCAACAATGAGTATGACTTGCAAGTCTGCAAAAGAGAAATCCAAATCATGGTAAGTCACCACTTTGTACTGGGGCCCCAGACTGGGCGTGGAGTGGTATGAGAGCCTGGTCATCTTCTGCCTGTGATCTGTGTGGCATCGTGTCACAAACTGTACCTTTTCTTAGCAAAAGTGTCCTTTGGAAAGACCTAACTCCTGGAGTTACGTGACTATGTGAAAATCTCGTCTTGAATTACTTAAATAATTTCAGTGGAGAAGGAAAACGTGGTAGCTGGAAAAGCATAGGAAATTTCAGGGAAATGAGGGGAGGAGAACACTCCTATACCAGCCCCACAACTTAATGGGAAAAGGAAGAGCTGAAGAGGTAAGTGTGGTTGGGGGTGTTAGACTTCAAAGTCTGACAGTCTTCAGTTCAGGGCTAAAGCCTTCAACCTTCTAGACTTCATCAGAAGAGGCTGATGATTCTGATACAACTGTCTCCAAACTCAAATCGGTGCAAGAATGGAAAACTTCCATCCTGAGATTAGAAGCTGTAGTGGTGCAAATGAATCTTTTGGGTTGGCATGAAGGCAGCCTTTGTATTGATGAGGTTGATGGAATGAACTGGTATCTGTGGGGCAGTTGCTGCCTAGGCTTTTGAAACTGGGAAGTATGTACAATAAGCACTGGAATGTTTCTCGAGTTTATTGAATACAAGGAGTTATATGATAGGATAGCTATTTTTAATAGCTGTTTTAAACTTAGCATCTCTAAACAAAGAAATAATGGAGGTGATTCAACTACATTTGCTTAGTCTCGTTGGGAGCCTGGTGACCGTGGGAAGTGCCACGTTTGTAGTTGTGTTCAAAGATACCGGGGAACATCTAGAGCAACTGCGAGGCGGGGAAGGAAATATAAAATCCTCATTCTGCTAATTTACAACACAAGGTATAGGTTTGGGGTAGATCATCTTCATGTCAGCAGCTCTTACCTGTAGCAATTGCAGGTGTGCTTTTTGAAGTAGCTTTTAATTACATTAATACCTTTTAAAGTTAACTTCTGGAGTTTGTGTGATAGTGCAGTGAAGCTTTTGGGCATGGCTTGTCTTCACTGTAGCTAATGCTACTTGGGAGAAGTTGAGATTAGATTTTACATCAAAGGTTTTAGCTGTGCTCACGAAGCTTGTTTACTTGGATTTTACTTGCCAGGCTTTCCATTGTCTCTGTGCCTTTGGTGCCTCTTTGAAACGTGTGGCTAACTTGGAAAGTGAGGGCGAGAAGTATCCTTCTTGCTCGCCAGGTCCGCTTGTCCTGTACTGAATCTTACTTAACCACTAATCTTTGTCCTGAAGAACCAGTACGTCACTAAAAGGAAGTATTTCCTTCTCTTCTAGCTTATGTACAGTAAGAAATTTTTTTTAAACTTAACTGCACTTTTTGCAGCCCTGCGGTGTTACGGTAGAATGTGGCCAGCAGAATCTTGATTTCTTTTACTGGTGAAGCTGAGCATTGAACTGGACTGGCTGTCACACCTGGGAGTGGGTGTGAAGCTGGCAGTCCCAAAGAGAAGTGACTTTTCTCTGCAGGTTTAGTGTGAGTCACGGATAAGTCATTGATATGAGAATTTGTGGTTTAATCCATAGAGTTACTTAAAATAAGGTACTTCTAAAAGCAAGGTTAAAATTTATTTTATTACATTAGTGGGTTTTTTTGAGCATGCAAGGATTTGAGATGCTGTTTTCCAGCAGAAGGGTGGAAGGAGATGAGAAAAGTAAGCGCCACGTGTACTGTGCATGGGCTACCACAAAACATCTGCTCTGTCCTCCCCCCTACGTAAAGGAGGAGCAGCTCCAGGCAGCTTGGCCATCTAGGGGCACATGCAAAAATCTGGACTGATCGCTGAACAAGTTAGTTCATCAGGTTGGCTGTTTCTCAGTTCTTTGTCTCAAATCCTTCTGGAAGGAAACCAGATAGAGACAGAACTCAAGTTTGTTCAGGTTTTGCATGATGATTAATCCAAAGTGACGGAAACTTGCATCTGTACAGGAGAAGAACAGGGAAAAAGCTGTGTGGTGCAGAGGAACCAGATTAAAATGTTGCTCGCTCTGTATCGTTGGTTTATGTTTTTAATTTATTTCTCTTGCAGCGGGATCTGTCTGGCCACAAGAACATTGTTGGATACATCGATTCCAGTATAAATTCAGTAAGCAGTGGTGACGTGTGGGAAGTGCTGATACTAATGGACTTCTGTCGAGGTGAGTGTGGGCTCAACGTATCATTCACTGGTAGATTTGTCCCCTTTCAGTGCTGACAGGGAACTTGCACAACACCTTCCTTTAAAAAAAACCAAACCTGTTCCTAGCCCTGGCCCTTTCTTGGTTCTGAACAAAGAAAGCAAAGCCAAAACTGGATGTGGAGAAGTGGATGATACGTGAGGCTTTGCCCCTGCCCAGGGTGGTCCTGGATCCTTCTGTTGTAAAAGAGAACCTTTAAATATATATTGCTGTTTTCCATAGGCTGGTCCACACAAGAAGTGGTTCTTCTAAAGCTGCCGGGCTGTGGAATTAAATTCTTCTTCACTTCATGTCATATTGCAAGCTTTTTTTCCACTCCAGCCTGACTTAGGATCTTTCTGGAAGAAGCACAAAATAGATGATGTGAAGCCAGAAAGTATTCCTTTTACCTCTGGCCTTTTTGCTTGGCTGTCTCTAGCCAGACAGGCTCTTCCAGTCTTTTCCAGCTGTCCCAAAGCTTTGATCTCTTGTGGCTAGGATGTGTTGTTTGGAAAATGACGCGTGTGCTGTGCTGAAATGCCTCTTGCGGGGATAGTGTTAAGCAAAAATAACATTTTGGCCAGGTGACTTCCGAAGTCTGTGGCTGTTTTGGATGGTGGCAGCTGATGGAAACAGGTATTCTTGGGGCTGCTTGGCTTTTAACAGAAGCCAGGTGCATTGTAGCAAGAACGACTAGATGCTAAAACGCCTTGAAACGTGTATGGTATGGCTTTCTGTTGTGCCGTGCGTGCCCTCTTCACTTGACGCAAGAATCTTGACTGACTTGCGTTGGGTTTGTTTGCTGGTAAAAGGAAGAACCTTCCGTGTAGTTTTGCTGAAGGAATCATTATGTAAGCGCTCTGTAAGCTTCAACCTAAGGATCACAAGGACTGTTGTAAGAAATAAGCCTGGCAGTGCTAGTAAATCCGTACTGAGCTCCACGCTGCAGACCCCGCTGTGGAGGGAAGTACAAACCGTAGCAATTCGGAACGCGGTCCCTCCAGCTGTGTTAGCCTCCCCTCTGTGCTGAATTTGGGGCTAATGGAGTAAAATCTAAGGTGTTTCCTTCCATCTGAAAGGAAGAGAGCTGCAAGGTGGTGTTTCTCAGTGGCTTGCTTTGGCCAGATGCTCTGCTCGGCACACGCCTGCCCGTGGCTCCAGCATTCAGACTGAAGCACGGGAATTGCTGTTACACGTCGGATTTTTCCCTTGTGACTTTCCTTTTGTGTCAAACAGTTTCCAGACTAAGTCAGTGTGTTTTTTTGTGCAGAACTGCACTCACTTTGAGAGCAAAATGTTCGCAGCTGTACTATTTATTAAGCTGAACATTTCTTCTATACCATGAAAATAAAGTTTTCCGACACTTGTGATGTGAAATGAATACAGTTTTGCTTTGCCAAAGGTTTGGGAAGGAGTGTTTTCCCTGTGTGCATAGGGTGTTTCGAGGGGGGAGGAACCGCTGTGTGGGTTATTTTGGAAAGGCTTTGACAGCAACAGAATCCCAAAGTTGAGGCAAATTCAGGACTTGCTCATGGAAAATTGCTTTTGTTTGTCTGGAGTTACCCTTGTTACAGATGGATTTTTAAATTTATTTTTTTTTTTTGGCCAGTCTGTGACTTTAGCCAACCACCTAGTAGTGTGTGGGTTTTTTGAGTGTGACCTTGTCTCGCTCCTCTTGCTTACTTGCTTACAAAATAGTATGGCAAACTATTTTGTGGACTGCGGGTGCCCCAAATTCAGCTTTTTATTCCTCTAGTCTGGCAAAAAAGTCTTGAAGAAAGAAAAAGATGTGGCTTAGTCAGAGTTACGTTGGAGTGTTAATATGGCCAGGTGAGCATGGGCCATAGAAGCCAACTTGCTGCTCTCTTAAGCACTGCTGAAAGACAAGATGAGATGTAACGCCTGCCAGCAGGTACACAAAGCCCTCTGGGATTTAGGTGAGGAAATGAGAATGAAACAAGATGAGCAAGCAGATTGCAAAAAGCCTCTCGGGAAGGCTTGGTGTGAATTTTGAATTTGAACTCATGATGGGGAGCAGACTAAGACAAGTTTACGCCTGGTAGGAGCGGGGCTTAGACCAGGCCAGACCTCGTTTTGCGTACCTGCTGTGATTCTGGGTGTTTGTTTCTCCTCAGGAGGTCAAGTGGTGAACCTCATGAACCAGCGCCTGCAGACGGGGTTCACGGAGAATGAGGTCCTGCAGATCTTCTGTGACACCTGTGAGGCTGTAGCCAGGTTGCATCAGTGTAAAACACCGATAATCCACAGGGATTTGAAGGTGAGTTGTGGGCTCCAGTAATACGGCAGGGAGCGTGCATCCTCCGTAACGTGTCTGCTGCCCGTGCCGTGGCAGACGGGCTTTGAACACCGGCACTGTGTTTCTTTTGTCAGTAATGAGGACAAATGGGCATAAATACCTCTCTCTATTGGAAGATAAAAAAAGTAATGAGCCTCTCATTGCTGCTTACCATATGTTTACCATCTATAGATCTACTTAAAAACCACAAATGTTTGTGAATAATTCTGTTTTGCACAGATGTGCCAGTATGCATCTGATGAATTATTCATGATGACTTTCTGCCACCTGAAACAATATTGATGTTATAAGGTAGTTCACAAAAAACATGCTGTAAATACAGTTCCTGGACCCACGTTAAAAGGGTCTCTCGGGAGATGCTGGCCTTGGGGCAGGAGTCGTCAGAAGCTTTTGAAACTGGCCTCTAACTCTCTGTTGACCATGAAAGTGCATTGTAAAACTCTATGTGCTTAGCTGGGAACAGAGCTAGGCCAGCGGGGAGAGCTTCTGAAAAATCCCATGCCTATAATCAAACAAACAAACAAAAAGATGTTCGCTTTCCTCTCAACTAGCTCGTAAAATGCCTGAATAATATATTTGGCCAAGAAGGAGGCTCTTGTGTGCATTTGAAATTCAGATGTGCTTTGCAGGTCACAGGCTCTGTTTTCAGAGCCCTCGACAGATGTTTGGTTTTGTGCTGCTGGCCGTTGTTTTATAGGAGCAAAAGGTGCCACATGTGCCAGCGAGAGCCAGGTAGTGCAGGGGAAAAAGTCCTCGGGGTCTGGTATGGTTTAGGATGTTTCAAATGATTGTGACCTGCTGCTTAGTCAGTTTGAATATATGAAACAAGTCTGACATCTGTTTTTTCTCCAGTGAAACGTGTGGAGTCTTATCGGTTTGAGGCTCGTATTTAAAGCTGTTAAGGGCTGTGGGCATCTTGCAGCAGCCTGTATAGGCAAGAAAAACTGGGGTGAGAGGATGAGGCTTAGGAACAGGAACCTCTCCAGTTGATATTGACCCCTGCAGTTACCTCTTTGGCAAATCCCTGGGGTTTTTTAATAAAGAGCAAGCGCATTGTGTGGCATGTGAATGAATTCTGGGACATCTGTGATGGATTAGGGAGTTGATCTTGAGCGTTACTTTCCACAGACTTGCATTTGAAATGAACTGTTACGATCGGATGTCCAGCCCTCTATTGCATGCTTAAATCAGTAGAGTTTTTGCAAGACCTGGCTCTTGGTTGGTAAGCTGTGCCCAGGGTCAGAGAGTTGGCTCTTCTCTGCTTTGAGACACGTTTCCCAGTTAAATATTGTATTATTTCTGTGGTGATGACCTCTGGAGTGCTGATCACAGTTGGAGATCTAACATGGAATTGATGACTTAGATACATTTTGACTTTACTTGAGTTCAAATTGAATGATGCCAACGGGGAGCTCCAGTTCCAAGAGAGATTAAGGGCCAGAGAAGTTTTGTACAAGGTCTGAGTGTGAGGAGAAGCATCCATCGGGTCCGTGTTTTGTTGGGGTGAACGCAACCCAGTTGAAGAGCGGGTAGATGTTGACTCTGTAGGCAGCTGCATGAGGATTGGAGGCTTTTCTTGCCTTCCAGCTCTTTGATGTTGAAGGTTCCTGCCCAGAGAGCTCTGCCAGCAGGAGTTGTGTGAATAATCTTTAAGCCCTTTCAGACAAACGCAGCTGGATTAGTTTCAGCCGCCTGTGGCTGTGATTTTGAATTGACCCAAGAGGCTTTTCCTGAAGCAGCACGACCTCCTGTTGGCACAGTCTGGAACTGGTGGGAAGTGACCAACAGCTGGGGACAACAGCACCTTTAAGCAGCGTGCCTGGAGGCAAAAGCGGATGTTTCGCTGTGAATGAGTAAAGGCCACGAAAAAGAGACTATGTCACCCCTCTGGGTGTGTGTTGAGGTGTTCCTTCCTGATCTGATGGTTAACTCTCAGGTGTCCCTGTGTGCTTACGTCCGCATGATGCGCTGTATGCGGCGTGATGTTTAGTTTCGTGTGCTTTGATCGAATGCCACAGAACTAGGCGTATATTGATACTACTTTTTCCTAAAAATTAGGAAGCCCCTCGTGCTGCCTCTGCCCCAGTTAGGACCCCTGGGGAGGCAGTGTAACTCTATGGGCAGTAGGCTTGCCTTGCCTGGTTACGGTTGCTTGCTCATTCTTGCAGAGATTTTCCTCACCCCCAGGGTTTGTAGGTCATTGCTGCTGCAGGGCATTCCCGGAAAAGTTTATCTTTTGTCCTCCTCTTTCTGGAGGAAGAACAATTCCTGTTATCTGTAGGTTAGGCCTTTTAACAGCGAAGAACAAATGACCAAACCTCCTTCTGGCTATCTGTGTGCTGGCTGTGAAGTCTCTGCCTCGAAGTTGGAATCTATGCAGAGAAACTGTAACTGTCAGACCCCAGAGCTGTAGGGTTTAGTGAGGTGGAGGGAGGGGGAAATCTCTCTAGGGCTGATGATAACAATCTACACAACTACTCTATGCCTAGTGGCAGTTTGTCTAACTTGTTTTATATTTAAGCTTGTCTTGCCAGTCTCACATCCTGTACCTTGTGTTGTTCAAAGCACCACCTTAGAGCTAACTTTGATTTTTACAGCTCGGAGCTTTCTGCAGTGAGAGGTCTCCTGTTTCTGCCTGCGGTGCTTCTGCTAGTCTGAATCCATCTGGTTCCAGGAGTAGGTGACTGGCTTGCAGATGAGTGGCTGGTTTTTCTTGTAGTAGACACGCAGCAGGAGACGCCAAAAGACTGTCAGTCAACCCAGAGTATGCTGTTGATCAAAACATCCTTCTCCTTTCCTTTCCCTACTTTTGAAGTAACCAGAAGGTTGTGTTCTCATGTTAAGGATTTAGCTTCTCTCGCTTTCATTTTAGCAGCAGTCCGCCCAGCGTTGTGCTTCTCTGTGGTGTGGTAAGACAGTCAGGCTCTGCTGCTGTTACCTCACAGTCTTCCATCACCCTTCTTTGTAATGCCAGGTCTTGCCCCCATGCCACCAACAAGCCTTTGTCTGGAATTTGTTTGGATGGAATTGTGTTTGGAGTGTGATATGTAAAATTACTCAGTCCTCTAATGCTAAACCCTTGCATCCACCATGTTTAGAATATGCCTGTGCCAAAATCAGTTAGTGCTCTTAGGCGTCACATTGCATTTGTTTCTTTGCTATGAAACACAAAATACACTTTCAAATGTAAATAGTAAATGGTGCCAGGGGAGAGAGGGAAGTTGAAACATCTCTAGAGACCTGAAGGGGCTGGAAACAGTCAGAAAGTGCACCTCGGTTATGCATCCCTCCCAAATCACTACCTGAACTCAGACAGACTGGCCTTAGAAGCCATTGCTCTCACACAAGGATAATGTGTGTGGATTTCACTAGTTAAAGCTTTATTCCTTATCCCTTGATCTTATGTGTCTGTGCATCGTTTTTACGACTTTACTTATGGTTTTAGCAAAGGAAGGCATTTGTTTTGGAGGATAAACACAGAAGGTAGCTACGTTCACTAACAAAGCTTAAAGCAACTTATTCCCTTAATGAATTTTGTTTGGGGTCTAAATCTGACTTTGTGTTGGGCATGTCAAAGGCTGCAGCTGGAGTTGTAAGTGCCGAAAACAGGATTGCAGCTTTCTGAGTGTTTGACTGGCAGAAGGCACCTCCATGGCTTTTTTAAAAAAAAATAGTTTTCTCTGGCCTGGCAGTCCGTAGCAGGTACTTTGTTTTGCTGTATTTCTTTTTTTTTTTTTTCTTTTTTCTTTTTTCTTTTTTTTTTCTGGAAGTTACTGAACAAGTCTGGTTGCTGGATTGTCTAGTGCTGATGTGTGACAAAACTTGCAGGATGCTTCAGTGAGAAGTCACCTCAGACTTCTCAGCCAGATAACGTGGAAGGACTCTTCTGGAAATGTTTGACAAGTATTTGCAGGGAATAGGGAACAGCGCTGTCAGTGTTGATCTGCTAGGGAGAACATCTGTGTGCAATGCTTTATTCAAAGCAGATGGATAGCAGAGGGGGGAAGGGGGGTTGTTTAACCCTTGGTTTCAAGCCAGCGTTTCCCCCCTCAGCTGCTCTAATTTGGCTGCATTTTCTGATGCTTAAAATGCTGACTCCTTCTTTTTCTTTCCTTCTTGTAAAGATGATCCTTGATGAGGAGGTCTACTTCCAAAAGATTTTGTTAGCGACATTTATATGGTGATTTTTCTGAAATACATGAGCAGTATGCTTTCTCAATATTGTATTTGAGCATTTAACGTTGACTGAAGAGGGATACATTAAAATTTGTGTGCGTTCCCTTGAGAGGACATGCCATTAATGCCACTGTACAGATGAGGAGCTGGAATACAGGGATCCTTCGCCAAAGCAAAGAGCTGAACCCAGGTTTTTCCACATCTTACATTGGCGTTGAAACATTTAGACAGCTTTCTTAGGTTGGATGCAAGCTAGCTTTCTGAAAATGCATGATTAAGTGTGAGTGTTTAGGGGAAAGGCAGTGACTGTTATTTATGTATTTTTTCAGCTATCCCAGGTATTTGTTTCAGTTATCTGATCCAAGCTACCAAATACTATTTGAAAGAAAGGGGTTGTCCTCCCAGCAGCCTGGAGGAGCCTCTGCAGATCCAGCTGCTGTTTAGGGCATGTGGGGTACCAGACACGTCCTGGTAACAAGCAGCTGGAGTGTGAGCATGAGCTGAGGTTTCTTTTGAGTGAGGCCCGAAGTGACAGGTGACATGCAGGCAAAGAACCGGAGGTGTATTCTGATATCATAAAGTATGGAAGCGTGTGTGCTGTCATCCATTTGCCTCCTCTCCTCTGCACGTGAGACAGGGAGGAGTGGGGGCCCTTTGTAAAGCTGTGGGTGGCTTGTATCGGCTGTCCCGCGCTGAGATGCCAGGCTGTGGGTCGTAACAGCTCGGGGAAGTTGAGTGCTAAAGACGCCGAGACACAGTTCTTGTCCTGAAGCACGTGGTAGTCTTAGCAGAGGCAAGGTAGTGTGCTTGCGAGAGGAGGAGGGAGAGGTGGCAGGGTGGAGGCAGTGTTACAACAATGCTTCCATGATTTGACTTCTATTTTAGGAGATATGACAGAGTTTTGATGCCTATTTTCTTTGCTGTCATGTTACGCTTTTATATCAGACATGTCTGACATGTCTTCAGGCACTGAAACCTCCTGGCTTTCATCTAAAGAACGCAAATGTTTTTTTTTGTCTGAGTGATGCTGTATTTGTCTGTGGTGCTTGTAGGTTGAAAACATCCTGCTGCACGATCGTGGCCACTATGTCCTGTGTGACTTTGGAAGTGCTACTAACAAATTCCAGAACCCTCAAACAGAAGGGGTGAATGCGGTAGAGGAGGAGATCAAAAAGTAAGTGTGCTTTTCCTTTTCAACTTGAACGTAGTTTGTATTTGAAGGGTAATTATTTTTTTTGCTTGTAATGGGAACTACGTTTTACTCGGGCCTGTTGCAGCAGATGGGATGCTGCTGCACAGAACTGTCTGCTGCAGGTAAATAAGTGCCTGGGGGAAGGCAAAACAATAAATTGAGCTTGATGTAATTGCTGTGGACCTGAAAGGCTGAGCGTACTGATGCAGAGAAGTTGCCCACCTTGATGAGGTAGTGACATGTTCTGTTATCTATGGGGCCAGTTTATCTGTCCTTCATCTATCTCGGCTTCTTTGAACTGCAGTACAGCAGATGACAAAATCCCTGTCCTCCACGAGCCACTTGTCATAAATCCTCGCAGTGACTAAGGGGATGTATGGCCCAACTCCTCAGCTCTTCATAGAAAATGTAAGGTCCTTGAGGCGTTTCATCTGGCTCCTTCCCTTGCCCCATGCGTGACTGGCAATAGTGCGGCTAGGTGCACTTTAAAAAAGGGAACTTAGCTGGCAGTTCAGGAGGACCTAGATCAGGAATGCAGCAGGCTCCAGGTCCTTGGTCTTGCTTTAGTTTTAACAACATCACTGCTGCAATCTTTCCAGGTCTGCTAGTACAATACTTTGGCTAGAAAACAGCATGTTAGAAATGCGTGCAGATGCCTCCGTTTTGTTAGGAGTCAGTGACACCTGCATGGGTTTCCTAGGCTTGACTGAAGTTTTTGGAGTGCTCCTGGTCTGGCTTTGCAGTCCCTTTGGAATGCCCTTTCTGCACACTTATTAACAAGCCTACAAAACCTGTGCCGTTAGCAGCGCTTTCTTGGGATCGAGGTAAACGGCATGCAAGGTGCCACAGCAGAAACTATAGACCTACTGATAGGAAATCTTATCATAAGAGTCTCTTAAACAGTGGTGCAGCTTCCAGCTTTTCTGTTTGTAGCGATTTGTTAAAATGAGGCAGGTTCTAGCCGTACGTTGAGGTATAAAATAACCTTCCCCTTGTTTACAGTGACTGAGCAGGAGTCCTGGTATGGAAGTATCTTTATTAGGAGCCACGTATCCAGTTACAATCTTTGTAATACTGTTGGCCAAAGCCCCAGCAGTGAGGACATTGCTGAGGACATTTGACTACTGACCTTGTTAATACTCTGAATCCTTGAATATTTCTGTTCCAGTTCTTAAAATGACTGTACAGTTTTCTGAGTAAATTGCTTGCTTGAGAAAGGATCTTGGTTACTGCTTTGGTTTCACAGGGCAGTTTGCGGCGGTTAGTATTGTGAGAGGTGTGTAGCAGATGCTGCTGTTAAAAGATTTTTTCCAATAGATTATAGTCTTTAGTATCTCTTTCCCTAAAATGGCTAGGGAAAGAGTGAATTTTGAATTATTTGGAAGCGTGACATAGTGAAAATGCATTTGATAGCCATTTCGAACTCACTGATAGATCTTTCTGCCACAGGTACACTACGTTATCCTATAGAGCACCCGAAATGGTCAACCTGTATAGTGGCAAACTTATTACTACAAAAGCAGACATATGGGTATGTATAAAAACTGCTTAACATCATACAACCAGACTGCAGCTTGTTTTCATTACCATAATGACAGGGTAACTTTCTAGCTGGGGCTAACCTTGTTTTCCTTAAGAGACTGGACAGTTTCTGAATAAAGAGTTCCTCTGCTTGACGTTTCTGATGAGTTACTGCTGAGCAGGATGGCTTGTGGATAAAACACGCATGCTTCTTTGCATGCTGACTTGCCATTTGGTTTAAATTAAGCGATGTATGAAATTCTGGGGTTGAACAGCACAAACCTGATTTTGTATCTTAAGAGTTAAACCAGAAAATCTAGTGTATTGTGACTCCTTGTGCCTGGGTTGGGTTGCAAGCGTGTCAAATTAGAGTTTAGAAGAAAGCTGGGAAAGCAGACCTTCCAGGAGCAACAGTGTGCTTGTCCTCGACAGTGTAACACAGGTCTGAGTTGTCAAACCTCACCCAAGGCCAAGCTTTTGCACTGCTGTTTCTAACCATCAGTGCAATCTTGCCATGCTTTTTGCGTTGAGAGCAACATGCAACTGTTGGGTAATCCATTACTGGCTAACCTGACCAAGGATGGAAGGCTTCCCTTTAGTTGGGATGGGCATGAAAAAGTCTGTGCCATGTGTAGTGGCAATTCAGCAAATGGGGTGTGTTTGAAAGGCTAATCCAGAGGATGTTTGTGTGGCTTCTGAAGCCCTGAGCTAGCAAGTAATGAGGCAGAAGGAGCGTAAGGAGAGTTTTAATGCATCCTCAATAGCTGTGCGTATGCATATACAAGAGGGAAAATTGCTGGCGTGACATCTGCTGGGAGGAGTCTCCTGTTTTCTCTGAACTCAGCTCAGCGTCAGGAAAACAGCAGCTCTGTGGGGCTTTGCTCCTCCGAGTTCAGCAGGAGGTTTGTAGACCCAGGCCCTGTACCCGTGTGGGGTCACTCGCCTTGGTGGTGGGGACCTGGAGGGGGGGGGAAGGTCACAGCTGTAACAGCGTGAGAAGATTGTCAGGGCCTCAAAGGCAGCCAGAGGAGAGCCTAGGATGTGCGCTCGTTCCTGTGATAATGGGGAAAGGCAGAGACCCCGAGGCCCTCCTGCTCCTGGCGCGGGAGGAATTCTGTTCTGCTGACCTGCTGGGTGTTTCCAAACCAGTGTGGGGGTGTGTGCGTGGTGGGAGCTCAACTTCAAGGCCTCTTGCAGGGCTTGTTCTGCTGGAAACCTCACTTTCCTTAAATCTTGCCGAGGTTATTTTAAACTAGAGTGCAACTGAATTGTGAAATCCTATGACAAAAGATAAAGCCAATGATGAGTTGCTTAGGATTAGGAAATGTTTCCCACTCTCCCCTCTGAGATGGTGGGAGTGTTTCATAATTAGCCTTTTGTGAAAAACGTGTATTTTCTTTTGAAATAGGCGGTGGTTCTTGCTGTCAAAAGCGGCATGGAAATAGATGGAAGGGTGCTATAACCTAGTGGCCTGCAGACTTACCTCTGTATCCCTCCCTGGTACTTATTTATAACGGCTGAAAGGGTGTTTGAACTTAACCTTGGAAGCAGTGTGGATTTTTCTTTGTCAGAATAAATGTGTTAAGGATCATGGTTACTATTTAATTTTGCTGTTAGTTTGCTCTTTCCTCCCAGTATGTGGCAGAAACATGCTTGGCCTGTTTCATGACATGAAGGGCCTCGCCACGCGTAGTGGCATGTGGTGCTGTGTGTGGGGGTGGCGATCCCCCTGCGATCCCCCAGATGACAGTATCTCAGCCGAACGAGGGAGAGCTCTTATGTGTTTACCTTCCCGTGTAACTATGCTTGTTTTCACGTTGATCGCAGGGATGTTAAAACGTTGGCCTGATGTCACACGGGACCTGTGTAGTACAACAAGCTGGAGGACTCCACTCTCCCTGTTCTCTGCAGTGGTGCTTGAATCGTACCGTGCCCTGCTTTGCTTCGGTTTGCTAAATTCTTTGCTCTGTTCTCTCCCTTTAGGCCCTTGGCTGTTTACTGTACAAGCTGTGTTACTTCACCTTGCCATTTGGGGAGAGTCAGGTGGCAATCTGCGATGGCAATTTCACCATTCCAGATAATTCTCGGCACTCGCAAGACATGCACTGCCTCATCCGTGAGTGTCTCTGACAATGGCATGATCGACTTCCATGGAACTGTAAAAATAGCGGGTTTTGTGTTTTGTTCTTACCTTCCCTGCTCCTACGGTAAAACCGCTGGAGTTGCTTTTCTTTTAAGAGCCTTGCTTGAGCGTGTAGGGGTGGTTAAAGTGATCGTTTAGTAGCTTAGGAGATGACGCTTCGAAAGACAGTTATGACAAAGAGATTCCTGTTTGGCTGGCGGTGGTGCGCTCGGTGGAGAGGCAGGAAAACAGACAACCGTTCGGTTTGAGAGTCCTACAGAAACTTGCACAATAAGCCTATTTATGCAGAAACGTATTTCTCCAGTAATAAATCTATTTGGATAAGGAACTGAAAAGAACCACAGTGACTTAGACTAGCGATAAGAATTCATCTTCTGTGAATTGAGAAACAGAACTGAAATGATTTATAAATAGCCTGCTGACTTAGAGTGAATGTGTAATTAAGGGTACAATGCACTACTCTTGGCAAAGCTGGGGCAGCTCTCTTGTTTTCAGCACAGCATTTGATCACTTTTTTTTTTTCCTAGCCACAATCTTGACTAACACAGAGTTGGATGTGTTTGCAGAGCAGCCTGGTATTTTCTTTGCTTATGCGGTGGTTTATGTGCAGCGGTATGTGCTGCTGTCTGCCTTCCTGCCCCACGGGCACGCCAGGGTTGGATCAAGCTCTTTTCCTGCATGTTCCCTTGGAAATGCAGAAGCTGAAACCAGTGCTGTTCCCTGACCTGGCTGGCTGCGTTTCCCCTCCTTGCCCTAAAGCCTTTGATAGTGGCTACAGATTGTTTGTAGCCGTGTTGGAAAATACGCCCCAGTCCAGCCTGACTCTGGCTCGCCCCTTTCTCAGCGAAGCCTGGTGGCCAGCTCAGCCCTGCTGACCGCCTGAAAGAGGCAGGGCACCCCAGTAACGTCTGGGTGCACCAAATGTGTAGAATCCTGCAATGGTTTGGGTGGGAAGGGACCCTCAAAGGGCATCCAGTCCAACCCCCTGCCCTGAGCGGGGGTCTTCAGCTCGGTCAGGTTGCTGTGAGCCCCGTCCAACCTGACCTTGGGTGTTCCCAGGGATGGGGCACCCACCCCCTCTGTGGGCAGCCTGTGCCCGTGCCTCGCCACCCCCCCAAACCATTTCTTCCCGGTACCTAGCCTGGTCCGCTGCCACACACGGCCTGCGTGAATCTCTCCTATTGCTCTGATCTTCGCATCTCTGTCTTTTAAAGGGTATATGCTTGAGCCAGACCCTGATAAGAGACCCGATATTTATCAGGTCTCCTACTTTGCATTCAAATTGGCAAAGAAGGAGTGCCCAGTCCAGAACGTCCAGGTGAGTAGCGAAGGAGTAGATTGATGCGGGGCGTTGTGGGCTGGGACTGGGGGTGGCAGTTGCTGAACATTGCGCATCCGGCTGTATTCGGCCAGTTGTTCCCCTGTTCTGTAGTTAGTGTTGTTTTGGTTTTGGGGTTTGTTTTTTTGGGGTGTGTGTGTCTTATTTGGTTTTTTGGGGGGGTTGGTTTGGGGTTTTTTTTGCTTTTTTTTTATAGCAGTGCTGTTTGGGATGGGTTTTTATTTGGGGGGAGGTCGGGGCAGGAATCAGGGTTTTGATTCTTACATTGTTTATTTCTTTGTCCATGATTTACCTCCTTGCCCAGTTACCGGCTTGAGGCCAGCCAAGAGATCTTATACATATGAACACGGAAAATTAGGCCATGCTTGTGAAACAGATTTGATTTCCAGGCACATTCATTATAGCGTGTGTAATTTGTGCCGCAGTTGGTTTTAAACACCGCGGTTTTGTGTCTGCCGTCTGGCTGGGACTAACCAACTTGCATTTGAACTACATCAGACCTTACACAGCCATCTGCCCCTTCTCAGTGCATCTTTATAGACCTCAATTGGTTTTGGTTTTTTCCTCCCCCCCACCCCGTGTCCAGGTGGTCTTTATGAGCAAGATATGGTTTGGTACTAGTATGTCTGTATTTTTCTTATAGCAATATTAATAAGTATTATTGCTGTTGTCCCCAGGCTGTCTTAAAAATACCCAGGTTGTGCTATGGAGCTTTGTGTTCAGATTCCACGTGTAGTAAATGATCAAAAAGCTGACCTGTGTTTTTCCACTGTAAAGACTCTCCCAAAATTGTCTCTTCATTACAATAACATTGAGGGGTTTGTCCCGTGTCTAGTACGAGGAATAATACCTTTGGGGATCCCGCAATCTCCCTGTTTCATTGTGATGCTTTTGCAAAGTATTTCTGACTCTGTTTTCTGCCCTCAAAATACAAAATTCGGTGGTTTGGGGATCTGCAGAACTCTCCCATCCCTTCTAAACTCCCAGACCCGGTTAAAGCAAGTGAAGCTGCTGCAAAGAAGAGTCAACCAAAGGCCAGGTAACCACATCTGCGCTATGCTCAGCCCTCTCTTTTTATTGTCTGTTGTCTTTCTGCTCTTTGTTAGGAAAGATGCTTGGTATATTTAGCTGCTTCCTTGTGGGCTTACATTTACACGTGGAGACAGACATTGCAGTCCTGAGGCTTCTGCTTGAACAACATAAATAACCATTGATCTCATTGATCTGAAAGGCAGAAATTGCGGATGTCAGGGGAAATTTTTCTGCTTGGGGGGGTGGGACTTGGGCCATGCTCAGCATGACTCAACAGCTAGGCTTTTTGTACCAAAGACATTGCTTGACAGCAGCACTTGGAAGTTCGTATACTGAGATGAATCTAGTGTGTCCTCCATCTGGAGGCAGGACCCCGAATACCTGAGAGCAAAGTCAGGAGAAAGTCTACAGCTGGCCTGCAGTGGGCCTGGAGTCGGCCCAAAGAGCACGGGTCTGCTGGGAAACTGCATCGGGCACCATTGCTGTTCGAGTTTGACCCTTGGCAGGTGATAACCCGATCCAGTAATTACTGTACGAAATTGCTGTGATTTCTGCAGAGTCCTGTAATTTTTTCGGGGGTGGGGGGACGACGACGAAAGCCCAAGCAGTTTCCATCTGAAGAGCCCAATTAGTGGGGAAACCACTGCACTGCTGTGGTTTTTTTTTTTTCTTCTGCCGCTGCTTGCTCTGCTTATGATACTGTAATTGCAACTTCTAAATTCTGTTGGACAAAGCTTGTATGTTAATTTTACTGCATAGTGAGCAGTATTGCAGTGGGCACTCCAAACCCAGCAGTTTTCTTCAGACTCTGAAACAGGGCATCTCTCCTCCTGCCTGTCAGCCCCAGGGGCCTGCTTGGTTTGTTTTTGTAACTGAGAGTGCGGTTACTCTCACAGTAGTTGAACATCTTGGTATCTAAACAAGCAAATGTATCCACAGAAGGGCAGGGTGGTGTCTGGCTGCTTGGCTCTGTTGCTGTGGCTTTTGGGAGCTCAGTAAGCAGGGGTCTGAAGAGGTCCAGTGGTTCTGGGGTGGATGTACTAGAGTTAAGTTACATCTAAAAATGCCGGTTTAGACAACTCTGCCCAAAGGTACCAGCTGCTCTTAAGGTCATTTGTTAGGCCCTTCATTTGTTCATCCAGAACTCTTTAAGTGGATGTAAACAATACGCTTTAGCAGATATTTAAATGAGCTGAGTGATTTTGACAAGTTCCAGCTGTCCAACAGAAGATGTCACAACTGGCAAAGAAGACAAAATGATAGTGTTGGATTAATTGTTGTGAATGCATCTAAGTTTTACTGTGCTTATGGAAAGAGTGACCTGTGTCTGGATGCCCGCAAGCATTTCACCTTAATCAGTCACATGCTGCTTAAAGTATGGCTGAGTTTTTAAACCTCTGCTGTGTGCTGCATGCACCATCTGTCAGGCTAACAAAGACGGTGGTCTTACTGTTCTTCCTTTTATTCTTTACCTTCTTTTATAGGCTGACAGATCCTATCCCTACGACAGAAACTTCCATAGCACCCCGCCAGAGACCTAAAGCAGGACAGACCCAAGCGAACCCCGGGATTTTACCCATTCAGCCAGCCCTGACGCCTAGGAAGAGACCTACAGCTCAAGCAGCCATTCAGCCACAAGGTGAAACCATGTTCCCTGTGTGGCGCCTTCCTGACAGGCGCTGCGTACTGTAGGGCTGTGGTGCACGTTAATCTAATGGATGTGTCTTTTTTTTTTTTTTTTTTTTTTTTCCCCCTCTACTAGTTGCAGGACCTGCTGCCCTGGGCACTGCTCAGCCTTCGCTCCCTGCAAGCGTCCCCCAGCCGAAAGCAGCACCTCAACAGACTCCGGCACAGCCACAAGCCAAGCAGGCTCCGGCTCCGCAGCAAGCCTCGCAGGCACAGCCCCAGGTCCCTTCCACTCAGCCGCAAGCCACACCTCAGCATCAACAGCAGCTTTTCTTGAAGCAGCAGCTTCTGCAACAGCAGCAGCAGCAGCAGCAGCAGGCTGCCTATTACCAGCAGCAGCAGATGATGCAAGCTCAGCAGGTAGGTGCGCGTGGCCGTGTTCATTGCATGCTTACTGTGCTAGAGGCCTGCGAGGCTGTACCTTTGCATTTATGGCAAGTCCCCTGGTTTTTGGGGGGATTGGTGCAGTTTTTAGGTGTTTTCCAATGTGGCTCCAGTTCTCGAGCAAGATTTTTCACTACGCAAGGCTGGCGTTTCTAACAGTCAGTGTGGAAGGCCTTGAGGTAGTTTTGTCATGTACGAGCACAAAACAACTCGCACTTTACCGTATTTTATATGAGATTTTTATTTTATTTTATGAGATTTACAGCTCCAGCTGTTTCAGGGTCTTGAGGTCAGTGCTCAGCTGATGAGCAGAGGGGTACTGTTCCTCTCCTGCTCGTGAGAAGCCTGGCGTGCCTTTCCGATGGGAGGACTCGGGTCTGGTTTTGTGGCAGACTGCGGCGGTACGGAGGGCTGCGAACACGCGGTGCGTTAGACGAGCTGTGTCTAGATGACAGGCTTGTGTCCTTATCTGTGCTGCTATCAACACCGCAGTTCTCTGCTAAAGCATCTGTAGCAGTGGAAGCAAAGGGACAGTAAAGCTTCCAATCCTGGGGGAAGGTTTAGAATTGATAAAAACAGGGAAAGGGAGTTCAGGACCCCAGGACAGTCTGTGCTGTGGGAGCCCCGTACAGGCAGGTGTAACACAGAAATAATCTGAGTAGACCAGGAGGACGTTTTCCACCGCTCGTTTGCAGATGGTCTCCGAGCCGTGGCAGCCTCTCACTGCTTTGCCACTTGCGGTGGCTGTAACCATTCCTGTGGCTGACCCCAAGTTCTGGTGGTTGTACCCCAGTTCCCAGCTGTGCAACAAGCAGCTCAACAACTGGTTGTTTCCCAGTTCCCAGTGATGCAGCAAGGAGCGCCAGCACAGCAGCAGCTGATGCAGAACTACTACCAGCAGCAGCAACAGCAGCAGCAGCAGCAGATGATGGCCCAGCAGGCAGCAATGCAGCAGAAGACAGCAGCAGCAGTTCAGCAGAAGCAGCAAGCCCCAGCAGCGCCGCAGCCCCAGCCCCAGCAAAGCGCGGCTCAGCCAGCGCAGCCGCAGGAGCAAGTGGTAAGAGCCTTTCGGGAAGGAACAGGGCAGTGGGACTGGGAGTACTGGGAAGTGCCCTCCTGCCAGGTCTGGCGTGCCAGGAGCACCCCAGCAGGGCGGCTGGGATTTGGGACCCACAGAGGCTGGGGGAGAGGTGCTGTAGGGCCTGCTAGGTGCCCTGGTGCGTTATTACTGAGCTGCAGGTGTCAGCTCTGACCTTGCTGCCTCAGAGACACGTGTGGTTGTTTGGACTGCTCTTCCCAGCAGGATGCTGGACGCCGGAGCTGTGCTCTGGGTCCATAGGTGAGTAGATGATGAGTAGAGAGCAGATGAGAAGATGCAAGTAGCTGCTTAATGCAGCTTCCCTCTATCCCCTCCCCTGTCACATTCCCTTAGAAGACTTGATAAAATCCTTTAGAAATCATTTGTACTTAATGCATCAGGATGGGCACCAGGAAACAGAACTGCTTTATGTTGCTGCTCGTTTGGAAAACTTCTGTCTCCTGCTCAGGACACTGATGCAAGGGCAGGTGCACGCAGCCTTCCTGGTGGTTTCTGGTCTTGGGATAACTTTTTTTCTTTAACGAATACTGTGGAAAAGGAGACTTTTCAAAGCACCATACCTAAAAATCATTCAATCAATCATCCACTTTACTAATTATCTGAACGTGTGTCCAAAATAAGTGCTCTTTACTTAATGGAAAGTACAACTGCCTGCAACAGGGAAGTAGCCAGCTGTCTGCAGTGGTAAAGGCAGCGGAGCTGTGCCAGAGGGCAGGATCCCTGCTGCCAGGTGCCCTGCAGTACACACGGGAGGAAGCTGAGCCTTTTGCTTTCGTTCCTGCACGATGCCGTCCATTCTTGCCGCTTTCTGGGAGCGCAAAGGGATGTCCCTAACTCTAGTTGTGTGTTGGAAAGAAAGCGCGTGCAGGTCCCAAGCAAGAGGAGGCTGCCCGCTGTTGTGCTGTACCAGGTGTGCAAAGCATACTGTCTGTTAACAAACCACTGCGGGTACACGATGTTTGAGCCCAGACTGGGGGTCACTTTGTGCTCGCTTGTTGATGAGTTGCGAGTTACTCAGGACCCCATTCGTCTCTCATCACTTCAAAGGAGGCATGCTCATCGGGAACTAATTTGACTAATAAACTCCAGAAGCCAGTGACCTGAGCAATGCTGGGTCGTGGTGTTTGTTTTACTCTGACGAGTCTCGGGGCTCTGTCATATTCAGCCCCTTGGCTTTTATATTGATTTGCATCACTAAGCTGGTTGTTAGGTAGGTGACAAGCTTTGTGTTCCTCCTGGTCTTGTTACTGTTCTGCTGAATGACCTGGGGCGAGATATTTTATTGAAATTGGCAGGAGACTTTCTGTACATGCAGACAGGTTTGGGATGAGGCCCGTTACTACCCTTTCCCTTTTGGAGGAGAATTGTCTGAAACGTAGTATTGAAGTGCATCTCTAAAGAGCTTTGCTGTGATTCACTAGCACAAGAACAGTCTTTATTAAATCAGCTAGATTAAAAATTAGCCTTATCTCCCTGGAAGGCTGATCAAAATGGATGCATCTGGACACTTTACCACTCCTGCAGCAGTTGGGAGGAGAAAACCAGTGGTCAACTCATTTCAAAAACGGTAGTGAGACACGGTCTCTGCAGAGCAGAGCCTCTGAGCAGAAGATACCAAGCCAGGACCCGTCAAAACCTTTTCGCATTGAGAGACTTGGGCTTAAGCTCTGCGTTAATTTCTGTGGCAGTTTTGGCACTGCCCTTTTATTTCTCAGTGCCAAGTGTACCGTTCTGCACTGACCTATATAGCGAGGCGTAAGGTGGGTGCATCAGAAGCAGTCAGGTCAGTTTGCTTCTCGGCCGCAGTGAGTGAGTCTGCCTGAAAATGCCAGATGAAAAGCAAGACGGGTAACCGCTCGTTTGCCTTCCCTCGCTGCAATTAAGCACCACGCTGAGGATCTACCTCTTCTTGTCATTGCCCTCTTAGGTCTTTCCAAGTCTTTCATCTGTTGTCTTTGGTTGAAAATGGCCTGGGATGATACAGGGTGGGGAACAGGGAGTCAGCGCCCAGGCGCTGGAGGTGACGTGCAGACTTTCTGGTCTTCGTGTTCTAGTTTTCCTACTTTAAATCCAACCGTGATACCTCCCTGAAAGCCAGATTTTGATAAATCACATAATGGGAAGTGATGCTCTTGTTTATCGCTACAAGACAGTATTTCAAGTATTTACAAGTTTGTGAGTTTAACACTGAGGTAATGGAAAAATAAGATCAGTGTGAGGAAACTCCGTGAAGTTTCCAAAGGGTTTGTAGCTGGGCTGCCTTGACTTACACCTAAACCAAAGGTGCCTGTTTTTCTCCTCCAGATTTCAACGACAAATGTCGTTCCTGTGTTACTTGTGGGGTTTTTTTTTTTGTTGTTTTTTTTTTTTTTGAGAAAGCTAAGAAAACTTCTTGTGCAAGATTTCTGCAGAAGACCTGTGCTCCTTTGGAGACCTGACCCCAATCACACATTATCCGCTGGAAGAAGCGCTGCTGTTCACCTTAACCCCCACTCCTTGTGTCCCTATGACATGACTCCTGCACGCTACCATCTGATTCCTTTTTTCACCTCTGCCCTGGATCTCAGCCTCCTTACTCATGAACCAATTTCTGAGACCCGCTAGCCTTTAACGACAAGCGCTAATAGAGGCTTTCCCTCCGGAGCTGCGCCGTAGAAAGGGGAGGAGGTCTCTGCTTGTGCAGTTCTAGTAATCCTCAAATACTACAGATCAGCGAATTCCCCTCTGCTCCGGCTGTTCTGTTCGGGTTTTTTTTCCCCTCCAGACTGTCTATCCCCAATCCATGACCTGAAGGTCAGATCCTCCAGCACGTAGCCGTGTTTTCATCGTGGCTGTTAGTCATGAACAAGGACATACTGTTTTACTTTCTCTCCTAGATGCAGGCACAAATGAGGCAACAGCAAAAACCTCAAACCACACCCCCCCCAGCAGTGCAAGGTCAGAAGCTGGGCTCTCTCACCCCTCCGTCCTCCCCGAAGACGCAGCGTGCAGGACACAGGAGGATTCTGAGCGACGTGACCCACAGTGCAGTTTTTGGGGTTCCAGCCAGCAAGTCTACTCAGCTCCTGCAGGCAGCTGCTGCCGAAGCCAGTCTCAACAAGTCCAAGTAGGTGGCTCGTCACTCGGTGTCGAAGGGGGTGGAGGGGAGGGGTAGGGGAGGCTTTTCTGAGATCTCCTACGCAAAACTCTGGGATTGAAGGTAGGCAGGAAACTCTGAGGTCTAAATGAGTCTTTGCCTTCCCAAGACCACAGTTTGAGGCTTGGCAGAAAGTTGCTGAAAAACTTCCCCAGGGGTGTAAGTCCTCCTGAATGCTTCTGTGCTCCCCAAAAGCTGAGCAAGTGGGGCCTTCCTCTGTGTTACCAAAAGCTAGTGTCGTTTCAGCTGTTCCACCTGTAGCCCCAGTGCACGCTCCACACCTGCTGCTTGGTATCAGCACTTCCCCAGGAGCACTCGAGCTCACTTTTATAGTGTCTACAGGCAGGAAGCCTCCACGTGGGCATTGCAGAAAAGTATTTCAAATGGTATGCTCTACGGTGCTTATTTTAATCCCCGACACCAGGATGCTCAACCAAAGGAAGAGTAGATAAGGCTCACTGGTCCCAGGCTTCTGGGCATGCATGTACAGTAAAGTGTGCTGAGAGTTTTAAGTAGGAAGTAATTGTAATGCAGTAGCTTGGACCAGCTCATGGTGCTGGCCAGGGGATTTTGGATGGGTTATTAATGACTGTTTGGTTGGGTTGATCACATCCAGATCTGCTTCCACCACACCCTCGGGTTCCCCAAGGACCTCACAGCAGAATGTCTATAACCCGCCCGATGTCTCCACGTGGAATCCGTTTGATGATGATAACTTCTCCAAACTCACGGCTGAGGAGCTGCTGAACAAGGACTTTGCAAAGCTAGGTGACGGTAGGTTCATGGACGTGGCCTGCTCTCAGATTGGAAGATGGCATGGAACGATGATGCTTTCGGTCAGATGCTCCTGGGGTGCTCTCCTATGTGCCCATAAGAGCTAAATTCTTCCAGTTGCCCTTTTCAGTCCCTGTCCTCTTTGCTGAGCAGTTGCGATTAAATGAGCATGATCCTCAAAGGGAGAGGTACAAGCCACTTTTAAAGCAGCCTCGATCGGTCTGTTGTAGAAGCTACAGCTTAAACTCTGCTTCGTCTGCAAGTTATGATTTGCAGCAAGGGGCTTAAGGCACATCCTGAAATAGTGTCGTAAAAAATCTAGGTAAGCAACCTGCCCTCAGAATGGAAGTTTTTCCACTAAATCTGCGTCTGGCATTTCAGGGAAAGCTCCAGAAAAGATGGGCAGTTCCACAGAGAACTTGATTCCAGGTTTCCAGCCGGCTTCATCTGCAACCCAGGCAGATGCATTTGGTGGCCCTTCCTTCACTGCTGGATCAGGTGAGTTTGTGAATATGTCCTACAGGGCAGTGCCCAAACAGCACTGCAGAAAAACGGCAACTCTTCGTCGTAGCCTCTTTGAAAGGAAAGTAAAACTGCTACAAACTGAGTTGGTTTTTTGGTACTGAGAACTGTAGGGATAGGGTGGGTGCTTTGGTAAAGAAGGGAAGGCAGGAACGGCACGTGTGCTCCTCACAGGTGGGTAGTGGAGACAGGAGGTCTGTAGGCAGAGGTGAGGCTTTTGGTGAGGGAAGAAACTAAGCAAGCCCCTTAAGTTCACGAGGAAGCTGCTTAACATGTTGAAGTTCCATGTGGCTCACAATTAGAAGTAAAATACAGTGTGCAGTAAGGGAATTGGACTTGGGAGAACTTGGTCAGGCAAGCTGGAGGAGATTTCTGGCCTGCAGTTGTTCGGCTGTATGAAGGAGAGGAGCAGGGATAACGATGTCTGCACTGCAGAAGGAGAACAGCAGAGCAGGAGTGAGCAGGCAAAATCCTCAGAGTGCACAGTTTGTCTCATCATTGACAGTTCAATGGTGAAGGCAAGAAGTTTTGCACTGGCTGTGCTGCGTGGGTCCAGAGGCCAGGAGTCCTTGGCTGGTCAGAGGAGCTTTTCCACAGAGGCCTCTGCATGTGCGACCTTGGTGTCTCCTGTGGTACTTGGGTACCAAGGTTTTGTTATGAGCAGCCCCTTTTATGCCAAAAAAACCTGCGGTGAGTGCTGCTGCTTGTTTGTAGCTCTGCAGCATCGGTTCTCACCGAAAGCAGCGAAGACCCGCCAAGCACGGTATTGAAAGAGCTGCCTCTGGGAGCCCGACGTGCAGGTCCTCCTCTCCCCATCTCCTGCAGCCTTCGTTACTGGTGGCAAATGCAACCGACGCTTCCCCACAGCAGCGTGCCGACCCTCGGTGAGAGGAGTCCTGGGAAGAGACTGAAGGATCCTTTGTGGGGCAAGAAGTGACAAATGCATTCACGCTTATTTCTATTTATCAGAAGGAGATTTAGAGGAGCTTATTGCTGAGCTTGGTATTGTTGGCTCTTACCTGAGAATTAAGGAGTTGAAGTCCGTGACGCAAGAGTGCTCTAGGGGGTGGCTTTCTGAGTTTCTCTAGCTGTTCAGTGCCCTGTGAGGAGCTTGCGATATTCCATCAGCCTTTGTGGGGTGATGTTGAGTAGCAGCAGCTCCAGGTTCAGCTGCAGGGTACCTTCTGCAGAGCCTGAGAAGCACCTGCGCGTGTTCTGGGCTTTCTGGATGCTGTAGCCTGTTCAGTTCTTTTAGCAGTTGTCTTTAAAATGTGCCCCTTGACTCTCCTGCCCCGTGGTTCGGCATAGGAAGGTGTCTTGGAAATTCTTTTGGTGCTGGCACTGGGCTGGGTGCTTCTAGTCCTTTTCTTTTTCTTTCCTTGTGGACAGGAGCCTGTCTAAGCCTGTCTGATGCAAGATGCTGCATCTCTTGTTTCAGACGGAGGCCTGACGTGGGGGGGCTCGCCTGCTGCTTGTCCTTTGTTAAGGCATTTCACCTTCTGTGCCACTGTAAAGCGGGATAATAGCACTTCCCTTTCAAAGGATGTTTTGAGATCTGTGGGTTAAATTGTGTTGGAGAGCTACATGGTAATAGTTGTTTGGGTTTAGTTTATTTTTTATTTTTTTTTCCCCACACACTTGCAACATAACTTGTTCTGAGTGTGTGTTGCTCTTGTCAGGCCGTAGCTTGGACTCTGTAATACTAAGCTCTGTCTGAGCTGATGTTTTTGCGCGATGCTTTCTGCTTGTCTCTTCTCTGTTTCACTCTGCTTTTTCTCTTCCTGGTTACCAGCTGAAAAAACGAAAGACATTCTGAGTTTGGACACTAGCCCTCCTCTTCTGACTGTGCCTGATCCTTTCATTCCGCTCCCGTTATCCGACACGCCAGGTAACTGGAACTGAGTTTATGGAGGGGGGCAGATTGTCGTTTGTTTCTGTACTCTCAATCCCCCGGTTCTGTTTCCGGGCACACCTGAAGTCCTGGGCCTCAGTCCGTGGTGCTGGGTGCTGACAGGCTCTGCTGAGCTCAGTGGTAGTGTGATGTGTGGAGCTTTCTGCCCTTGGATATCTGCGTGGTGGCGGGAGCGGTGCTGAGCGCAAGAGCCCTTCGTTTCCACGGCAGACCCTAGGGTTATCACACTGTTTCTATTGCCAGCAATGTCGGTGTCTTTTTAAAGGCTCAGTATTCAAAGCCAAAAATAATCACTGGGTAATTACCTGTTCTGATATAAGCCATTTTCAAATTGGCCTCCAACTTTGAAATTGTAGCTTTTATTATTGTTCCTCTTTCTTTCCCGTTAAGAGTCAGTGTTACTTTGGCTTCCAAGGTCTCTTGCAAATGCGTGCTTCACGTGAAGCCTGAGTTAAGATGTAACCTTTTCTGATTTGGCAAAATTTTCTAGTGCAGCTGGTAGCTATTTCCATTTACTTTGCAGCACTGCTTAAAAGTCTTTCCTGCATGCACATTTCAGCAGCCAGCACTTTTTAGCACGATATTATGTAAGCGCTTAGGAGCTTATTTGCAAATTGGTGGGATTTGGAATGTGGGAATGTCTTTATCTTGGAGTTTCTCTAAGCTTTCTGGTGAATATGTGTGGTGGGCCTTCTTGTCAGCTAGCCCCAGAGGACGAGTGCTTGTTACAGCTCTCACCCTTGCCCTTAGCTCAAGCTGTGGATCACTGGTGTGTTGACAGTAGAGGACCCAAGCTTCAAAATGATGTGTTTGCAGAGATGGCATCTCTCCATGGGAAATTAGGCAGTTTGGGGTGGGGCAGTGGGGAAATCTGCGTTTCTCCATAACGTGGAACTTGCTTCCTTCTGGTTGATGCTCAAAAAACTGAGAAACGTGTTTTGGTTCAAAAGGGATTTTAATCATAAATGCTGCAGTTCAAGAAAAGAAGCAGAACTTCCAGACTTTCTCCCCCATGTGAGTGCCAAGAGGTGACCTGCCCAGCTATAATTTGAAAAGAACCTACAGAAGACAGATGACTGCATGTTTCTTTTCCTCCTCCCCTGAATGCTATTGCAAGTGTTGGCTTTACTGACTTGAAGCCTGTCAGCCCAGACTACGATGTAATTATCTGCCAGCACGCTCAACGCATGCAGTTGCACACCAAGACGGTTGTTTTCCTTACTGCCTGTTGCATTTTGAAATGGCACGACTGTGTGAAGCAGCCTTAGCTGCCGGAGCTCTGAAATTCTTTATGGTACAGAAACCACTGCAGAGAAACTGCCTTTCAACCCTGCCCTCGGGTATAAACTATCAGAGCAGCAGTTGTCTGCAGTTCTCGTGGTGCCGGGTTGCTTGTCCCACAAACCTGCCCCTGAGCGGTGTTGTATCTTTGCAGGCAGGTGCTAATCTCTCTGCCTGCGTGTACCTGGTCCCGTTGAGTTCTGTGGGTCTCCTTCCATGAGGGCAAAGCAGGGGGCAAGGGCAAGCACGAGATTTGGCTTTGGTGGCTTCCTGCAGGTTCCTGCCAAGATATTCCTAATTATTTTTGCTTTTTCTTTAACAAAAAAACTTGAGGCCGGGAGCCCGTGAATGAAGGAGCAGAGCCACGGACTTACCCTTAGCTTTGAAAACTGAGAGGGGTTGTCGCTGCTTGTAAATCCAACAGAAAAAGATAAGAATCCTGGATTTGGACTCAGGTTTTCAATCTGTGTGTCTGTCACGCAGAAATGTCGTCTTTGTTCTTTGCGTTACCTGTGCAGAAACATCCCTGCAGCAAGCACAGAGGTCTTGGACAAGAGGGATGTGCTGCCTTGTGTGGCAAAGGCGTTCTTTGCAGTGTGCCCCTTGGGTCGGCAGAGCTGGGATTGACCCGAGTCTCTCATACATCATCATCTCCAGTTGCACGTCTCCAGGCTGCCTTAGTTTTGTGCAGAAGCACAAAACTTCTGAATTTCTTTGAATGCGTGCTAAATACTTGCTTTATTTGGAAGATTTTTGTTTCTGAGAAAACCTTGATAGTGAATCTCTTCCCTTTGAAAACATTTTACATCTGTCTTTTTATAGACTGGGAGCGTGCAGAGCCCTACCCCTTGGTTATACAAGAGCGGTGTTGTTCAGAAAGGCTTTCACTACAGGCATAAGTGAGGCTTTTATTTGGTATTTTCCCTGTTTGTCATACAGAGCCAGTTCTGTCAGCTTTCTGCGCTTTGAACCTGTGACAGCTGACGGTCTGGCGGAGAGCTCAGTTTTGTTTTTTGGTCTTTTTTTGTTTGTTTTTTGGGTTTTTGTGGTTGTTTGTTTTTTTTTTTTTTTTTTTTTTTTTGCTTAAGCTGCAACCTTGCTCCCTTTGCCGGCACCCAAGGGTGCAGGTGGCACCACTTGAACGCTGGCCAGAGACCGACCTCCTTGGGCTTTCCCACCTTTCCTCTGTGTGCTTGGAAGGAAGATGAGCCTTTCTGTCACAGATTCCTGAGAAGCAACTAAATGATGCTTAACACGTGACAAATAGCCATAGTGTGCGTCCCCAGGCAGCCTAAATGTGTTCGGATGGAGGAGCGCGCTGCTGGCGGGGCTGCAGCCGGCAGATGTGACTTGGAGTGCGAGCGCTCGCTTGTAGGTTTAGCCAGATGACACTTGTAGACACGGTGTAGTCAGTGAAGACAAGCGGACAGCGGGGTCTAGCAGGCTGGCCTGTTTGTGTGGATCACGGCGCTGGAGGTGTGCGATACCCTAGAGGAGGCTGGTTTTCCTTTGCTGTGGGTAACAAGCTTCCCAGTACGTATTTCTAGAGGAGAGGTAACGTAGCACCCTACGGAAGGCAGAAATACCAGCTCAGGGTAATGATCAAGGGCAAGTCAAATGGTTTTCAGTCTATTCCTCCTTCTCCAATGAGTAACGGCTGCAATTCTTAATGGAATTGTAACTAGTAAGAGGAGCTGGCAAGAGGTATGTAAAAATACGGCAAAACATCTGTTAAAATAAGGGAGAATTAAATATTCATGCTGAAAACATTTTTTTTTTCCTTATGCATGTGCAGGAAAGTGAGCCAAGTTCTTTTTAATAAGCTTATTGTAGGCTTCACTGCTGATTAATTATAATGGGGTATTTGACCAGAATGGCAATTTTTCTGCTATGTGTGGCTACTTGATGTCTATCAGTATGAATTTAGCTCATACAAACGAGCGTGGGAGGCGAAATTTTGCACAAGGTATTCTGGACACCTGAAGTTCAGCTGAGTTACATAGCATCAAGATGGATCTTTTCCTTTGTCCTTGAGGCTCCACTCCGTGAGTAGTCCCAATTCTAGGGTTTTTAAGCCTGCTTTAAGAAGTATTTAATGAGAGGTTTGACCCTCACCACGTGAATACTTCTGCTTTAGCCCCTGTCCCTTATTAACTACTGAAATTTAAATGCTTACGTGCTGTGTTGACGCAGTTACCCGCACTCTTCAGTCATCAGTTGGTTTCAGGAAAGGTTTTAGATATGTCCTTTTTACTCTAGAAACGTCTGCTCAGATAAACAGGTTTTGGAGGAGTGGGTGGGCCCAGTGAAATGCCCTGTGAGATAGGAAAGGAGTATCCCTGGTGCTGTTTGTTGGTTTGGGCTGGGAGGGGGTGTCTGCTGCTGGCTCTGGTTGCAGATCAGCGTTCTTCCCCCAGGTGCCCTGTGCTGCTGGCAGTCCTGGCTTATCCTCCACTCTCTGCAGAAGAGGAGAGAGGGAAGAGGTGGTGGGTGTGGGCCCTTGGCAGCAGAGCAAGCGAGGAGAAGTTGTTGAGCAGCAGGACTAGGTGTGAGCGCTGAGAAAAAGCAGCTCTGCTCCTCCCTGCTACTGGATGGAGGAGAAACTCCCCCGTGCTGCGGAACGCGCTGCGCCGATTCCTGCGCGGGCTGAGCTGTGTGCGCAGGGTGGTGGTACTGGCGGCCTCTGCATCAGTACCGAGCGCGATGCCGCCTTTGCGTGGGGTCAGTCGTCTTTTTTTTTTTTTTTTACACCTCTGCTAAAGAGAAGGCATCATTCTTTCTTTGCAAATTTACAAGACCGTTTACCCTGCGCAATAATTCAGCATACCGGTACTGGCTGCAGCCGAGAGGCAAGTGTGTCTTCAGAGGAGTTTGTTTGTTTGAAGAGCAGCAACACCAAGCGGCCTCTGCAGCGTTGCCTTACCCGTAAGGGAAAGGGAGACAGAAATTCCGTGCCCGGCACAGCTAAGTAAGCACACAGGTATAGCTGGGGGAGGAAGCGCAGGCCGAGAAAGCACGCCTGCGCCACCCGGGCACGCGCTGGACACTCACCTCTGACAAAAAGGGAAACGGCGTCGCTTATTAACGAGCCATTGTCCTGTTGGAGTTCTCCAGAGCTTTTCAATAGCACTTCAAGAATGACTTTTGCCTTTTTATTTCCTTCAAGTACTCACGGACTTGCATGTTTTTACTCACCCCAGAGGATGCTTATCGGGGCTAAGGAAGCAGATGTTTTGCAGTGCAATTTCAAAACAAAGCGTGTCCACACCCTTGCCATGTTTCTGGAGCTAGCTATCAAAAATGTGTGGCCCTGATAACCATTCCTGCTCGAAACATAATTGGCTTCAAAAATAGGGGGTTTAAGCAAAACTCTATTTTTCTCATTGTGTTCTAACGTGTGACCTGCGGACTGGGTCGCTCTGCAGGGTGCCAGAGCGGCGCTGCGAGCTGGAGGTGTGTTTCAGGCTATCGCAGCGTTTGAAGAACTGCAAGTGGGAAAGAATGGTGAAGGCTTGAGATCAGACTGCTGAAGCTGGCAGTTTCTCACACCTGGGAGCATGAACTCAGGCTCAAACCATTGACATCCTTGTTGAAACACACAAGTTCACCTGCTTTAACAGGGCCACTATTACTACTGCGGGAGGACTTCTTTATTTTTGTGGCACAAAATGCTTGAAGTGTTTTCAATCAGCATAACTCTCTCTATCCCAGGCCCATAAATTCTGAGAAGATAACTGTACACCCACCTGTGTCAGGGTGTTGATAACAACTGTAAGAGAAAACCTCTCTTTCTAATAATTTACTTTTCTGCCAAGAGGGCACACTGAGATAAAGTAATTGCAGACAGGTGCAAACACATATTGATGTGTGCTGATGATTTGAGTTTACATCTTGAGCTGGGAAGATGGAACAGGGGAACTACTCATCTACTAACTTGAATTAGTTGCTGTATTTTTAATTGAGGGTGCAATATAGTGTGTTGATACTTGGGAGCAACAAAGCCAGTGGGCCACAGGGATCCCAACTAAATGAATGTCAGTAGTAGCTAGTGCTGTTTCTGTCTGGGCTTTGAGTTTGATTCAGAGGGGTATTATTTTACAAATATTTGAGATCTTGAAAGTTAAACTAAAATTGTTTGATTTTGATCTCTTAAGGAGCCACTGTTAAATGTTGTTCTACTATTTCTATGGTGTTTACAAAGTCATGTCCGTATTTAAAGCATACCGATTCCATTTTTTCCCCCTTTGTCTCTCTACTTGTGCTATATAAGAAACAATTCCATTTCACAGAAACTCCATTAGGAAAATTAAAGTCCAGTGCCTTCCTTTTGATTACTCAAAGTCTTCTGTTGCTGGTGCAGGGTTTCCTTCAATCTTTAATACGTGGTTAATCAATAGGCAGAAATCTTTCTGGGTGACTAATCTATACCTGCTTTGGTAATTTGCCCTCCCACTCGCAGCACAGTTGACTTGGCAGGATTTTTACAACTTTGTCTTTCTTTCTCAGTTGACATCCGAAGAAAAGAACTCTGCTGTGTGCTCTGTTGAATTGTCTTTCTTTTTGCTATTCCTCCGCGGTACATGAGTGAGTAATGTTCTTACTGTGTGCGGTGCCTGGCTGGTGGACTTTTTTGGCTTTGAGATGTTGCATTTTGATTGTTCAGTGTGTTACCAACTTATGATGGATTTTTGCCCTCTGTTCCCCTTTTTAACTTGCAAGTTTCTCAGGAATCTTTTTTCTTTCTAATAGCCTGCTCTAACTAAAAACCCATTTTCCTCCCTCGTATCTTCATTTATATTTTTTTCATAACTCTATTCTGTCTTAAAATGCTTTCTGCCTATACTGTGTGGCTTAACGGCTATATTGCCAAGTATAAATGCAGCATGCCAACTTAGTCTTTGGTAGTGGTGGTGGTGCAGATGCAAAGTCTGTGCAAACTGACTGATGGTAAATCTCAGAAATCAGTTTTGTGCATGTGTTAGAAATGAAGGGATCTGAAGGAAAAGGTCAATTTTCTCACTGGATTGCCCCAAAGCTGTGCTGCTCAACCTACGCGTGGGGATTGAACTTGCTTGCTTGTCCCGTGGTGTATAAATCCATAGTTAATTCTGCTGATGCTAAATGGCATTACCTCCTTCTGATGTTCGTGCGATCAGAGGAAAGGCTCTTGCTTTCGTTCCCAGAGGAAGCGATTTGGTTTTCCAGTCTCCGAAGCTGCTAGCATCTGCCGTTTGGGGCTGCCTCGGGGAGCTGTCGGCTCTGTAGGCTCCTGCTTTGCCTTTTCTGCAGCCTGTTTGGCTTACTCTGACTACGATAGGAAACAGTAATTTCTTCTTGTGAGGAACGGGCAACTTAAGAATATGAAACATGCATCTAAAGGCTGCAGTGTGCAGCTGGGCTTCAGCTCTGGAAAGGGTTGATAGTGCACTTCTTACACACACACACAAACCCACACACACCCACGTGCTTTTTAGCTTAGACACCTTCTTAAGACTTGTGAATGAATCTTGCTTACTCAGCGAGCATCCTTACTAGCTGATGCAACACCATAGCAAACTTGCTGCCATCCCGTCAGGACTGGAACTGGACAAAGTAGAGAACTGGACAGCAAACGAAGCAGCATTGGTGAGATCAGTCCTGAGCCCGAACCAAGCTGACTTCCCCTGAGACCTGGGAAGCGTCTGGCAGGTTTTCCCTAGGCTGGCTGGGGAAGGGGATGCCTCCAAGAGGCAACCTCGTGTGGGAGCACAGGTGTGGATTCAAAACACACATTTCCCGGCTGGAGCTTGTTAAAAGCCCTTCCCGAGAGCCCTTCAGGAGCTGTAGGATATAAAATACCTTTGTATTGGGCTACATGTTCTTAACATTGTTTATCCTTGGGCTTGTTTATGTGCCTGCATACGGGTAATGTGGATACCTCTACTGGATTTGGGGCAGGAGGACATCTGATGCCATAAAATCCTGAATCTAACTGCATCACGATTAATACAGAATGTGTTTCGTCCTGTCACGCTGCAGCCTGAGCTCTACACATGCACGAAATTAATTGCAATGGGCCCTGGAACTGCAACATAGATGAAGTTTCTCTTCGTTTATTTCTTGTTGTGTTGCTGTTTGCTCCATAACTGATAGTCTTTGCCATTGGGACCACTTCTAAAGCGCAGCTTGTGATTGTGTGCCCGCATGCCTGGAGAGTCACGAGAAACAGGTCCTGTAGTGGCAAAACACCTCTCTTGGCTTCCCTCCAGTAGATCGTTGCTAGGGGGATGGCACCGGGTGTTCTAGAGAAGTCCAGAGGCCAGGCTGCAGCCTTCGTCTCCTCCTGCAAAGGGCAGATAGGTGCTGCATGCCCTGTTGGAGGAGTCTGTTCTGCAGTTGATCACTTTCTGTGTACGTGCCTTGGAACTGTTTTGTTCGTACAGATAACACGAGGGACTTTAGCTATCCCAGCTTTTCCTGTTCTTGCACTGCTGCATTTCTTACTTATTTAAATTATTGAGCATCGCTGCCTTCTCACCATCTCAACCATGACTTTGCTTGCAGGTGAAGCAGCTTATCTCTTTGAAATTAAAATTAAACTTCTGCTAGAGAATTCCCTTGGTAGCAGGACCCAAAATACAGTTTGGTGTCGTGAGTGTTTTTATGTTCTATTTCTGCGTGCAGTCAAACTGCAGCTGCCTGACGTTCGTGTGCAGGGAGACAGTGTAGCATGCAGAAGACACCTTCTTGAGTTCCTGCTTCGATGAGCGGAGCTGTGGTGAAGCAGAGGCTTAAGAGCTGGGTTTATTTGCCACTGCAAAGGCACGTAGTGTGCTGGACTTGAAGTTTGATGTGGGTTCATGAGAACTTCCACTAGCATACATGTCTTTAGCTGATACGCTTATTAAAAAAAAAAAAAGAGGCCAAACCGACCCCTGCAGAGAAGGTATTCCTGGTTACTAACACAGAACCACGGATTGCGCTGGACCTTCGCTAACTTTTTCCTTTGCTCCTAGTTGAACGTGAATTTCCCCTCCACTTAGAGTGACCGCTGTTCCTTATCTCTTATTCCCACAGGTTAGTACAAGATGCAACACAAAACAGAAACAGAATGAACTGCTAGGCCTCGAAACGGGCTGAGGCATCTGGGGTTTGTTGCCTTTGGTATCTTCTTTCCCGTTCATCCCAGCACCTTCTTGTTCTTGTTGAACTTCTCGGCCTCACTCGAAAGGGAATAAAAGTTCCTTCTAATCCTGCGCTAAGGGGCTCAGTGGCTGCCCGTGCCAGCGCTGGCAGGTCAGCACCAGCAGTGAAGGAAGCCGGGAAGGCGATCGCGTGAGACAAGTCACAGAATAAGGCAAAGAACCACTGACAGTCTAAAGCTTTGCATAAAACTGGGCGAACCCCAGGGGATGGGAGGGAAAACTGATGTGTAGGGCGAAACCCACGGTGTTTAGTCTCGTAATTTCTGGATGTTTAAAAAAGTGTGGCTGAGCTCAATAGGCAACTTCCTAGTACCTGAGCAAGGGGCAGTTCCACTGTGTTAAATGGAAATCTGCAGGAATGAAAAAGGAGGAAACGAGAAAGGTAAGGGTGAAGAATGGGGACTTCAAGGAGCAAGACACTAGGGAATGGGGTCGTAAAAGGAGTGATTACTGTACGTATAGGGGTTGGAAGAGAGAGGCTGATGCAAATGTCTTGAAGAGCTGGGCAGTGGCAGAGGGGCCGAGTCTCTAGAAGGGGACCGCGTTCGCGGTGTGCGTACAACACGTACAAACCTGTCTCGGAGCAGGAGCCAAACCCAGTCTGAAACCGCCCACCTCGGAGGCAATCCGTAACTTCTCCCGCAGTTGCCCCGTGCCTCGCTGTCGGGATTAAGTGATTGGAAACGCTGTTGGAGTCGGCTGCACCCCGGCAGACACCGGTTACCTCGTTGCTTCCCTCAGGGAAAAGGAACGGAGCATGTTCCCTGTCGTCTTGTCCCCAAGTCTCTCTCCTGTGTTGCGTCGTTTTCCCAGTGTACTATAATCACTTCCATCCTTCTTAGCTCCCTTTTGATGACATTAACACATCTTTTTTTTTTTTTTGTTGTTGCCAAGCCCCTGCTCCCGGCCTCTCTGTTCATCCAAGGAAAAAGCCCCTCTTTGTGCTGCCGAGGAGGATGCCTCTGCGCTTGGGGTGCATTTTCTTTGGCAAATCCGACTTTAAAATTGGATATTCCTCATAGGGGTGGGAAGGTTTGATGTACGTTCAAGGCTGCAGTTCAGCAGGTTTTTCCTTCCAGCTGACCTTCTTCAGGCCTTTAATGTTAAAGCAGCTGCCCCTTGGGTTGGTTTCTAGGCTCCCTTCCCCTCCTGGTTGCTTTTAGTGTGTTGGCTTCTGAAGTTTTTCACGGGGAGTAGAATTTGTCCTGCTTTGAATAAGCAGTTCCAAAGCTGCTAGGCTATTTTATTATTTATATGGAGCAATAAAAAAAGATGGATTTTATTACCGTATATGTAACAGTGCAATTTAAGCTTTTCTTTGGCTTTCTCAGCATGTGAGTCTTTTTTACAGCAGTGTTCCGGAGCCTGTGCTTTTGTGCAGTTATGAGCACGTTTACTTTGGATAATAAATAATAACACCAGCCTTTGAACTCAAAACGTAAAATACAGATGTAAAAAATTTTGTAAATATATAGCTGTGGCAGGGCCACAGCTCATTCTAATGTTAGGTTATAAACGCAGCTGTTTGAACAGTTTGTCCGTGTGGAGGAAATTTTGTCAGCGCTGTTCTGTCAAATGCGATTACTTCCAGGAAATCCTGGAAATGTTCTTTATCTTCTGTGAAGAAACCCCTGTGAAAGCTAAATAATTAAGGTCATTATTGAAAACCTGGTTACTATGATTGTGAAATCGCTCATCCCCCAGATCGATAATGGAGATGAACGTTTTGCCCAGGCTATCTAAATTTCTTTGTGTGAAGGATAATGGGAACCACAGGAGTTGTACTGCTGAGAATGACATGTCTGATTTGAAACCTGATAGTTGAAATAATTAATTGGTAACTAGACAGCTGTTTAACCCAAGGGCAAGTTCTGATGTCTGGCACTGTGGTGTCTCAGTGATTTCTGTTTCTGCTTAAGCTCTTCCGCGCTGTAACCATTCCATTCTTGGGCAAATGAGTAGGTGTTGTGTACCTAGCGCTAGCATCCTGAGCTTCTGGTCGCCTCTTCTGCTTCTTGTCATGATACAAAGACTAACAAATGCAAAGACTAACGAATACAAAGACCTCCCCAGCACAGGAAGGTGAGGGGGGAAGAACTGAAGGTTTTATTTATTTAATTTGCCTTTCAGTGGGTCACGTTAAGCTTTTGTGCTTTGGGTAGGAGTGAAGGGCCTGTGTGCTGTGTTGCAGTGGCTCCTCGGGGAGAGCAGCGTGCAGCGGGCGAGGGTGTCCTCGGCTGTCTCAGATGACCGTGAGCAGCTGCCCCCCATATGTCTAAGTGAAGTGTTACTCGCACAGAAAATTGTCAGGCTCAGAAGAGATCTGCACACGCTGGACTATGAGCCAGTGGACTGGGCACCTGATTAATGTTGTCTCTTTTTTTTTTTTTTTCCCCTTGCTTTTTTTTCTCTGTTGCTTTCCTTCCTCCTTTTCCTGCTTAACCCAGAAAAACTGATTGAGGGACTCAAATCTCCTGAGACTGCGCTTCTGCTCCCTGATATCCTGCCTCTCGCTGACCCCTTCGGTAGCACGTCAGACGCTGTGAATGGTAAAAAAAAAACCAAACAACTTAGGGTGCCTCTTCCCCTCTGTCTCACATGGCATGTCTTGTCCCGCATGATACCTCTGCGTGTTTAATCCCTCCAGGCTCTCAAAACAGCCGCTGATATTGGTGAAACACAGTGTGATAGGAGGTTGTGGATTACGCTGAGGCAGACCTGCCTGGTCTCCGTGGGACTAGTGTCTGATCAGCGAAGACTCTGTATTTGCATTTAAAAATCTGGGCTCGCTGATTAGGCATGATAACGTGGCGTGGTTGGGCCTTGTGTGTTCTTCTGGGCTTGGCAGAAGAAAGCTAATAGTTGACTGAAGGAGAAGGTGCAAAAAATCCCTCCATTTCTGTGAAAGGCTTCGCTGTCAGCGCGACCCAGGCACTGAGCCTGTCTGCCCATCGACCCTCGGCAGGATGGGGAGGACGGCGTTGCCCGTGACCTGGGGCATATGCTGAGAATAAACATGGTAGGCTGCCGTGAGCCCAGATGCAACAGGCTCCGGGCGGTATAAAGATCTTCAGAGTGTTGCAGAACTGTTTGGTCTACTTGCCAAATGTATTAAAGACTAATAATTGCAGGCTGCAGTTGGTTGCAATCCGCTGCTTTTGTGGGTTTGGGCTGCAGCCAGCGTCCCCCAGCTGGCTGGTTGCAACCTTGTAGCTTTGAATAGAGAGGTAGGAATTGAGGGAACCTTAGTAGCAAGACTTTTTCTCCCTTTTGCAGTTTTCGGCAGTTGTCTGAATGCTCTTAGATAATGATCCCACAAGTCGCAGGCACAGACACACGCTGCTGTGCAAACAGAAACGTTCGATAATCCCTCAAAGCTGACCGGTTAGATCGCCGCTGGTCCTGGCGTTTGACCGAGTGCGTTGCTGCTGTTTAACTTGGTCATCGCCTTGATGTTGGTCCTTGAGGGAGAGACCCAGACCAGCGTTACACCTGGCTGGTGTGACCGTGCCAGTTACCTTCCACGCCTCTCCCCCTCCCAGTTATGCCTTCTATAAAACCAAATCTTTCTTTCCAGCCTTTGTAAAAATCTCCTTTTTGTATCCATAAATGGACGCCAGGATCGGACGATACTGGGGGCTGGCGTTTTCAATAGGGTGTTGAGTTCCAAAACTCGATCACCCCTCCGTAGGGTCCGCAGTCTTTGCTCCACTGGGCGCTCCAAATGGGAAAAAAGGTCCCACGTCTTGGCTTTTTACAGGCTGAAGTGGGAACGTGCTAAGGGCTCTGCAGTAGGTATTTTAATGATTTGTTGCTTCTAATGCAAGGGGACTCCTTAAAGGTCAGTGTGTTCCTTTTGCTGGAAGAGGATCTTGCAAAAACTTGCAGTTGTTTGCCCAGCCCCAGGCCATCTGCTTAGCTGCAGGGCGGGCGTTATTACCTTCCCACCCTCTGGATATTTCAAATTGGGCTTGCCCAAATTAAAATAAATAAAACCAACCCGACAGAAAAGCCTCAAACACAACAAACACTAATGTGTTACGGTCTTCCCTCGCGGAAGTCTGACTTCAGCCCCTCATTGCTGCCAGTATTAAAGGGTCTGTCACGCAGCAGACACACGTTAAAGGGTCACTAAAGGATTCAGACAGCTGCCGCCTTCGTTCCTGCTTACCCTGTGTCTTGCAAACTAACCTCTGGCTTCTTCTCTGCTCTGGTGTTTTGCACGTTTGGAAAGGAAAACCTGACGTAGCTGTTGAGAGTCTCATACCGGGCCTCGAGGCTCCGTTGCCCCAACGCCTTGTGTCACAGACCGAGTCGGTTGCCTCCAACAGAACAGGTTGGTGCGGCAGGAGGGTGCTGGGGGCAGGGGCGCGTCGTACCGGCGCGGGCTGTGTAAGTCCGAAAGCGCTGTCCGCTTCAGCATGAGCATCTGCTTTTCCCACCAGTGTAAACTGGGCTTGCTTGTGTGTCTTGTGCGTGCGTGCTGCATGGTTCCTTGAAGGTCAGTGTTGCTTGTCTCCTGGCAAGGAAGGGTACAGTGTTCCTTCAGCCCACCCTTACAGATCCGTAGGGGCCGGAGTATCGCTCCGATGAAGTGCTTCTGGAATCTGGAGCAGTCACTGGCTTGCCTGTTCCGTTGGGGCACGGCAGTAAACAATTCCTGTCCCTTTCTGACTGCAAAGGCCTTGGTCTGGCCACTTCTGCAGCAGATGGACTGGTCCTCTTTTCAGAGGTCTCTTGTGGAACAGGCAGAGACTCCCTGGAAATCTCTCCCCGCACTCCCCTTCTCTGCCCCTGCTTTAACCTGTCACTTGTGTGGGTTTTCGTGGTGTTGCTCAGCGTTGGAGGGCAGTTAGCCCCGGAGGATGCTAAACATGTTGCTGAAGGTGTTGGGCATCCCTCTGCCCTCGCTGCAGAGCAGTACGGAATGTTTTCCATCACCAAACCTGGTAGGTTTTGTGCTGGCTTTGCACCAGAGCTGTGTCTGTACACCGGGCGGACGGGAGCAGGAATGTGAGAATGTGAGTTAACAGTGTTTGTGTCCTGTTTAATGCTTCCTCGCGCCTTTGGATGCTAACCCGGACTCAGACTCTCTCACTGGGGAAGACTCTCTGCTTGACTGTTCCCTGCTTTCTAATCCTGCCGCTGACCTCTTGGATGAGTTTGCTCCCGTAGCTTTCGCAGCTCAACCTCACAAAGGTAAATGTCCCTTTGCCTCTAACACCCCATCCGTCCTGGAACGTGGTCTGTAGCTGTCGTGAAGCGAAGGTGATACCAGTTAACACAAGCAGATGCTCTGACCTGTCTGCTGGAGGTGGTTGGTTGGGTTTTTTTTTTTGTTGTTTTTGTTCCCCACCCCCCAAGTCATTGTTTTGGGTTTTTCTTCCAAGCTGGTGAAACTTGGAATCTACATTGAAGTACTAAGGTAAAAATATATAGATAAAAGTATTCGGCTTGACTGTAAAGACAAGGTTTGTCAAGACGGGTGGCATCTTCCATGAAGCAGGGGCACAGCAGAAGGGAGAGGGCTTTTGTGTGCAACCCTTCCGCAGGTTTGTAAGTGAAAAAAAGAGCGCTCCAGTTCTGCTTTGTGCACGTGGGATTTAAGACCTGATTTTATGCTGCATTATTGACTCCGGAAGGGAGCCTGATAATTGTCCAGACTGGTGTCACAGGCTTTGGAAACGAAAAGAATTTCATTTTTTTTTGGTTTGTTAGAGTTAGCGTCCAAGGCATGTGACAGATCTTTCAGATCTAGAGAATGTTTTACTCTTCAGAGGTTATCAGGAGAAGGTTCTTGAGTCAAACTGCAGTGTCACAACAAATAGGAATGAAAGTCTAAGTGCAATATCCAACTGGAAAATGGAACAGTTTCATAGTAACACAAAAAAGCGGAGCTGAAGAAAAGCAGAGCGTGTGTGGTAATTCCTCCGAGCTGCAGATCAGCCCTGGCAGTACATCAGTAGTGGAGCTTGAGCGGAATTGTGGAAACACTCTTTGGGGACCGGAGTTCTGTTCTCTTTCCGTTGAGTAGAGCACCCTGGGGAGCTGGCTCCTAACGGAGGTGGCTCCCCCCCCCCCCCCCCCCCCCCCCCCCCGCCAGGGTGCAGAGCATCCCACTGAAACCCGGGCCCTCTCCGTGCGGTGTGGCTGGAGCAGCGGCACCGCGGTAGTTTGAAGAGCTGTGGGCTGAGTGCAACTTGCACGGTGTGGGCTGACGTGGTTGTGACTGGCAGCAATGTCCCCTGGCAGCAATGTCCCCTGGCAGCAGTGCCAGGTGTTAGCGGGTGACTCGCACGAGCAAAGGTTGCAGTGAGTATCGGGTAGCGCCCGCCCACCCAGGTGGGAGCGAAGACCAGAACTTCTGTGCTATTTGCCGCTGTGAAAAGCGAGGCCCAGGGCACAAACCCGAGCTACTGGGTGCCCCTTGACGGTGGGTTTTGCTTAGCTTATTTGGTAAGTATCCCTATAGCAACAGAAAACGATCTGTCCTCGGAGGCATCGCAGTAAAAACAGTCTGGAATCAATTTTTACACTTGATGGCACCTCAAAATGAGTTTGTGTTTTTCATAGAGCTTTTGGGTTTAAACAAGCGGTTGTTCTAATTGCTCGTTGCTATAGTACAGTTCCATGCCACTTTATTTTGAGTAAATGGCTTGAAATGTGTGTCGAGCAGTTATTACTCCATGTCTGGAACATAGCAAAGCCAAAACATTATCGGTGTGACTTAATGAGAAAATGAATTAACAGACTCCTGCATGACTTCTCCCAGGCTGCCCTGCTGTTCCCTCTGGGATGCGAAAGGCTCGCATTTGATGAGGAAAGTGAGACTTCTGTTAGCAGCAGGGAGGAGAAAAATATTAAAGTCTTCCCAAACTCATTTATGGCTTGTTTTCAGACACTGCTTTTACAGCTCTGGGTGCGGTCACTAACTGTACATCTGTCTCAATCTTTTTTTTTTTTTTTGTTTATCCTGGCTTTGGTGATGTAAAGCACCTTTGGGGCAGATGCTGCTGTCCGTGGGTATAATCAGCCTGTGGAACTGCAGCGCCGCAAGTTAGCGGTGGGACCAAGGGAATGAAAAAGCAGCCATGGTCTGAGCATGGATTGATGCTCCAGCCATGCCATAGCATCCTTTCCCTTGTCCTTTGCTGTTTTCTGGCCTCTGAATTTTTGCTCAGCCTTCAAATTGGCATTTGCTGAATACAGCACCAAGCTGCACGTGTGCGAGAGGGGAGAATTTTTCTGCTTGTGGTGATAGATAGTCACCAAGGTGAGCTCAAAAGCTTTGAAAGGAGCTTTGCCTGAATAGGGAGACTTGCCAGCCTTTCCCTCCTCTTAGGAAAGATAGTCCACAATTGGGCAGTGCTCCTTCAGGAGCGTCTTGTCCAGCAGACTTCAGAGCCATGAGCAATTGCACGTGTAACTGAAGTGAAATGGAAATAGGATGCTTGCAAAGGCTCCCAGGTAGGTTGAGAAGAGCCACAAATAGGTAACTCCAGATGCAGAATGACGACGAGATGAGACTTTCCATTAAGGCGAAACACCTCTGTGTCTTTGCTTTGCAGGCTGGTCTCTGATAAAATTTGTGGGTGTGTTTTTCTGGGTCTGATCCTCCAGAGGACACTGTATTTCCACAAGTGGTTTCTTGCATCATCTCACCCCAAACGTGTTAGCTTATTTGTCATCTTTAGGTAAAGCGCTTTTGTTCTTGATAGGAGTCAAACAGGAACGTTCCTGTTCCTTGGAAACCATCGACTTGTACGTGTCCTTGCTGGCTTTCAGAAATGTGGCCTAGCTTTTGGACCATATTTCTGGTCCAGCTTTTGGACCAGCTTTTAGAAGGTATTTTAGGTGTCTGAAGTAACAAGTAGTGATGCACAGCGAGTATGAAAGTCTAAAGGGACATAATTGCCTGATAAGGCAGATAAATGTCTCCTCTACTGGGGAGATCGTTGAAAGTGCCTCCCACCAAGTGTCTAACTGTGGCTGACGTGGTTTGAAATCAGTGGACTTCTGTGCCAGAACTGCTCTAGGGACCTTTAAAAAAAAAAAATCATCTCTCTCAGTATCTAGTTATGTCTTCAGGCATCAAAACACCTTGGAAATCTGACTTCATATTGCACTTTTTCCTTTATTGCTCAGGGGTTTTGTCTCACGTAGATGACTGGAATTTCTTCTGTGATTTTTTGTTTTTTCCCCCCAGCCCTTTTCTTCTCCCTGTGCATGAGAGCTGGTAGCAGGAGAGCCAGATTGCGCTCTTAAACTGTACTAATATCTGACAGCACTGGACGATGGCAAGGAGCACCTCTGGTCCTCGGGAGCTTAAGCTGCAGGCTTTTACCACAGCTTTGAACTATGCCAGTTGTTAAGCCTTCAGATCGGCTGAATTTTATTTTGGTTCTCATGACTTGGCTTGCTTTTTGGTTTGTTTTGGGTTTTTTTTTTTTCCTCTCTACTTCTGTATTTAATTGGCTCTCTTACTTACCTTCTTTTACCAAAGACTTATCAACTTTATTTCACCTTTGAAATGAAACTCCTGTTTCTAAACCCTGTCTCAGAAAACATAAAGATGTTCTAACACTTTTTAGCAATTCTAACCAGCCTTCTCTGCTATCTTTGCTTCTTTACCTCTGTTTCTCCTTTATGCTGCAGAAGATACTAACCTGATATCAGGCTTTGATGCTCCTGAGGGCTCTGAAAAAGTGACAGAAGATGAGTTTGACCCAATTCCAGTGTTGATATCCAAAAATTCACAAGGTAAGCCAGGATGTGGGGGTGAAAAAGGGAAGGAAAAAAAGAAAACAATTAACATAAATTAGTTCTGGGGCAATGGTGCTGCAGCACACGTGAACTAGTTCAAATTGTAAACTGTAAGGTGCTATCACCGTAGTATTTAGTGAGCTTAGTTGTTCTCTGACTTGCATTGGCCTTGAAATTTCTCTAGATTCTCTGTTTGTGAGAAGATTGCATGTCCAAAAAGATAATAGAGGCGTGCAAGTATCTTTAGGTCCCGTGAAGTAATTCCTACCAGCCTGCCAGGCAGGGCGCACACATACCTCTGCGTTCCCCGATGGTCCTATTTACTGTTCAAGCCAGTGAAAGAAGGTCCTTCGACTTTTAAGTTAACCTGGCGTGAGGCACAAGAAAGGGAGACTATGATCATCCTTTATAACTCTGAAACTCCTGCTAAAAGAGAGTTTTTTCACTTCTGACTGATGTCTTTCAAAGGTGCTTGTGGGAACTGAGTGTGAGAAGTTTGGTGGACCGGTACCCACGCCCTTTGAAGGGCTTTGAGCAGTCAGAGTCCTTAGGACAGAAACTGGAAAGTGTTTTGTTTTCACAGCGTGCCCGTCACCTAGATCACATCAACGTGATCTTTGCAAACAGTTTCAGCCTTGTTCGGGCTCAGTATAAGAAGCAGCATTTCATTAAGAGACATATAATAGTGCTGCGTTTTGTAAGTCTTGCAGGGACAGAAGTAGGCAGCCTTTTGCAGTCTGGTCAGTCAAGTAGGTCTTCCCTCTGCAGTCACGCTGTTGAAAAGTTTTAGTTACAGCTTTTCATATGCTAGCGTAGGTTTAAAGGCATATTCCAGGGCTCCCTTTTGTGTGACTTTTTTTTTTTTCTTTTTGGTTTGGTTTTTCTTATTTCCCTAACTCCCACTTTTGTTTATGGCAGGAATGTGCTGTATGCCTGCTCTGCATCTAATGCTAGCTTTCAAAGACTGATGCTCATTAGTAAAAGTTCTGAGACCTTAGAAAATCTGCTCCTGCTGAAAATGAGAGAAGATTTCTAGCCAAGCTGGGCCAAGATAGCCTACCTTGAGTAAAGAGGAGCATCTTCCCTTCAGTGTCAAAGTACCAGTTCTAGGAAGCCACGTGGTAGCTCCATTCTCCTTGAAGTAGCTGGCAGCTCAGAGGTGCTCTTAAAACAGCAACTAATTTTCAAGATTTAAAACTTAGAATAGTTCTTTTTATAGGTTGTGGGGGCTCTTGTAATTGCTTTATAGTGCCTTTAGTAAGGACAGAATTCTGCAGCTTGGTTGTAAACCTTGGGGAAAAGAAATGGTTTGTAGAGGTTTGTTGGCTGCGGTGATGTTTTCCCGTGCAAGCCTGGCGAGCTGGGGTTGGGGGGGTGGGGAGAGGGTGGAAGAGCAAGCAGGGGGTGTTGTTGCTATCGTGATGCAAGTAATGAGAAGAGCTTGAGCAAACTTTCTGTTTTGCTTTTGAATTTTTCTTTTCTTTCTTGCTTGATCTTGAACATCTGAAACTGTCGTGTGTGTGTGTCCTGTTCAATACTGAATTCCTATCTCTCACACTTTCAGGTGGGCATTCTAGAAACAACAGTGGAAGCTCTGAGTCCAGTCTTCCCAACATAGCCAGGTCTTTACTGCTGGTGGATCAGCTCATAGACCTGTAGCAGTGACACAGTAGCAGACGCAGTTTCTGTAACGTACCTAATCCTCCGTTTTCATTTCCAGAAGAGTTACCTTCAGTTGTGGTTCTTTTGGGCTTTTTTTTTTTTTTTTTTTCCTCCCCTTTAAAAGAAAAACAAAGCTGCCAACAGGAGACAGTCGCCCACCTTTCTCCCCATCTTCCCATGCCCTGGGAAAGATTCTGTCTCAGTTCTCCAGGTAGTCCTCTCTACAGCTGGTAAAAAACAAAACAAAACAAAAACAAACAAACAAAAAAACCTGTCATGGTTCCGTCTGCACCGTCCTTAGCCACCCCGCTGAGATGTACACATGGCACCGTGGAAAGCCTAACTGTAAATGAATTAGATAATTGTAGCTGATGTATGATCCCTGCGTACAACAGACTCCTTTCGCCTTAGAGTAGTGCGTGAACAACTGTGTTTCAATCTTTGCGTTTGTGTTTTTGGGTTTGGTTTTTGTTTTCTTCCCGTTTTCTGATGACTGGGCAGGAGGAAGGGGCCAGGTGAGCTCGGTAGGGACGTCCCTCTCCTGCAGATCGCGGGGTAGGGGAGCTGGTGTTTCCAAATTGCTAGTATATGCTTCAGAGGAGGAGAAAGCATCGAATTCCTCCGAAGCTGTCTGGCCTAGTACCTCTGGTGATGGTGCATACGAAGAGAGTTTTCCGGACTGCCCCCAGCTAATGGTTTGCTGTTTAACAATCCTGCTTGTGAATGAACTGCGCTTCTTTGGGGGAGGGGAGAAAAAAGAAAAAAAAAACACCTAACAAAAAAACCCCCAGATTGTTAAAGCTGCAAAAATGACCCTAAGTGAAATATAACAAGGTTTTGAACCAAATACATGTGAGTATGGCTGTGACAAGCATTTTGTCGAACTTTTTTGGATGAAAAGGGCATTGCAGCAGCAGCAGCAGATGTATTTTCTGTGACGACTTTTCTGTGTTTGACTGGAGAGAAAAAAAAAAAAGAATGCCCCCAACCTACTGTAAATTGTGTATGAAACAAATTGTTCTACGGTTGTCTGTCTTATTTTTAATCATGGTTTTAGTCAAGCATCTGGTATCTGTTCTGGGTTCCCCGTTTTCTCTTGTAACTGCATATAGTGCAAACCAGTAAGTATGGAACCATTTGTTTCAGTAGACAAAGATTACTGTGGACTTTACTCCACTTGTTCTTTGTGGAACAAGCATGCACTCGGTTCAGACGGTTTGAAATAAGTGCTGCTACAACTTGATGGGTTTTACCTTTTCTTTTTCCCTTCACACGCTTAGTTTGTCAACTAGCTGGATACGCTAAACTTGTTTTCATTGGCTTATGGTCATGAAGTCCAGAATTTCTATCTTGTATTTGAAAGCTCTTTCTGAACAGAAGGACTCTTCCTCTGTAGTGGAATAATTAATAGCTTACTGCTAACCTTGTGTATGTGTACGTAGCTGTATTAGTAAAAGTGCAGTTTCCCACGTGCGAAAGTATGAACGACTGAAATATGTATGTACCGACCTCTCGCTGAGAAGGAAAGAAATCAAAGTTTGTGACGACTCCTTTCCTATCTCCAGTCTCTCTGCTGTTCCCCTCCCGACACTTAGTTTAACAAATTCTGTAAATAGAACTACCATCGATTGTGTCTGCTCTACATTACTCTTCTTTTAAAACCTACACTTAATAATAAAAGTATTGCTTAAGTGTGTTGTATCATTACATGTGTATACTGCACTTTCCAAGAGAAGCTTTACATGAGAACTATGGAAATGACCTTAGTAAAATTGTGGATAGAACTTTATTATTTTTTTGTTTTATATTCCTAAAGCACAGGCAAGCTGGACTGGAAAACATGAAGACGCTATAGATAGAAAGTTATTGTATAGTCAGATACTGAGATTATATGAAAAGAGAATGGATTTTAAAAAGTAACCATCTACTGTATATTAGAAACAAAGATTTCTGTGAATTAAAGTACTTTTAAAGAATGTTTAAGATTTTAAATCTAATGGCGCTTGTTCAAGGGTTCTGGAAAAAATTATAAATGCACTGGGTTGTTAATAATGCTATTAAATAAGCAGATGTGAATGTTTATTTTATTGCTTTTTCAAGTAGCTATTCATGGATCTGGGTGGGAAATACGATACAATGGAAGCGTACATTTTTAGACACGTCTATTATCTAGACCGCCTTCATCAGAAAATACTCGCCACTTACTTGCGGAATGAATGGAAAATGTGAGGGAGATGAAATGAGTGGGTAATTTGGGATTAATCTCCAAAAAATGTGACTGCCCTATGGGCGTTACGTTCGTGTTGGTATGCTGCTTGGGCGTTGAAGGGTTTGTGTGAAAGCTGCTGCTCTGAGGGAAATGGAACTTCCAGCCAGTGTCTTCACGGGAGGTGTGTGGTACCCAGTGTTCCCCAAACGGCCCAAGAATGGTTCTCTCTGTGGCTCGGGCTGGAGCCTAGTCTGAAGCCGTGGGAGAGGCTTCTGTCCCCTTTCAAGGGTTGTAGGGTCAGGTGGTGTTACGTAGCAGTAAAACCTGCAGTCAGCAACATCACAGCGGGGTCATTCCCCTCTCCGCCCCCTGTGTCATGTCAGGGTGACAGAGGAGTCTTTCTGCCCTAGGAGGCTGAAGCTTGTAGTAGCGTTCTTGGCGTTTGCTTATTTTGATAGATACTACAAATGCAACCCCAGTGCGCAGAGCAGTTTTCTTTCAAGTCAAGGTTGTGCTTTGGGTGCCAGGATAGACTCTGGTTTCGGGCACCAAGGTGTTCAAAGGAATGGCTGGAAGTCAGATGTGGGTTCTGGTTTACTCAGGGGGCTTGGTTTTTCCACCTGCCCCCTGCTTTGAGAGTCTCCCCAGTTCACAGTTTACCGGGATGAGCACAAGCATCACACCCACAATTCAGAGACCAGCAAATTTATGTGATTTCTGGCAATATCCACCGCGTTGGGAGCATCTGTCCCAAAACTAGGAGGTGCAGCTTCCTGAATTTGGGCTGTCCGAGTCCTTGGAGGGTTCCCTGGGGCTCGGCCGAGTATGGAGGACTTGCACAGTGCCTGCAGCCCCAGCCAACCTGCTGGAGAAGTCTGAGATGGGTGGAAGAATCTTGGCACTGGTGGCGTTGTGGCGGACCACCTGCGTCCTCTAAGAGCCTGTTCATCGCAAGCTTGAGTGAATCTCTGTATAGAGCAAAATTATTTATAGAGGGAGCTTCTTGTAAATGAATGATGATGGCATTCTTCAGCTTGAAGGTTTGCAGGATATTGCCCCTAGTGACTTTCTGAAACCACCTTATTTAAAAATTTATTCTAAAAAATCTGTTATTACAATGAAAGTTCAGCTGCGATTCGGAACGAAGACAGAGTTCAGCAAGTTTTGGGGTATCCATGCAAACATGATGTGGAGCGTGGGGGTCTCTGACTACAGAAAGCGTCACCGAGCACACAGCGTGCTGCAGTAGCACCTGAAGCGTGTGCATGCCTGCCTGGAGTAAGTGACTGTCTTTAGCCAGTGCATTTACTAGTCCAGGAGCTCTCATGGGAGTCAGAGTTGGGGAGTAGCTGGCACAGATGTGGGGGAATCGTGGATGTGACATGACGGAGCGCTCTGAGCGAGGCTTAGCAGTTGACTCGGTTACCGGTAGTTGGTGAGGCTGGCTCCTGTGACTTCTCTTTGAGGCGTGTGGGTGCTGCACATCGAAACTGCATCACTCCGGCAGGAAATGTAGACTGGGGGGGATGGATGGAAAAAAGGGAATTTCTTTGTATTTATTTTTTGTTCCTGTGTAGTCCATTTCCGTAACTGAAAGAAGCTGAGCTCTGGGGACAGGCATGCCTATGTACAGGAGTGCTGGCTCCGTGCACAGCATCAGATCTGCTTGTTCTGTGGGAGGAAAGGTGGGTTGCTTGGCAGGGGCTGTTTTAAGGACATTACTGATGTGTGAGACTTGTTCTCCTGCCCTGCGCAGGAGGGAGTTTAACTCCTAGAAACTTGCCTTGTGCTTTTTTTGAGATGGTCACAGGCTGCGTTGTAAAAGTGACTTGCACACGTAACACTTCCCTGTGCACAGGGCAAATGAGGGGAAACAGAACGATGCAGTTAGGCTCCAGCTGGTCAGTCTGTTCATAAACTGCTGGAATGCGGTGCGTGGGGTGGGTGTGTTTAACACCTGCCCTGTCTCACTTTGCAGGGTGCAAACGACTGTACAAAGTGTGCCAAAACTTGAGCGTTAAATTCCTTGTCTTCTGGAGCTGAAGAACCCTAGATCTGCTCCCAGATCTGCTGCTGTGCAGTGGCTTTGGGTAGAAATGCTGAATTCTGCTGTCCCGGTTGTTGTCCAGTGACACAGTAATGGTCATGCTGACCTTCGGCGTTCTGCTTTGATACCTCCTCGCTGAAAGCGCTGTATGAGGGTAGTTCTGTATTTTTTAATTACACTGCCTCTAGGAAGGGGAATACAAGGAAAACCGCTACTGTTTCAAGAGCGAAGGAATGAGAAATCTCTTGTCCCTTTTTAAATGCCGAACTTGCTTCTTAGTAATTATGCTTTTACCTGCCAGTTACCATGTGTTGAGACCTTCCTGACTTTGGCTTGATGAAATCAGGATTGTTCCTCGGTGGAAGAGTAGCTGTAGACTCTAGGAATGCCTCAGTCTCCCCTGACTTGCTTGTTCTGGGCTCTGCTCCAGAAATGAGATCATCATCCTGGTGACCGCCTCCTTGCAGACCCTTGTCATAGGGAAAGTGAATCTTTTACAGCCTTCGTGTCAGTTATTTCCGTGCTTTGCCACTTCAGTACACAATTTTCCTTTAAAATGTGAGGGGATTCGATGTGTCAGTGCTGTAACTCGGGCAGATGGTCTTTTTTTCAGGTTGCTTCATGCAGGGTGTATTCCTGGGGTACCAGGTGATAAGTGGTTTTATGACTAAGGTTCTCCCTGCAGAAAAGGAGCCTGCATACAGTTTATGATTTTTTTTTTTAGTATGTATATCTGACCCTGGAATAAAAAAGATATACACAAATGTTGTACAGGGATAGGGAGAAGCCTCATCTATAAACTCAAGTTTCTGTAAAGATTTAATGCTGTAAAGCTTGCAGCTGTTAGGAGTGTGCAGGTGTTAAAACCTCAGCGTTAATTGAAAACGTAATGGATGCTTCCTCATGAAGTAACACACAGATCTCGGGAGTCCAGAGGAGGAGGGGACAAAAGAGGCAGCTGCCTGTTGGTGGTGTCCGTCTTGGCATAGGCAGATGTTAGGAAATGCTGCCTCTGCAGAAGAGTCTTCTCATTTTGCACGAGGGGTTGTGGGTGCTTTGTGTGTTGATTCAAGCAAACCATCTGCCTGCATCTTTTCAGGCCTCTTGCATAGCGGTGCCCTTGGTGTGAATGGGAGCAGAGTGATCGCAGGGAAGGGGCAGGGCTTCGAACAAAAAGGCACTGTCTTAGTTTCATGAGATTTGTCCTTTACCCTCCTGCTGTTGCCAGCTCGTGGAGTGACCCTTTTTCTCCTTTACTGTAACACAGAACAAAACTGCCATGCCTTTTCACGTGGAGCTGTCCCTTGAGTGCTTTGGTCTCGCTGGTCTCTGATCTCAGACCTGCCGAAGCATCCGTCGGCACTGGCAGACTTAAATTCTCTGTCGTGCTAAAAGTTACGCAGCATGTGCCTCTGAAACGTTCATCTGCAAAGCCTGTAGCTGTGGCTGCTGATGGGCGCACAGTGACCTTGTCTCGTTAGCTCTAACCTGACCTTTCCGCAGAGCGGGGTGGGGTTTTGTGCTTTGATTGCCCATGTCAGTGTCTAAACGTAGCTCGGACCTCTTAACATACGAGATTAACAACTGTGAGAGGAGCTGTCTAAGCCACGGTCTAGTTAAATGTGCACCCAGGTGTTAGCTACAGTAAAATGCTGGCATGATGTTGTATTTCTTGTCGTGATGCTGCCATAGCTCCTTCTGGGACTGTCCCTTCGCTTTCGGTCAAAGGAAACCAACTGAGGCAGCCCAAGAATGCGGGAAAGAAAAGGTGCCTGGGATCAGTTTCTGCGGGATGGTGTCTGGAAAACAGGTCTTCGTCCTTCAGCATCAGAAAAATAGAACATGGGAGTGTAGATAGTGCTCGTCTCTTGTCTGTAAATCCCCAAACTTCTCAGGTAGCCCATTGTGCTTTGCTATTGTGGTGCCCATTTTCATTGGTTTCAATTTATCCGGGCCCTTCTCTTCGTGCTGTATTGCCTTGCAGCTTTGACTGAAGCCAGCTCCTAACTGAAGGCCGGAACAAGCATCGCTTCATGTTTTTCCTCCCAGAGTAATTCACAGCTCCTATACTGGCCTCAGCAAGGGAGAAAACGGCTTCCAAGTGTCTGGTGCCCCTCTCGTTTATGATGGGCAGAGAGAGCATTAGAGAAAGTAATTTTTCTGAAAATAGAGCGTTCTGCCTATCATAGAATGCCTCCAAGTTCAGAGATGCATGCTGCTCCTGTCCTGAGCAAACAGGCTTCTGTCCTGTCAACCCTCCTCTTGCTCTGTCGTAAATGTCACCACTTACATGGACATAGACACCTACTAACGCAAGTAACTTTAAAGAGAAAATTCTGATCCAATGACTTGTTTGTGCTGTTCTTGTGAAAAGCAGGCCGTTGGTTTGCATTGGCATAGTGTTCACCGTGATAAATGCCTTTTTCCTTTCCTTGTTTTCCTGTATGCTGCATTTCAATGAGGACTGGGTAACTCGGAGGCATTTGCGTGATGTGACAACTGGTCTTGCTCTGCTTCAGCCTGTATTCTCAAAATCTCACAATAATACCTGGTAAATATATAACCAGCCTCCTGGAAGAAAACACCACCGTAGACGTACTGTTCCTGTAATCTGAGATTAGCAGCTAAGGTTAAACCATTGCTGGCAACATAGGCTTCAGGAAAGATAGATAGTATTTTTGTAGAGTAACTTATAAAATGTTCACATATCTACACTGTCTTTATTTAGCAGTGTAATGTATCTAAGTGAATAGTTTCCCAATAAATACAGATTTTGATGCCTAATGAACGACTACTGTGTCTTTAATTGTGAGAAGTGACTGAGAAGGGGTTAACTTGCATGCATCTATAGACTTGATCAAGAAGCGGTGCCTTGCAGGCTGCGATGGGTGTGCAAATGTGAACAATTAACCTGGGCAAAGGAGTAACCTGGGCGATGATGCTATTTTGTCACAGCGGGGTGCGTTGGTCAGTGGATACCAAACAACCTCCTTACCCTCCTCATTCGTTCAGCAATTCATACTGCTTAGTTTTCATGTGCCTTTTTCCTATCCTCTTGCTAACATGAGTCCAATGACATACTCCTAACCTGCCAGTAGTTCTTTGAAGGTAAGATATCTTCTGTTCTGTCTGTGTGAGTTGTAAGGCAAAACCAACCCCATCTTGGGCTCTTGTAACTGGAGGAGGGCAGTCTTCTGTCTTGTTACACTAACACAGAAGCAAGCCAGATCGTTATGTTAGATAACCTGATGTGAAGTCATGGTATGGAGTGTTTAAAATCACTTGTCTCGCAGTGGTTTAAATTAATGCTGCTGTAGTTACCAGGATTCATTAAAAGCTCTATGCTGACCTTCATTCTTTGAAGTGTGTGTGTTACTCTGGCAGTTTGTAGGGCATCCCTGTGTATTTTACATGCCCGAGTGTAATTCCACGTATCCGTGGGATGGCTGACAGAAGTAGAGGCTATGCCAAGCTATAGATCTGCTTGTAGGGCAGTCAGTAAGCAACAGTGTAGAATGAAACGACAAAACTTGCCTGTTTGCTGGAGCTTCACCCCAGGCAGCAGTGTTATGAAGCAGGAACCTCTCCTATGGTGGTCGTCATTGTGGGTGGCAGAGAAAACCTTGTGGAGTGGTGCTGGGAGTGCTGGATGTGCCCATTCGTGTGTCAAACATCTTCCATCTCGGAAAACCGGTGCTTGTGGTGTCCCCAAGCTGTGAAGCAATGCTGAGCTGTGTGTCAGTTTGTGTGTCTGTCATAGAGACCTTCCCTGGCATTTTTATTTTCTTTTATTTCCCCCCCTCTCCTTCCCATTTTTCATGCGTGATGGTGATTTAAATCTGAACAGCATGATGTTTCTTGTGGAATAAGTACCTTTCGTTCTTATTTATGACTAAGGAGATGGGGCTTGTTGAGTAACACTCTTCTCTTGCATTTTTAGGTCTGCAGAGGGATCCGGCCCTATTCCCAGTTGTAGCTCTTGGACTCTGTAAAGGACCTTCTGGCAGTGATGGACTTGCTTTGTACAAGGGTCAGTCTGAGATGCTGGCGGTGAAAACACAGCACAACTCAGAGTCAGACTACGTAACGAGAGATGGCCCTTCAAGCAACAGCTCCTTCTACAGCAGTGAAGGCGAGGGGACGGACCACGAAGGAGATATCTTGGATTGCAGTGGGTCCAGGCCTTTACTGATGGATTCGGAAGAGGAGGAGGAAACCTGCAAGCTGTGCACAGGGTTCCTGCAGCCTGCACCCAGGGAAAGACGTGAGGCCTCCAAAGAAGATCCCCACTCCCAGTCTTCCCAGGCTAGAGCAGGGGAGACGCTGTTCCCTGCCTTCCAGTTGCACACCGGGGAGGTTTTTAACGAACCGGATGTTTTTGCCACGGCTCCTTTTCGAAGCTCAAGAAAAGTGCCTGATGAGGTGGATGTCTTTACCAAAGCTCCTTTTATCTCCAAGGGCAACGTGGCTCTTAGACATCCAGAAGAAGCAGATGTGTTTCTGAGAGCCCCTTTCACTAAAAAGAAAAGCGTGGAAGAGTTGACTTCCCACAGTATGGCTAAGGAACCGTTTGCATCACCCGTTTTCCTAAGTCAAGGAGGTGATGTCCAACACAGAGCTAACCCAATGTTCCCAAGCCTGGATTCGGCAACGCGTGGGTCCATGGCCTCGGCGAGACCTCAGTATCCCTCTGCCGGGTTTACTCAGCTAAGCAATATTCATCCCTCTTCTGTCAGAGCTATGGAGACGCAGGAAAGCATCCCTTCTAAAGGTGTGCCGCAGGAGCAGGGCGGCAGTGCCAGTGAGAGAAACCAAGGAGGACACGCGCTGCCCCAGGAAGCCGTGCTGGGCTCTGTGGTTAGCAAGCCTTTCCGTCCACAGTCCTTGTCAAAATATTCCCGTCATTACAGCCCAGAAGACGGACAGGGTCTCGAAGCCAGGCCCATAGCTGCTTACAAAGTGGTTTCTCAGACCAACAGGCAGGCCATAGCAGGATCTGTTGCTGTTGCCCCTCTGTCTTCCAGGACTACAGACCTGCCCGGCGGGGATCCGTTTGCTTCAGCACCCTTTCCTTCCAAAGCGGGAAAGCAAAAGCCTTAATCTGCTGTGAGCTCGGAGGTGTGCTTCCCACAGGACCACCTCTCGCACGACCTTGAACCTTTTAGTTGAAATGAATGACATAGCAATATATATATATATAAAAAAAAAATTATTATTTTTTTGGTCAGAACTCTATTTGCAGTGATACATAGTTGAACCATTTTAAGTTATGTTAGTTAGTCTGAATGCCTGGATCTCAGGATCTTCATATCCTTTTCAGTTGCTTCTTACCTTCCTCCTCTCACTGTCTTCCCCCCCATTTATTTTTTAGATGCTTTTCCAAACCAGTAATATTCTGTATTTTCTGGTCCTGGCTGGGGAAATGCATTATAAGATGAATGAAAAGGTTTATTAATTACAGAGCAAGTCAAGCCGGACTTGCTAGTGCTCTGGAAATGAAGCGATTACACAGGTTAAAGGGTTATTGCGACTTCTCTCTTATCAGCGGGGGCTTGTCTGTCCCTGCTGCCTGGCAGCCGCGGCTCCGGAGCCGTTCAGCTGTGTGCGTTTGTAGGTTATAGGCACACGGCGTGGGAGCGGGGCAGGCGATGGCTGGCACCAGGTTTGTGCAGTGCTGCCGTGAGCAGAGCCGTGGCATCGCGCATGCAGCATTTCTTTGCTCGCTGTGACGTGTTAACACGTGGAAGTGCTTCTGCCTGGGGGCCTGTGCTGGAGCCCAGAGGAGTCGGCGGAAGGACCCACAGTGACTTCAGTCGCTTGTTTTGCAAACGCTCAGATGTGTGAACTTCAGCAAAGTGATTTGTCAGGCTGTTATTACTGCTCTTGGTTGGAAAATCGAGTGATTGGGCAGAGCTTTCAGTTTTACTTGCATATTTCCTGTCTGGTTTATGCCAAAGTGTAGGACCCAGAAATCTGCTTATGGTGTTGTGAAGGAGAGAGCCGTGCATTTTTACAGTATTAAAAATACGCCTTATGGAAAAATTTATTATGCAAATAACTCGATAGGTGTCCTGATCTACATACCTCAGTGGTGTAATTCAGCATTGGCTGCAATCTGGTTAGACTGATTTATACTAGCAGAGAGCTTGACTCTGTGTTTGTAAATTCTGCCTTTTGTTTTCCTGTTGAGGATGAACCTAAACAAAATCCATTCACACTCCTTTGGTGATCTTTGCTCTGTTTCCGAAATACTGTGCTTTCTACCATGTTTCCAAAGAGAAAGACAACTTGTTTTTTGTTCGGTCATCAATGTAGTGAATCCCAATATAGCATTTAGAGGAAAAAAAATGCCTGGGCTGGCAGCTGGGCAGAAACAAAGCAGGCTTTGCTTCCTTCTCTTCTCACTAACGTAAGACAGAGATAAGAGTGAAACAAACCTCTCATCTTTATTTCGCAAAATGCCTGGTTGCATAAGTTGTCTTAGATCTGCTATTTCTGGCCTGCAAAGGCTACTTGTAAGTGTGGACTGGCTTTCAAAACATCCAGTTACAGGGACTCTTTGGGCTCCCGGTCCCTGATGAATCTTTGCTGTGCCATAATCCATCCTCCTAATGGGTGTTGGTGCTGCAGAATGTCTCCTAAGAAAAAAAAATTTTAAGGACTTGACATTCATGGAAAAAATCCCCATTTACTCTAGTGGCATCTGGCCAAGTCTCTTAAAAGCCTTGGGGTGGCCACTTCTCAAGGGACTTTGTTCATTGTCATGTGAGCTGGAGCTTGCACTGAGGGCAAAGGACATAGTATTTTGCGTTTGGGTGTTTCCTGCAAGTGGCTTTGAGGTCTTTGGTGTTTGCAGGAGACTTGTTGGAGCAATGGGTAGGTTGCTGAGATCAGGGCTGGTTGTACGTAGAGCAGGTTCCTGCCCTGCCTGCTTTCTGATGTGTTTGTACTCAGAGAGAAAGTACTGTGAGTACTGTCGCTCTAAGAGAGGGAAGGATCAGCCGTAGCTCCTCCTGACTCACTGGGGTCACACCTGGGAGAGCTTCTGCCATCGAAAACAGACTTCAGTCTAGTTTTGCAGGGAAAAAAACCTGGCATGGCCTCCAGTACATAGCTTTGTCCATTGTCCAGATAAGTATTAAAGGAATGCAATAGGCATAGTAAAGATGCACGTAAAAGCTGCTTAAACAAAGCAGAACATTGCACAGTCCGGGGCTGACGTGCTGCTGACTTCTAAGCCCAGCAGCATAAGGGGAGGATGGATGGAAAAAACCCTGAATGCTGGGAGCTGACTAGCGAAGCATCTGCAAACAGGAGTTACCCCGACTGCTCTGTTTCCTTTCCCCTCCCCGAACTCAGTTCCCCTCCAAAATACCTTCACTTGCAAGAGACGAGCTGAATGTTCTGCTGATTGTGCTAGGTGTGGGGATTGCCTGGGAGAGGGAGAAGCATAGACTTCTTAAGATCTTAAAGCCCTGGGGTGGGGAGGGAGGATACTTGGAAGCAGGGAGGCTGTGTTGGCTTGCACAGCCCAGTTGCTGGTGAATAGTGATCTGCCGAGCCCAGGTCAGGTCAACTTGTGTGGAGCCAGAAACCTGCCCTGCTCTGCTGTGCTCTGAGTTAAGTAATACTGGTGCATACCGGTGGTTTAGGGATTTTTCTATCCTCTGTCACCACCTCTTGAAAACAGAAGTACTGTAAAGAAATTTCTGGATTTCCCTCGACATATTTTTCCAGCAAAGATGAGGCTGTTGTTTATTATGTTTTGTTGTCAATTTTCCATTTAAGTATATACCCAAAAGGCAGTTGTTTTTGTTTTAAATATATACCCCCAAATCGGTTGTTGCTGGACTGGATCAGTGAGAGATGCTGAGAATGACTGGGATAACAAACTGTGAATTCAAGGGATACCGAGGAGACTGGGCACAAGGGCCCAGATTTATTTCAGCACACAGCCTGCATCATGGCCATGCGTGCAGCCAGGAGGCTGAATTTGGCCTCGAGCTATTCAATTTGCTCAGAAAGCTGCTGGAAGGGAGGCCAGGCCTTGGTGGTGCAGGGATGAATCTGTGGAACAGGGAGATGCTTTGCTGGGGTGAGCAGGTACCAATGTATAAGATGACAGTTCAAGGTATTACCTCTGCTAACTGGATTCAGGTTCTCCTTCCTTTCCTTCATGTTACTTGAAAAATTGCTTTTGGACAATTCTGTGAAACTTCTTTCAGTACCACGTCCAGGTCTCACGTAGCTGATGCTGGAGAAGCATTAGCCTGTTCACCTTCATGCTTGGTCTGGAGCCCCTTGCCTCTTGCGTGTGTGTTCGTGTCGGCGAGGCGGAGATGAGCTGCGTGTAGTTCAGACCTTGCTATCCTGCACTGCCAGCCAAGGGAGAAAGGGAAAATGCACCAAGGCGCAGCGAGGTGTGCGGGCTTGTTTACAGCCCTGATTCAGGTCGGGTCAGGCTGAATTTTCAGCTAGCATTTTGGCAGCTTTTATGTTCTTCAAGCACTTTACACAAAGAGCAAGCTAACCGTGACCCAGAAGCTAATGATCCTGCCAGTGTACATCTAGTACTTAAATGGTTTTAAATCTCTTTTGGGGAATGGAGGCAGCTTGTTTGTATCTCTGCATGTGACCTATAAAGTAATGGGACTTTCGGTTATGGTCAGAAAACTGAATTTCAGTGCCTGTTAGTCTGATATCCTTCTTGTTTCCAGCCTGTATTCCTCCTAATCCTGTACTACCAGTACTGCAGCTTCAGCATGATGAATTGTAAGTGGAAATTTCGCTTCCATAGTCTCTGAAGCTTACTGGTTTTAATGAATGTGGAAGAATAGCGCTAATTGTTTTCTTTGCCCTGCAGCCGGTGATCGTAATGAAATAAGACCGGTACGGCCTCAATGCAGTGTTCTGAAGTTGGTTTTCTGAACAGAACCACTGGTTTTATCTTTTTTTAAAGCTGTAGTAAATTCTGTTAACTGCCCTGGGTCCTTGTGCACGGCTAGAGGCCCACAGTTATCGCTGCAGTCCTGCGACAATCGTAGATTCATGCAGGGAAAGGAACTGGTTCTTATCCATTGCCAACTTCAGCTTGAATGCACTTAAAGTCTCTCTTCAAAGTGATTAATCAGAGTTTCTGCATGGGAAAAAAAAAAAAAAAAAAAAAGCAGTTGGCTTGGCTCTCTGTGCCTCACTGCCATGATGTTTGTACAATGCACGTAACGGGACCAGCTGCCATGGTGTTAACCTGTGCTTTCCGCAGCCTGCCGCAGTATTTTTGGGGCTGTCCCCATATCTCCTCTCCCTTCCAGCCAGCTCAGCACTAGTCGTACTTGGTTTTGAGTTTACAATCTTGATCTCTGGAAGCCAGCGCACACTCAATCTGTAATGCACACTATGCATGCAACAATAGGTGATACTAAGGTCATAACAGCAAACCCGTGTAAGCAATCATGACACACAGCACTTGAAGCATGTCTTCAGTGTGACTTAAGTAAGACTGAGTGAGATCTGTTTAATTGCTGAACTCTCAATCACTCCAAAGTGGTAATCAATTACTTTAACTCAGCTTCCACCAAAGACTCTTGTGTTGGGGAGTTGAATTTTTGTGGGTTCTTGTTCTGTTTTGTTTTCTCATGGTGTTAAATCAAGGCCTTTCAGTACACTAAAAGACTCCAAAGCATTTTTACAGTAGTATCTTGACAGTGAAATCTTGTTCCATTCTGAAACACATTCCTGAAACCTGATCAGCTCTGTTAGTGTTTCTAAAAATAAGCTACAGTCTGTAGTTTCCATTGTAGGTAGGGTAAATACTCTCACACCCACACACCAACTGAGAAGTACTCCCCTGTGAAGTTAGAGGGATAATGATGATCCACTGTTCCCCAATCTCTCCCCTCCAAAGGGAGAAATAATTGCTTGCAGGGGTGGGGAGGACAGGGTGCTTGCTTCGGTGTAGGATGCAGCTGGTAGAGCATCACTGCACGCTGAGTCCAGCAGTGAAAGAAACTCCCTTGTTTCTGCATGGATGGAGAAGGGGGAGCTGGAAGCGTCTGTGCTCTCCACTAACTGTGACAAACAATCTGTGGCTCGTGTCCTAAGAGCAGTGTTTCATTTGCACTGTGTTGGTGATTAAGGTAATTCTTAGCGGTCTTGGAAGTACCTCTGACTTGCAGATTTGATGGAGTCAAGTTTTGCACTCCGGGTGTGATCATCTGTGTTTCTGGTAATCATGAAGAAACGTTTGAGTTGTAAACTTATGTACATTTTATTAAAACTGTATCTGATTACAATGCATCCTCGCTGCTGTGCTTTCCTTCTCCCCTCCCTGTGTGAAGTATTTTTGCTGGATACAAAGAAATTGGTTTGTAACCAGTTGTTCCTATCAAGGTACTGAACTCTGTCTGTCCCTACTATTTTATCTGGCAGTTGTCTAGTCAAACTGATCTTAACTGCTTTAAGCAGAGGCTTTGAGCAGTGGATATTCCAGTTTACAGGAGAGAAGCCTTCATATCTAGGGCAATGCTACAGCCACAGGCAGTGCAGAGCTGTTGAGCCCTCCCTGCAAGCCTGGGAGCTGCTGCTGCAGGAGAGGAGGTGCAGAACAAACTCATTCTCCAAGAGGATCAGCCGTACATGAGCGAGCCGGCCTGTGGCTGCCCGGTGCCATGCGGAGCTGCGCGTGTGTGTGTGGGGAAACGCGTGGCGATCCAAGAACAGGTTTTGGCAAAGCCCAGGGAAAACGTGCTTTCTGTGAGCGCAGCTGCATGCCAAGGTACAGCCAATCCAGCAAGGAATGACTGAAACGAGGGGCTGAAAGTTTGTTTAAAGGACTTTGGATTTTAGGTTGTATTAGTTGGTTGTAAGAGGATAAGCAGCTATGATCGGCCTAGTGTAAGTGACTTTCTGGTCCAAGGTCGGTAGGACTGTAATCATATGGGGGGGGGAGGAGGGGCAGGCAGCCACGGCCCAGGCGCAAACTGGAACCTCATCATCTTGCTGAAAGTGCAGACGTGTCTCCTTCCTCCCCAGGGAGACTCTTCCTCTTCTTGTTCCTCCTCCAGCAGCCCTGCATGGCTGCAGCAACATCTGCAACATCGAGAGCTTCCACCTCAAATAAAATTTGATCAAAACAAACGCCTCACCTCTGACTTTTTGCTGCGGGTCCCTGTCCCCGCGAGGTTAATTTACAAGCTGTTGATGGCTTGTGAGGCTTGGGGGGCGCAGAAAAAGGTTTTTTGTGTGTTACTGGGCTGGGTGGTGAAAGGAGGCCTGGAGGGGGCTGTTCCTGAGCGCTCTGTGGTAACTGCCCCTTCCCGCCGGTGAGGAGGCCGTGCCAGCGGCTGGCACAGGGACAGCGCTCTGCAAAGGTAAGGAGGAATTATTGAATAAACCCAGGAAGTATTACCCTGGGGTGAGGGAGAGGGGGGAGGAGGCGTTGTCGATGGGCGTTTTGTAGGGAAGAGGCCGAACGCGGGCTGCCGCCGGCAGGGGCCGCCGCCGCGCCTCAGGCCGGGCGGGAACGGAGCGGGGCGGGGCGGGAACGGGGCGGGAACGGGGCGGGGCGGCAGCGCCTGAGGAGCGCCAAGATGGCGGCTGCGCGGTGGCTCGGCGCGGCGGCGGGGCTGGGCGGCCGGTAGGTGACCGCGGGGCTCGCTCGGCTCCTCGCTGCCCCGGCCCGGAGGAGGCAGCCCCGTTTGTGTCCCGGAGGGGTCCCCTCTCGCCCCTTCCCTGCGCGGCTGGGGGGGGCGGCCGTGTCGTAGCGAGGGGCAGCGCGACCTGCCGGGCCGCGCCGGGCTCTCCTCGCTCTTCCCCTTCCCCGGTGCAGCAGGGCGGACGGGGAAGGAAGAAGCCGTCTGTTCCTTCTCCTGGTTACAGACGGGCAGGGAGGGGCCGCTTCGTCATCCAGCCCTCTACAACAGCGAGGCGTTAGTTCCCCCCGACACGCAGGTGCTGAGGGCCTTCCCCTGAGGGACTGTGCACCCCCTGTGCCAGGTGCGAGTCCTGAGGGGAAATGCCCCCACGTGTGCCCGGGACCCTGCAGCCAGGGGTGATTCCCCCACACACGTGCCCAGACCCTGCAGCCAGGGGTGATTCCCCCACACACGTGCCCAGACCCTGCAGCCAGGGGTGATTCCCCCACACACGTGCCCAGACCCTGCAGCCAGGGGTAATTTCCCCCCCCCCTCACGTGCAGCGGATCACGCAGTGAGGGGCACTGCACTCCCACATAGGTACCCTTAGGGCCGAGCAATAAGGGGAAATAGTGCCCCTGCCCGCAGCTGCTAAAAGCTATACAGTAAGAGGAAATCCAAAGGATAGTGTGCTGGTGGGCACATCTGCTGCTGTGTGCTGTGGACTGTAAAATGCATTATAATCTTTATTCCCCAAAGCTGAAGGGAGGAAGGAGAACTATTCTCTTAGGGGACCTTCCACATGCATCCCGTTGTGGCCTCTGTACCTGCAATCAAGACCATAAAAGCAGGCAAATAACATGATTCGGACTTTTTATGTGTTAATGTCTCCCTCACTCACAGCAGGAAGGTCCATTTAATGAGAGCTTTTCTCCTGTTACCATGTTTGAGGAATCAGGGCCCAGGTGTAGTGCTTGTGTTCAGATTTATGACCCCCGGAGAGAATCTTAGTAACAGCCCTGCAGGTGTGATACATGTAGTTTACCTGCTTTCCCGCTGCCTCCGTACCTCATAAGGTGAAGAGAAACCATATAATAATAAATGCTCTGTATGTCCTACCTACTTGTGACATAAGGTGGGTTTTGGTTACGTTTTCTGATTTTCTCTTCGCTCTGAAATACCTGGATGCTGTTGGCTGTGCTTACAGTCACAGATACCAGATGTGGAAGCAAGTATTTACACTTTGGAAAGTTAGGCCTGTTACTCCATCGCTCTGTCTTGCCTTTTCTCTTAATGTTTTATTTTCTGTTCCCAGCTTTCCCCCTTTTAACTTCCATCTGAGCAGATGATGCCACCCCTATTTTGACTGCTGGTGTGGGTTATGTATGGAGCAGGGCCTCTTTTTAACTGGTCTGGATTAATTCTGGAGCAGTACTTGTACAGGAATATATTTTCTTTATTCCCCAAAGAGAAGAAATACACAGAGGTGAACAGGGTTGAGGTATGGCTTGGTACCTGTAGCTAACAGACTTTTTTATCTTTTATCCAAATGTTGTATTTTTTTCTTAGGAGAATTGTTTGTTCTAAGAGTAGCCGTTGCGTTACCTTTTTAGCCTGACTTGCATCTTCTCAGAGTCACATAGGAGACCCTTATGTTTGACCAGCTAAACCCACAGAGTATAGGGGTAAATACTAGCTTCGATTTAGCCTCAGGTTGGATTCATCTCAGCTGTCTGTAATCCTCTGAAAATTAGATGCTTAGTCCAAGCTAGATTTCCAGGTACTCACTACAGTCAAAAGGAAGACGAAAAGGCTCCTTTAGGGTGACTTAACATTTTCTGTTACAGGTAAGTAAGGTGATTTGCCTGTCTTTAGTGGCTGTGAAGGAGCCTAGATTAATTTTTTTAGGTGGCTAAAATTGGAGAGTTAGGTGTATTTTATTATGAAATGAGAGAGAGGGAGCACTGGAAAGGGGGAAAAGGAAGGGACATTTTGCAGTCTAGCCTGTGAGCTTGCTACATTACCCTAGAGGTTTAAGCCAGGTGAGTGTCTTGCTGAGTAGAAGCATGTGAAATACTTTTTTCTGTGGGGTAGTGCAAACTTTTAATTTGGAAAATGTCAGTAAAATTATTTTTTTCAAGGTTTTGTCATACGATGTTAAAAGATCATAATTTGGCAACTCGACAGTCTTTCCATCGACTTCTGCAAAAGAAACAGTTTCTTCCATCTACAGCATGGCATAACTCAGGTAAATACTAGTTAAAAATGAATAATGAATGTGTTGTGAGGTTTTTATGTCTTGTGGTAATAACGGAAGCCGCCTTCTTTCTGCAGTCTGTGTGTGGTAACATTTCCTTGGTAGTCTTTAATGAAGTGCTAGTGCATTTGGACACTTGGAGCTTGGGGAGAAGATGTGGATGATTTTCTTAGGTGTTTGATTATATGTGTTTTTTCTATACCATTCAGCCTTACAAGGGGCTTTGTTAGTGCAAAATATTGCTTGGGCTTTGCTGCTGTTCTTAATTTAATTTCTATCCTGGCGTACATGTATCTGTTGTGAAAGATCTCATGTTGCCTTCTGTCCTGCTTCAGCTGCTAAGCTCTGCCAGATAAAATCATTAGCCATCCAGATAAGGGCCTAACAAGGATGAAAACAAAGCCTTTCATTCTTAGGGCTGCAATCTTTTCATTTTTTAATTTCTTCTCTCTTGAAAATGCATCCATGTATGGTGCGTTAATGGTATTCTCCAATAATATCTGCAACTTGGTATTGTCCTGAAAAAGCAATGTTTAAGATTGAGTTTGTCATACCTGTTGGATTTTTTGGTAGGCTATAATGCTCAGAAAAGGGGAAAAAAATAGAAAAAATAAAATCATGAAACTTGCACCACAGAAAAACACTATGCTTTTGCACTGCCTGAGGGTTTTGGCAACTGCTCTCCAATGCTGTAGCAGAAAGAGTCCAAGGCAAAAAGTTCTGCAGGTGCTGCTGCATGGCATTAGTCACAAATGGAAATCTTATTTAAATCAGTCTGCCTAGGCAGAGGTTTCTATTTAATTTTGGTTTCAGAAAAGAAAATTTTTGCCGTTCTAGTTCTAACCAACAGGCAGACTCTGCTGAGCAGACTTGGTATTTCACCTGCTTCTGTAAGTGTCCCGCTAAAGTTGGCCTCTGCGTGGTGTCTTCCTCTTACCTGCAGCGTATGGCAGAACAGAATGATGAGCAGGTACAGACAGCATTCTGCAGAGGGCTGACAGAACTGGTAACAGGTGTTAGATGTAGATACAGCTAGTCACTAACTGCTGAATAGCAAATGCCAAGTAAGTTCTTCAGAGCTGTGCAAAGAACTCTCCGGGTTGATTAATGACTGAAAAACTTGGTCTTACGAAGGCAGAACTTCAACTGCAGAAGACACTTTTAAAATACAGAGGCTACCCACGTGGACACCTTTTCTGGGAACTGACACAGCCGTTTGTGGTTTAGGGTGCTGGAGATGCTGGATGAACAGTGTGTGGTAACTGTTAGTGGCCCATTGCTTTCAAAAAAGGGGCAGAGAATACTCAGTTTACACCATCTAAATCCCCCGCTGGTTATTTGTAAACTATGCTGTTATACTGGATGTGATTTTTAGATGCCAGCAGGATTTGGAAGATGAATAGTTCTTCCATCTTCACGGATAAGCTGACTAGTTGCTTGCTCTATCAGGATTATTCTTTTCACGTTAAAGCTAAGTACTTCTATGCTAAGTTGTTTTTTTCCTTTAAAAAAAACTAAGAAAAAAAATGTAGTGTGTGCATACTGTGCCATTGTGTACGTTCAAGTCAAATGGGTTGTTACCATGACAGACACGGGCAGTAACAATTTGGCAATTTATAAATAGTGTGATTTGTCATCTAATACCAGAGAGCAAAATGGCAGTTTATGAAAATGTCAGCTCTTTTTGCTGCTTTAAACCCCTCCATTGCATATTTTTGAAGTTATGTGAGCTTGTTTTTTAAGTATAATTTATTTATATGTATTAGCTCCTAAAGATTTTTGTTTTTAAAATGCATTTTCTTCTTTCCTGAACATTTGTGCATCATTGTGTCATTTCATATGCAGGGCAAGTTAGGAAGAAGGAGAACTAGAAACAGAATTAGCGATGGGAGGCTCTCCCTAACTGATGTTCAGCTTCAGTGGGACATCAGGCATAGGCTGCCTGGACATGTCTGCAGGAAAAATATACTATTAAATGTACTCATTAAATGTAGAGTATTAAATTTTAGTCAAGATCAGGCTTTTTACAGTCTTCTAGTAAAAGACAGACCCATGCCACAAAAGGACCTTCTGTAAAAATTTATCTTTTAACCATCTTTAGCAATGAATTGTAAATGATTTTATTTTAATTTGTTTGGTCAGTTCAGTTTCCGGAGGATAAGGGATAGCTTACAGTAATTTTTCGCTCTATGGGAAATGTTAGCAGAGCGTGGTTCACTGTTACTGTTTAGTTACTCTTGGGGTTTTTTTTATAGTGCTGAAAAATAAAATATAAACCGACCCCCTTAGGTAGTGTGTTTCTTCAAGAGAGGGCTAGTAAAACTGATCATGCTTTGAACAGGAAATGATAATGCTGGAAGAGGGACTAAGCAGCATTTGAGGATTATAAAATAAATAAAACCCTAAACCTGACAGAGAAACAAATTTTGCATCTCGTGGCCTTCCCTAGAAAGTGAGGCTGGTACCGGCCTCAGGCAGTTTGATGCTGTTACAGAGGATGCTTTTTAGTAAATAAAAGTTAGCAAAAGAAGCAAAGACAAGGTTCCATTTATCGTCTTGTTTCCTCTGAGGTAACATGTTTGTGTTTATCAGGCTTCGTGTCAGTCTGGAGCCTTTCGAGGAACCTATTGCATTGTGTTTTTAAAGTATCATTGCTGTGCAGGCTGCTGTTTGCTATAGCACAGAGATCACCCTGGTCTTGGCTTGCCAAGTAATCAGGATCCTTGACTTTCATTTAAGCTACTTAGGTTTGATAATGATAACATTATTTTTCTCCACACGCCCCCCCCCCCCCCCCCCCCCCCCCGCCTTTTGTTTTTGTAAATTTCCAGTAAGAAGCATGTTTATTCAAACTCAAGACACACCAAATCCAAATAGTTTGAAGTTTATTCCAGGGAAGGAAGTGCTGGAGTCGAGGACTATGGAGTTTTCCACACCAGCTGCAGCATTTTGCTCACCTTTAGCAAGGTATTATTTAATACATCATAATTTGTTTGGGGATCAGTATGGGCTGTGTGTCTACAACTGATGTTTTTAAGCACAGCTTCTGGTCATTCTGCTCTTCATGCTCAGAAGTAGCTTGGTTGGGTTTATGTTTGTAATGCTGCTTTACTTTGCATAAAATTAAAGCTGGGAAGGTTGTTGTTACTAAAGTGGTCTTCCTGTGAGTCTGCACTCCCTACAGCTGTATCATAGCAGAACGCATCATGGTCTAGTTCACGTGACTGAATTGAGTGGTATTATAAATCAGTATTTTCAAACGGTTGTTGCATCACTGGTGAGACCTCTGCCCCTGATTTCGCAAAATCATTCCCGTCAGAATACTCTTTAATTCAAGTAGTTACTTGGAAATCATGCAACTTTTCAGAATTGGGAAATAGAAATAGCATAAGGAAGTAAATAGTCCCCAAATACTGTGAATTAAATGCGGTAGCTTGCTTGTTTTGACAGATGTTGGTGCTAACCTGAACTTCAAAGCCAATGGATTTTTCCTTTACAAAAGGTTTGTGTTTCAGTCAAGGGAAAGCTGGGTTTGGCCCACACTTTGGGGCTGGATCTGTAACAGGTCTTGGGAGTTGCAGCTTTCAATACCAAAATGCGTAATCTCGAGTAAGAATCACTGAGCAAATAATTGATTTGTGTCATCTTGGTACAGAAGGGGTTTGGAGCACCATCACAAGTCTCTCTGGGACTATTTGGAAGCATCCATTTTGCATGTTTGTCGTTGCTGTCGGATTAGCCTCTGAAAAGAAACTGTTACGTGGGTGGAAGGGCTTCAGTTTGAGAGTAAGATCCAGAAATGCTGCAGTAGGTTACCCCTGCAGATCCCAGTTTAAGTCATCTTTGTGTCTGCTGGAAGGATTATATGCAAAAGTAGAAGCTGTTTCTCATGAGATTCTCTCTAGGAACTGTAGGGTTTCCAGAGGTTTCTTGCAGAGCTATTAGAGGGCAAACGGGATCTTTACAAGCAAAACTCTGTGACTAAAAGTAATAAATATAATGCAGAAGCTTTTTGTGGACATCAAAACATGTTTGCAGAATGCTGAAGCTGTAGGATCTGGTTATGCCAAAGTGTATCAGGTTGCAGAATGAAATGGACTCTCAGAAAGAGGCTTTTTGTTGTCAGATATCTGCAAATAGAGGTTATCATCAAAGATGATGTATGTGCTAGACTGTACTGTGGCAAAACAGCCTGATAAGGTATATTGTGCAGGTTAATGGAAAAAAAAAAATCTACTATATAGCGTTAAATCCCAGATTATGTTTTTTGTAAATGGAATACTCATTTATTTTAAAAAGGAGTATTCATTTTCTAAAGAAGAAATAAAAGCTTCCTGAAGGGGAGGGAGGGGGGAGAATTACTTAATTGATCTAGGATGGTTTGATGCACTTGCATAATTTCATTGTTTAAGTAACTTTAAAATTTAATTGGTTTCGTGATGTAAAAGCCCAATACACATATAACTGTTTGATGTGTAGAAATTCTTTCAAATGGGTATTGTGAAATCTCTTCTGTCATTTTTCATCACATGTATCTTTGTGATGAGATTTCCAATTCTTTCATTTATTGCATTTTTGAGGTTTCCAGTCTTTCAGGAGAATATTTTTTTTTTTTCCCTTAATTACAAAATCTCTCTTACAGCCTTATGCTGTATTTACCTCAAGGTGCTTCCTCCTTCTAATGCTTTTTTAAATTATTTTAATTTGCTGCTCCTGAAGAGTAAACACCATTAATTTATTCTGTAGATGAGTTTGTTGGGTTTTATTTAACCATTTATGGAAAAAATTGTTTATATTCTCATTTTGCTTTTTATACCTAAAATACTGTCAAAAATAGGCTCTTTCCTGTCATCTAAGTTCTTGCGTTGCTTTGAATGTGTGCTAATTCACCACCTGGTTGTCAGGTGCTATATGGGGCCATCTCAAGCAATTTAGTATGAGGCTTAAGCCTTTACTAAATCTTCATATTTTTTTATGTGCCACGCAGCTGACTAAAAATAGTGAAGATTGCTCACAAAGTGAGTTGATGTGTTAAGCCTTGTGGACTGCTTGGCACTAATCCCTTTATTTAATGGCAACAGAGCTGAAGGCAGTTTTTGTTGGGCTCAATTACTTCAAATAACTTATTTTAGTCGAAGAACATTCCTTGTGTTTGCACTACTCCTACCTGAAACGATTGGTACCTACTGGTTTTGATCCTAAACAAGTAGTTTTTATATACAGAATATAATTTTGCCTCCAAAGAAGAACTGGAGAGAGAGAGTAATTCTTTAACACATCTTGTGGAAAAGTCTTTCTTGTAAGGTGTGATCAGTGTCGCTACGTGCACTGCTCCACAGCAGGATCTTCTGGCTATTCCTAAGCTGTAGGTGAAGAAAACGTGTGTCTCCCTTAACGGTTCTGGTTTTAGCGCTCGGTTGTGACTAGAAGTGTGTTCTAGAACTTTTTTTCTGTGACAGATTAAATAAATCTTTAGGAGTTTGCCTGAAATGTGTGTGCATTTTGTTTTTTTTTTTTTTATTTTCCTGACAGGCAGTTATTCAAAATCGAAGGAGTTAAAAGTATTTTCTTTGGCCCAGATTTCATCACCATCACCAAGGTAAGCAGAACAGAGGTTCAGATGTTCTGAAAGATGCGCTGGGATTCAGCTGTCTAGTAAATGGCCGTAGAGAGGATCCAGTCGGACTCCTGGGCATGCATAGTGAGAGTACCGGAGGCAGTGTTCACAGGCGGCATAAAAGGAATTGCCTTTAATATAAAAGGGAGAAAAAAAATCACAGGGTGTGGATAAGCACTGGACAAGTTTGCCCAGCGAAGCTGTAGGTTCTTTGATCTTGGAAGTGGTCAGCATTGGACTGGATGAGGCCCAGTGCGACGGTGAAGTTGGCTCTGTGTGGAGCAGGAGTCGGGATTAGCTGACCTCCAGGGAACGCTTCCAAAGGAGGTGATTGTCTGACGGGATGAAGCACATTGCAGGCAGCGCTGTGTTTACCCAAGGTGTGGAGCTCATGTCAGCAGAGATAAGGTGTTGCGCGGTAACCGCGCAGTTATGCTCTTACTGTGTGAAGAGCATGGGGCAATTCAGTAAGTGATAATTTGGCTCAATGTTAAATGGAACCAAACGATCTTGAGTCTCTCAAACAGTTTGGTAAAAACAGGTGTCAAATAATGTATTTAGGAGACTTTCACATCTTTAGTTAATCTTTTAATAGCACTTGGCTTGCAAGCAAGGAAACCTTTCTGTTTATTATAAATTGAGTCTTACTCAACTTTTTTGGCAAAGCTGGACTTGGCAAAACTATGAAATCAAATCCAGGCGTCAATTGTGAGAGCCCATTATGATATTTTTAATCTAAGAAGAGATTAGATTATTAACTTATTACTTATTACTAGGAGAACTTATTACTAGGAGGTAGATACTCCGTGTTTATTCTTTTTTTTCCCCCTTTTGATTCTTATAGGAGAGTGAAGACCTGGATTGGAACTTACTGAAACCAGATATTTATGCAACTATAATGGATTTCTTTGCCTCTGGCTTACCTGTAGTTACTGATGAGGCACCTAGGACAGATACAGGTAAATCACACTCTTCAGGAAGAGGCCGGTATCTGCCTTTGGGTTTAGTTTTTGTGAATCCAGAAGAGCCTCCACTTGTACCTCAGAGAAGCATGCAGGAGAATTTAAAGTACAAATTGCTAAAATTAACGCAGGAAGGAATTTGCAGAATGCCTGTAGTGGAAGCAATGCTGCGCTCGCTGTACAGGAGCTGCTGGTCCGTGGGTATAAAGCCTGGCTCTCATCTGCTGTACTATGAGCATATCTTCACGGGAGCCGTGCTGAGCTATGCGTTTTGGCAGTGTGGACCGTGTTCTGTTGTACTTTGTGTGTGTGTGAAATATTTTTTGAAGTTCTGAGGCTGCATTTAGAATGCTGTGGGGTGTTGCTGCATATCCTTTTCGTATGGGCACCTACAAAGGGTTTTATTTTCCTCCTTAAATCGAAAAGGAGTGCCCAGGCTTAATGTCCGTGCCTTAACAATAGGTTTATGGTCTTAACAAGAAATAGTAAGATATATTTTCCAAACTGTAATAGAAAGTAATGGAGACTAAATTACAATGTAACTCGAGGGCAGTTTTTCCTCATTTGCAACTTAGCAACTTAAACAAATTTTCCAATGTTTTAAGGAACATTATGACTATTGAATTTCTCTCTGCTCTGTTATGTCTGGTTTTAATGTCAATATTAACAGAGATTTTGTTTTATTTGAAAAGGTTGTCTTTAAAAATGCTTCTGTGACACTTAACACTGAGCCTAAAATTGTATCTAGAGCTTCTAAACCCAGACAGGTTCATAATTCTTCCCCTGCTCAATTTTTAAGTTGCTAAAACCTTCCTTCTGAGGACCCTGCCTTAACCACTGCTTCCTTACTGGATGTTTGTTGTTGATTCCTTTAAAAGTTGGTGCCACTGTTGTCTGTTAAGGCCTTTGCCTGCTGAGAACAACTCTGAACCAATACTGGGTTTTGTTAGTGAAAGCCTGGGATGTAAATAAGGACAGAGAAAAATACTTTGAATTTGGGTTTTGGTTTCAGTCATTTCAGCAGTGTTTTTAATGCTGTTTCATTCTGCCGTTATAGATTCGCAGTGTTAGTAATGATACTGGAATCCTCTCCGAGTTCTAATTTGCATGCTTTTCTTTTCCCAAGGTGCGTCGGAAGAAGATGATGAAGTTGTACTGATGATTAAAGAACTGCTGGACACAAGAATAAGGTAAACCAGGAACCTTAGATCACTTAGATGGAGTGACTGGGGTTTGGATTTATTTAAGAAACAGTGTATTTTTGTTTGGGTGTGTGTGATTTCATGGTTCAGTATCTAGTGGGGGGGGTTCAAAGTGCAAAACTGGCCGACGCTGAGAGTGCTGTTTCCTCTAATTGAAAACTTTCTATCTGGCTTTCCTGTTTAAGCAAAGTGTGTGCTGAACAGAGTCCTTATTGCTGAGTGATTTTAGAACAGTGTATAGTCTTACTCTCCATAAGACATTTAAACAGGTTTGTTGGGTTTAACCTGGCTGTTTTTAAATGGTGAAAACAATGCTATCTTTCTTTTTCTTTTCTCCTCTGTTGTATTAATCTCTGTCTTCACTGTGCTTCCCTTCCAAGTATTCCAAAGTAGTTTACATTCTTGTATTATACTCTAAAGCAAAATCTGCTAGTGGCTTTCCCTTGCTGTCTGGGCTTCATTCTGTTGCAGTTTTATTGGTATTCTAACACACAGCTTGAATTTAGAAACTGATGGTAACTAATGAAGTCTCAAGAGTGGCTATGGATCATGTTGTTTACCTGAAGTATATTTTTATGCTCATTAATTGCCTTGCAGAGTGAACTGAAAGGGATAAGCAACTTGACATTTTAGATGTAGGGGAAAATGCTTGATGTGTTCCCGAATCTGTGATACCCGATGGCAACATCTTCTCCAGCTCACAAATTCCAGGACCCAGCAGCTTGTGTGTGGGTCAAAATCATGGAGTTCAGTTTAATTTTTCCAGAAGTTATGATGCTGCATTTGAAAGTGATATCACTTAATTTAAAGATTTGGTTATCTCAGCTGACAGATGGTACTGGTTAGCTTTCCTGAAAGGAAAGAGGGAGAAAAGCAGGAATAAACTGGAACGTTTTTCCCAAATGTGTATGAAAAGTGTAACCCAAGTATATCATTGTATAAAGCCATGATAGCAAATAGCATTCAAGAGGCCCTGCTCTCGCTGGGTACGTGGCCATTTAAGCTCCCTCTGGTATGTTAGTTCTTGATTTCCCAGTGGCTATTCGTAACAGTCACGGGATTTCTGCCCAGATTTCTGGTTTTCCCCACCTTTTTCTTCCATTTCCTTTCCCCTGTACCCCTTGGTGGACCAAGAAGCTGTTGGTGAGAATATTAGCAGTAGTGTATCTTAACTTCATTTTATAGCAGGATAGTTTACAGAAGCTATATATAAACCGGTGGTACATACAGAGAATTTACTATTTAGTTGATTAAAAAATTATGCAAAGAAGTTGTCAGAAGGTGCAGGATGGAGGGAATGTAGATCTGAAATGCCTTGTAGTGTGTTAATTTCAAATAAGAAAAACGGAATTTTTAGTCATGTTCTTTGGCTTTCTGGAACGAAGATAATTTGCTATGGTGAGTTGTTAATAAATGTGTCCGATTCATAGGTTATTCTCTTAGGAGTGTAGTTCTCAAAGAGTTATTTTGGAAATCAGTATAAAGAGCTTCTGTTAGAGTAACTTGATGGTTTTAACTTGGTCTGGGAAAGTGTTGCTATGGGGATACAGTTACAATGCAGGGCATTTGTTGCTTGCAAATGGAGACCAGGCTGCAGAAATGCTAATAGTACTGGGATGTGATCTTATCAGATGCTGGCTTCTTCACCCATTAGCAGGATTAAGTTTTTATAGTTGAGTTTTTTTCCTGATCTCTGTAAGCTATGGTGAACTGCCTATTTATTTATGGAAGCACTTTAGAACTTCTTATCGCTGTCCCTAGTCAGCCAACAGATGCACGTGCTCCTGGGGTAGGACAAACGCCTATTTGGCACATAACTGAGGCAATCATTGTTACCTGTGGAGACTGCCTCAATGCAAACCAGTATGTCTTTGCAGGCTGAATCAAGCTCTACTCCTAAGGTGCTTACCCACGGCCCTAGAACTTCAGTGGTTTTTCGTATGCTGCTGCATTCGTGTCAAATGTGTTTTGCTTGACATCCTGCGGAAAACACAGTAGCTCTCTATGTGAGAGAGTCCAGCACAGCATGTGTTGTTGGAAATTTGAACCAGGTGGTTGTAGAGAAAGAGGGCTTTAGTTACTAAATCGTGACAGTTCTTTGTGTGTGTTAAATTTAGCTTTACTGAAGATTTCTGGAAGGAAACTTATTTCAGCTATACTTGCTTTAAATTGAGTATCGTGTTCCACCAGGCCGACAGTGCAAGAAGATGGTGGTGATGTTATTTATAAAGGCTTTGAGGATGGGATTGTGCAGCTGAAGTTGCAGGGTTCATGCACCAGCTGTCCCAGTTCCATCATCACCCTGAAGAGCGGGATACAGAACATGCTCCAGTTCTACATCCCTGAAGTAGAAGGCGTGGAACAGGTGGGTTGGTGAGAGGTAGTAGTTGTTTTCTTTTTAAATGAAAAAGAAGGTCTTTGTCCCTTTCCAGCATGGAGAGGTTGGCAGTTTAAGCAAAAGTACAGGATGTATAGGTGTAGTTTTCCTGCGTTGGAAACTGTATCTTAGCAAAAGATACAGAACCCTACAAAGTCCCGCACACCAAAATACACTGGGGCTTGCCTGGCTGGAAAGCAGCTTTGCAGAAAAGGACTTGGGGTGCTGGTAGATGCCAAGTTCAGCCTGAGCCAGGAGTGTGCCTTTATGGCAAAGGTGGCTGAGGATACCCTGGGCTGTATTTAAGGGGAGTATTGCCAGCAGGTTGAGGGAGGTGATACCTCATTGGACTGTCTCCTTTTCTACTGAGGAGCTCAGAACTGGGCACTGTTTGCCAGCAATTGTTACCTTTGTGTTTTGGTGACTTTGGGTGATAAAAAGCAACAAGCTTTTGTCCCCTAAAATGCAGATTCTTTAGCTTTCTCATTAAAAATCCGATATGCTGTAGTGATTGTTCTGGTGGCCTTTTGTATTAACTTCACCAGCTCCTATTTCAGCTGCGTTTCCTCCTGGCATTTTTGATCACAAGGTTTTCTTTCCTTTGTCATGTGACTATTGTCATTCAGCTGTGTAGAGTAACTGCTGTTCCCCTTGGGTCCAGCAGGGATTTAATGTAATAAATTCTTTAAACCCTTAGTCCCATAGGATTGCGTAAACTGTTTACCTAAGCTACTTCTGGGTTTGATTTCAGGTTGTTGACGACGACGATGACGTGGAGAAGGAAGTAAATTCTCCTTAAGCTAGCATCATCTATGGCCAAATAAGTATTTACCTCTTGGTGTACGTAAACTGTCTTTGTGCTGAGGAGCAAACAAACTTGCCTTTCTTCTCAGAAAAATAGTTGCATTTATACCTGTGAAAATGTATCATCGGTTTAAGCCACTAATTTATTAAATGCCCTGCATTCAAAAAAGAATCCTTTTGCTCCTCTTTGTGTGAAGAAAGAAATGGTGGGCTTCAAAACTGGTGATGTGCCTCTGCGTTTTTCTTTCACACCAAAAATTCAAGACTGGCAAAAATAGAAGGCAGAAGTCAAGTTTCTTGACTGGTTTTTGTGCAAGAGAACTATTAAATGTTTATTCCCCCCAGCTTCCTTATGGGGCTTGCAGGGCTCCTTGCCTTTGGTCTATAACTGGGAAATTTGGGAATGTTAATTTTTTTATCAAGTCTTGTTAAAAAGCTTTTTGATTCATATCTTTTTTTGTGTGAAAAATAACCGGTAACTTCTGATGTTCATTTTGGAGGATGTAATATTGCCATCACTTGTGGAAAGTTACCTACTTGCTCACTACCACTGTGCAGCCAATAGCAACAGAAACAGAAAGTGTGAGTAATCATATCTTTTAAAAGTTAAAGAAGATGATCCTCATCAGCTTTAGTAAGTGGAGAGACTAATTAGCTTATTTAGAAGTAAAATTGTCCAGCCACCATTAGTGGTCTGTTTAAACTTGCAAAAGGTGGTTTCTCAACATCATACTCCAACATCAAGATGAATGTGCAGTGCTTAAGGGCACAAATTACATTTGTAGGATAGCAAAGAAAATTAATGTGTTTACCTATGCCATATCCTGTTTGTTCCTTCAGCAGTGCCAAAGAGCGCAGCGTATGTGTAACTTGGCTGCCCTGGCTGAGCAAGGGAAGACGTGGCAGAGCAGAACACGTTCCAGTTTTAGAGGCTATGGGAAGAGAAATATTTATTGTTCTGAAATTGTGATACGTAAATTGGGCTTTGCAAGTACTTCTGTTTACTCGTACGAGTAGGACTGAATTCCTTCCTGGTGCCTAGCTTTAGCAGATGACTTTGCTAACAGAAATACTATTTCTTTTTGCTGCCACAACCGAGCTGAGTTCGTGACCATTATTTGGCTTATGGTTATTATACTGTTACTCCCTGCGTACAAAGATTTGACAGGCTCTGCTGTGTTCCCCTCTTTTGCTCCTTGCCAGTGTAATTCCACTGAGTCCCTAAACAGGATCAATTAAGTGGTTGGAGAATCTTTTGTATACCATGCAGATCAGCATGTGGTAGCCGTAAACTTCATGTTACTTGTTAGAAATTTGGAAACAAGTATTTTGGCAAAATATTTCTTCAGCTTTCATGGAGAGTAATAACTTACAGTCATTTAAATTACCCACTAAGGATTTGGAAATTGGTTTGAAATTGCCACGTTTTATTTACCCTGTTACAAAGTAAGCAGTGCCTGATCTTACAAGTGTATCATGACAAAATTCCCCTCAAAGTAGGCTCACACTATCCAAAAGAGAGCTTGTGCAAACGTTATCACCGTGTTCTTTGTCAGTGAACCATAGAATGGTGAGCAATGGTTCTGGTTTCTGAAAAATAGAGCTTTTTAGGCCTAATTGGTCAAATTAATGCACCATATAAGCCAAAGCTTAAACAGCGAAGTAGTTGTTTTGTGTGTTAAATAAAATGTCCTCTTAAAGATGTGGTCTTTATTCTTCAATTAAGCAGTCTTGTTTTTACTGAGTTTTGATTTGTACAAATAGGACCAAATTAAGCCTGCCTGTACTGATGCTGAAGATTGAGCATCTTGTGATCTTGCGATTGAAGAGATTCCGTGTCCGGCATGTATCCTGTGTGTCCTCAAGCTCCTCGAGCTCTGTCATGGAGAGAGAAGTGCGTAGTGCTCGCATCCCGTCCTCTTTTTATCTGTTCTGTCCCGCTACAAAGTAAGCTCTTTAGGGCAGCGGTTGCATTTCTGCAGTGTAAAGCAGCAAAGTTGGGGTCTCCAACTCTGGATAAACAGAGGGAGGGGGTTAAGTGCCAGTTGTCACTTGGGGAACAAAACCAAACCCAGAAATGCTAACACTATGATAGCCCAATGTGGTAAAATCATCAGCCCAAATCATTAAGAGTTTCTGTGTGAACTTTCCAAGCTCTGTCTGAAACGGATAGAATCCCTGTTAGCGAGAGGTGTCCCATCTCCTCCGCTCACCCAAAAAACCTTGCCCGTTCACGGCCACGGAGGCAAAGGGGAGTACAGTAATGATTACTCAGTGTGTAGCTTAGGAGTGAATGAGGTGGCCGGCAGCCCCGGTGACGGTACGGTATGTCATGGGGTGGCCTTGCAGTTGGTTTTTTTTGGAGGGCTTGTCAGTTAGGTGGCTGGGAAGCTGTGCTGTATTGTAATGCTCCGGCCAGCATGGTTTTTTGACTCTGAAGTTTTTCTTTGTAGAAATAATTTTTTAGAAAGAAAAAATTGCAGTTAGTCATTATGTTTATAGTAGTAATGACTACTTGAAATTATTCTGGCATTTTTTTGAAGAGAAAAAAGTACTTTGGTATTGTTGCTGTGCTGTGGGTAACGGCAAAATTAGAGTCTGCCATTCAGCTGTTTATGTTTTCACCCATGTCAGCTAGAGAAGACACACAAAATCCATTCATGTTTTCTGAGCGCTGTTCTAGAACTCTCTTTTACAGGGAGTTGATTACAGCTATCTAAACTCTTGTCATCTTGGAACTGTTCACAGGTGGACATGTGCTTTTTGTTGGGATGTGACTCATTCCACGTTTCTAGGAGAAATCCGCCTGTTTGTCATCTGATAATACTGTAATGTACACTGTGAGGCAGCTAACGGCTGACAGCATTTTTGGAGCAGGTACTTCCAAGGTAGTAGCAGGAGTAAATACCTCATGTCACCTGATGTTAGAATTCAAAGTGCATTATGTGTCAGGGATCACAAAACATACTCTTTTTTTTCTCTTTTCTTTTTTTCCTGGGAGGTGGTAATCTTCACCAGTAAAATTCAGGACTTCAGCCAGGACTTCTATTTGAAGTGAAGTGTGTTGAGCTTGGAGCAGAAGAAAGCAGGTATTCTTTTTCCCAGCCATGAGCCCTTTAGTTACTTTTAAAACGCTTGTATGTGTGAGAGAGAGTTTGGGAAACATTTTCACATTTCTCCATTTGGTAGCGAGTTGCACGTGTATATTCGTGTGAACGATACATGATAGTAAACCCACGTGCTGTGTGTACAGCAAACCTCAACAGAGGAACATGGGGCATAAATATTGGCTTGGGGGAGGGGAATTTAAATAGCCACTTCCAGACTGAACACATGGAATGTTCTGTATGTGTATGTGTAAAATTCTGAGGAATTTGCACCAGATTGTTACATATAGAAGGATGAGTTAGCCTCAGGTTGAGGGATTAATTTTTATAGCATCAAGTATGGTATAGATTTAAGTCATAAAGTTCGGTATTTGCTGTGCTGCTGACGTGAGCTATGTATTTTGGGAGTGTTTGTAAGGACTGTCCATGGTCCTTCAGGTCTGGGGCATCCTACGTTATAAGCAGGAGTTTGCCCTCTGATAATCCTGTAGGTTATTTTAGGTGTGTATTCTTAAATTTTGCTGGGGGTAAGAAGTCATGAACTGGGAGCTGCTGCAGGGCAGCAAAGAAACACCGTTAAGAGCAATAAAGCAGCAGGTGAATCGGTTGTGCCCGTCAGATCAGTAACGGAGAGTCTGAACAGTGGCCACAGCTGAGGAGAGCGGGATTGCTGTGCCAGGGTGCACCGCGTGTGGTTCTGGTGATCACCTTCTGCTGGGCTGGTGGCTCCTTCCTCACCCGGGAGATCGCCCGCCACCGCCACGAGGCATTTGGTAATTAAAGACGTGGAGGTGGGAAAAGAAATCAGAATTGGAAGTGAGCCCCCCTCCACAGCTGACAAAGGGGTGGTAAAGCACTGGGCGAGCCGCTCGGTCGCAGCTCCGCACAAGCCAGTCCTGGGAACTGGGACTAACTGGGAGGTAAAGCACTGGGCGAGCTGCTTGTCGCAGCTCCACACAAGCCAGTCCTGGGAACTGGGACTAACTGGGAGGTAAAGCACTGGGCGAGCCGCTCGGTCGCAGCTCCGCACAAGCCAGTCCTGGGAACTGGGACTAACTGGGAGGTAAAGCACTGGGAACTGGGACTAACTGGGAGGTAAAGCACTGGGAACTGGGACTAACTGGGAGGTAAAGCACCGGGCGAGCTGCTTGTCGCAGCTCTGCACCTGGGCTGGTCCCGCCAGGCCCTCGCAGCGGAGCAGGGGGCCGCGTGCTGGCTGCCGGCCGATGGTGCCCGGGTGGGCGACGTTCCCGCTCCGGCTTGTGCTCTGCCAGGCTCCAGCGAGCCCAGAATCGGCCCGTCCTGGTTTTTTACCGTTGGCATTTTCTGGGTTCCTCGGGAGCCCTTTGGCGACTCCTCCGGGCCGGGGCCCAGCGGAGCGAGCAGCGGTTTTCCCGGGAAGGGACCGGCTCCCTCCCAGCCGTTGGTGTTTCCATATTTCCCAGCGCTGCGCGGCCGTTACCCGCAGGCCAGGCTTCGCGCCCGCCCCAGTTTGCGGGGCCATCTTACTGGTGTCGCCGCCCGGCTGCTGCGCCGGTGCGGGGCGGAGGGGGAGCCGCGCAGCCGGGCCACGTGTGCTGCGGGGCCAGGACCCCCGGCTCCCTCCCCGGCCGGGCGCGTGGGGGGATCCCAGCGTTACCCCCGCCGGTGCCGCCCGGTTGGTGCAGCTGCCGCCGGGGGGGTTGGGGGGAGGGGGGCACCCCCCGCCTTTTGTCCGCCGCTGCCGCGGGGCGCTGGCGCCGCCCTCCCTCCTCCCGGCGGCGGCCGCGGGTCCGGCTGCCACGTCCCAGGCGGGCCGGGGGCGGGGCGGACGGCGGGGGCGGGGCGGGGGCGGGACGAGCGGCGGGGCCCAATGGCGGGCCGGGGGCGGGGCGGGCGGCGGGGGCGGAGCGGGCGGCGGGGCCCAATGGCGGGCCGGGCAGCGGGCCTGCGCCATGGGCCCGGGCCGCGGGGGGCGGGCGGCGCGGCCCCGGCGCGCAGAGCCAGCGCGGCCGCGGACGGGGGCGCACCATGTGCGGTAAGGGCCGGGCGGCGCGGCCCGCCGGGGGAACCGGGCGGCGCATGGCGGGGCCTGGGGGGGGGGCGGGGGGCTGGGCTGCCCGGCCCTGCTCCCTCCGCCGTGCCGGGCGGCAGCGCTAGGCCGGCCCCTGGGGCACCCCCGGAACCGGGGTGGAAAAACGGGGCCGGCCGCTTCGGCCGCGCCGAGGAGGGGCCCCGGCGCCGTTATCTGGGGATGTCATCACCCGGCCGGCGGCCCGCGTACGGTTCCCCGCGGGAGGCATCTTGTAGCGCGTTAATAACTTGCAAGGGCGATTTGGCCCGCAGTTAGCGCCGCTGTGGCCGGGCCGTGCAAAGGCCGGCACCCGGCGCTACCGGTGGGTCCGGGCTGAGCGGCGGCGGTGCGGAGCGTGGCGGCAGCCCAGACCCGTGCCGGGTGGGCTGTAGGTGCCTGTAGGCTGTGGCTTTCCAAAGCAGCCAAGTGACACGGGAGCCTCTGCCCAGGGAGCATCAGGAACACGCACCTTCCAGGGAAGGATGCGGCTTCACCGCTGGGAACGCAGCTCCGGGCATGGCAGCGCAACCACTCCCACTTCTACAGGGAAACTCTTGTCTATTGTTATTATCTTTTTTTAGGCGTTAGAACTCCTGGTGTGGATGCTCGTACATCGATGCAAGTTTATGCAGTGTAGGTCTTGAGGCAGGCGGGTAAATGGGTTTAAGCCCAGCGTCGAAGTGTTGGTTGCGGGGTGGTGCAGCAGCTCATCTCCACCCGTTCGTGTCCCGGTGGAGCATCCCTGCCTTGAGCACATGCCTTGGGTGCGCTGGAGCACGAGCCAGCGAGGCTTGTTCCCCAGGGTCACTTTGGTACTTTGCACTCCCGTTTGTCACGTTAGTACGATTACTTACCTCATCGTTTGGATGCAGCAGTAGAAATCATCCTTTCTCTTCCTTTCTGTCACGTTGGCTCCATGTCTTTCCATGGAAATTTACACAACAGTGACTCTTCTTATTTGTCTTTCCATGTTTCCTCCTTTGGTTTTTTTCTGTATTTTTATGTGCGAAATTAAAAGGGCGCTGTAAGCAAGACTGGGTTTTATATTTGCTATGCAAATTGCCGTATTCCATTGTTTTTGTGAGACTGAAGTGGCACCACCTTCAAATTGTCAAGTCTGTGGAGCGCTACAAAGAGGTGATCCGAAATTCATGCTTCAGCTTATGTTTAACACTATGTTAATTGGCGTTAAAAGTACAAAGTGGAGCGAAGCTAAGAATAGAAGGGATAATTATGGTTATAAATAGCTTGCTGCAAGAATAGGGATGGTTTTGGTGCCTTGTGCTTGCCTTATGTGAGGTCCAGGGTGTGAACTGTGTGATATTAACATTCTGCTCTTTGTCTTTTTAATTGCAATAAGCCCTGAAAATGCTGTGGGAGTTACTTGGTGGCATTCAAGATTTAACGTGTTTCTCCCCTTTTTGATAGAAGCAAAGTTCTTCTTGGATGTTGAAACATTTGATGGAATGGTGAGAAAGGCATTAAGCATTACTGGCTCTGTTATTGTGTCCTGTTCTGGGAGCCAGAGGTAGATCCTACAGCGAGAAACGAGAAGAAGAGAGCATTAACTGAGCACATTAATACAGCAAAATGAGCCTTGGAAGTTGAGGAGCTTCTGAGCGCAGGAAGTGTGTGGCCGAAGGCAGTTAAAGGTTTCTGTAGGGAACAGGAGGGGAACTGTTTGGAGTCTGAGGGTGCTACCACGTGAACTCTTGTGACTTGTGGTTAAGTGCCATTGACAGAAACCAAGGAACACAGCCTCCTGTGCTGCGGCCGTTCGCAGTCCGGCTGGCGAGCACAAGGCAAAAGGAGCGGTGGGCTCTGCTCACGGTGGGAAACACGAGTCGCAGTGGCAGGTTGGGCATTTTTCCATACAGCACCAGTAGACTCCAGCAAAGGAACAAGGTGAACAACCTGAGGTGTTGTTCTCTGAGATTGCCCTGCAAGTGTCATACGTAGGCAGAGCTGGCTTGTGATGCTCCGAGTACTTACGCTAACAAGGCTTAACTGGCTCCCCTAGCTGAAGTGGTGAGTACCTTGGAGCAGACGGCTCTGATTTCTCGTACCGTGCCCTGCAAAAGGTCTGAGTAGCCATGTTACACAGTGTTGTAGTGAGAGCTGTGTGGACCTGGTTGCTTGTACGAACCCTCAGACAACATTTCGTAATAGAATCGTAAGTCAGGATATAGATTGCTTCAACTTGCCACGCTGTCTGGTGGTTACGTGGTCTGCATTCAGATTTTTATCCAGTTCGGCTCACATAGAAAGGTACTAACTAAGATGAGCCTTTTTTAAAACAAGGTGACAGTGCTGCTGCTGTTACCTGAGTTCCTCCGTGACAGCTTCAGGGCTGGAATTACCAACACGGTGTTTTCAGCATACTGGTGATCTGATGTTCAGGTGTACGTGTATAGGATCTTGCAAGATCCCATGATCTGGTGTGCTCGTACCACTTGACAGGTTATGGAAAGCAACCTCGCAGTTCAGTTCCTTGATGCCTAGCATAAATAACGGGCCTGCTGTGTCTATGTGCTGGGGTTTTGGTTTTGATAGTGTTACGGGAAAAATAGGGTTTGTTCCTCGTGTGTGTTACAGACTTGCAGTTTAAAGACCTAGCCAGGTGTAAATTGCATGTGGTTTGGTCTGAATGCACCAAACCAGTTCAATGGCATCTATGAAATAGTTTGGAAAACAGGTTTTTCAAGGTAGCTTGATAGACTGTTCTGTAAATAAGTAAACCTGTTGTATGCCGTGACTTTTTGAACCATGAAAAGGGACTGGAGAATTTAGTTCCTGTGTTACTGGCGATTGCTGAAGATAAAAACAGGTTTAAGAAAGACTCAGGTTTCAAGTGTTGGGGTTGCACGGACATCAGTGGGGTCTGCCAGACTCAGGTTTCAAGTGTTGGGGTTGCACGGACATCAGTGGGGTCTGCCAGACTCAGGTTTCCAGTGTTGGGGTTGCACGGACATCAGTGGGGTCTGCCAGACTCAGGTTTCAAGTGTTGGGGTTGCACGGACATCAGTGGGGTCTGCCAGACTCAGGTTTCCAGTGCTGAAACACCGTGTGTATGCCTGGGTGCACCTTCTGTGCAGCACGGGGTGGTGGCTCTTGCCCAGAGTGAGTCCCTGTTTACTCCAGACAGGAGAAACCCGGCCCTCCTTAGCTGAAGAGAGGTGCGTGCCTGGGCAGTAAAAGCATCCAGTGGGCAAATGTGGTTCTCCACCGAGTGGGTGTTCCTCTGCAGTGCTTTTCTCCCAGCGCAATTCAATTGACGGATCGAATGCAAACTCCCGTATGCAGCTTGCAGACGTCGTACTGACAAGTCTGCTTGTTTCTGACCTTTTCCTGACCAAGACTCAGCCGTGTTTTGGTACGTCGGGGCTGGCACGGCGTTCTGCATCAGCCAGCCGCCTGGGCAGCGGGTCGCAGAGCCTGCCCAGTGGGTTTGATGCATCGGTTCTGCGACTTTGTTCTGCACGATGATTGCTGTCTGGGTTAGAACTTGCCTGGTGTCTCCCCTGCTGTAGTTGGGAGACGAATATTTTTATTGCTTTTCCTAGACTGTAATGTAGATTATGTATGTGGTATTTAGGAGCCTGCATCTAATTTGTTGAAGACTTGAGGCCTAATAATCATCACGAGGATAAAGGGTTCTTTACAATTGCCAAGTGGATATGCTGATAACATCGTCTGTTGAAATGGTGTTAACAGTATACGGTATGGTATAAAGGAATTTGTAAATCCAACAGTAAACCTAGCCTGAAGGCTTTCCTGCTTGTGTAGAAGGATTAGCAGAAGCTGTTCCTGAGTAACTTCACGTGTTCAGGATGCTGGAGAAGACCATTTATTCTTACCTGGAAGCAGTGATTCACTTCATTTGCCTGTGAACTTAACAGGAAATAAGGGAACGTGAGCACCGAAAAGGTCACAGGAGAATGAAGCTCTCAGAAAAAGTGTTTTGGTGACACTCGGCAACAGAAATACTGAACGTCCATTTGGTGAAAATGCTCTTCTGGTAAAGTCTGTCAGCTGTCTGCCGTGAAGTCTTCAAGGCGGCCCAGTTTGTGCTTAATTATTTAAAATGTTTTCTAAAGAGCGCTGAGTTTCACAAGAGCTGAATACCTGTTCTGGTGGTTCACCAGGTAAGGATTTTAAGACAAACCTGCAAGAAAGGATACGTTTTGTGTTCTACAGTATATTGTTCAAGTTATTTTACTTAAAAGCAATACATACCAGGCTGTCTGCAATGGCGAGTCTTCGTGCGATTCAGGAACCGTACGATAAGCTGACGTGCTTTGAACAACTTCTCAGTCTGTTTGTACAAAGTCCTGCGTCAAGCTACTAGTTGAAATGTTTTATTATGTTGTAAAGCGTGACTGCTGTTCTAATCCTGAAGTATATTAGTGTATTCCAGACAGGGGTATTGTGTTTTCTGAGCCTGTCAGATATAAATTCCCGCAGTGTGCTTGCTGCTGTCTTATTTTAGCTGGGAATTCACAATTGCAGATGGTGCTGGACTAGAAGGAAGTTCACAGGGTGTTGTTTTTTTGGTTTTTTTTTTTTTTGTTTCACATAGGATGTTTCACCTTGAACAATGCCAGCTCAAGGCTTGTCCAGGTGGTGTAATTAAACTTCGTTCGTATATCCTGGTTTTCTGTGACACCACCTCTTTCTGGAGCGTGAGTTACAGAGGGCAGGTGCGGCGTTATTATTGAAGAACACTTGGAGTTGAATGGTGTGTAAATGTGTAAGTTGAGCTGAAACTGAAATTCCTCTTTTCAGGTCTGCTAGGGACCCGAAATTCGCGGGTTTCAGGGTCGGTTTCAGGGATGTTCTGTTTTGGACTTCAAGTTTTGCACATTTTCAGCACGTGGTGTCTAGGCTGGCAAGGGGGGATGAGCTGGTGGTGCACCAGATGGGACCCCGATGGAAATTTGCTAGATTTGCGTGGGAATTCCATCAAAACCAACATGTTTCCATTGACTGTTGTAATTTAAATGAATTGTCACTTTGAAGGAAAAATTGGCGCTTTTGTGACAGTGCTCCTCACGGAAGCCTTCAAGCAGCTGTAAAGATCTGTGCAGTTGATATCTTTTCATTTTCTAAATCGTGGAGATTGATTTGAATGTAAGCACAGGGAGGGAGAGAGCAAGGCTTTAACCAGACATTGCGATTTGGAGAAAAACACGTCTCGGGGGTGGGGAAGAAAGGTCTTTTGTAGCCTAAACTGTGCGGTAGGGTTGTGTGCTGCGTTCCACCTTGGGGAAGGCTATGTTTTGTAGCTGAATGAAGTGATCCTTTGTTCAGCTTTTGAGTAAAAAAAAGAGGTTTATTTTCCTAAAGGGCCTTGCGTCCTGCTGGGACGTATCACCTGAGCGCCCCTCGCCTCGGCACCGCCGCGTTCCTTGCCGTACATTTACACGGACGGGACCGAAGGCTTGAAGTCTAATTCTAGAGCAGAATTAATCTGCGGAGCCCGTGTTGGAGCTGCTGGGAGAAATAAACATTTTTTTCAGAAATAACACTTAGATCAGTGAAGCATAACAAGTGTTTGGGTCTTTTTTTTTTTTCTCATCAGTGTTTCTGTCGAGGACAGTGGAATTGTGCTTAAAAGATGGAAGTGATTAAGAGATGTGATTGCTCATATATTCCTGAATAATCCAATAGTTAGGGTAGAGCCAGTAAAAATGCTGTTTTCTAAATGTGGATTGAAATTTTCTCCGGCTATGACGAATCGTATCATTATGGGATGTTTGAAAAGAGAAAATGAAATGCATTTGAAAATGTTTCCGGTAAATGAAACTGTTATTTATACATAATTCATTGTGATCAAGTGTCATAAATGGGTGAAAAGCCTTCAGATATTTGTTTTTAGCTTGTACATTAGTAAGTCATGTGTTTAGGAGGACTTGTGTTCATTTTCAGCCGCCTTATTGTCCCTTTTTTTACTTTAATTATGCATAATTTTTACATATTATTTTTCCTTCATTTTTTCCTGTTTTCTCGAAGGTTTTTCAAACCTGCTTGTCTTACTTGCCTGATCGTTCCTAAAATGTGTCGATCGCAGGTGAGTTCTTAGAATTTTATTTTCATAGTGGTGTCTCTATTATCACTCCAGGTATTTTCCTCTGGAGATCTAAAAGCTGAGCTGAATCAAACCTGAATCTCCCAGTGTTTACAGGGTTGAGTTTTTTTTAGGAGCATGTCCACGTAGTTCACAGCGTTGATACTGTATTTGCATTTCTTTTACTTGGCTTGTTTTTCATAGTCTCTGTGTTTTCTGATGAGAAGCACTGAATTCTTTGGTTTTGTTTTGGTTTTGTTTTTTTGTATTCTTAGATTCCTATTTTTTTCACAGCCCTTGTGAATGATCTTAATAAAATTGGGCTGTGATTAATAGATTATTTATTTTTTTTTTCAACGCCTGAGACAAATGCCAAGTTGGCTCCTTTCTAGATAGATGTTTTCTGTTTGTTTACAGTATGTGTGGAAATAAACAGTGCCGGTTTTCAGTCTCGTTCCAGATGAGCCGTCCCTTCCCGGAGGAAGCCACTGTCCGCCCTGTGCCCGTTCAGTACGTGGTGTTCTGCGGTACGCTGCTGGCAGCTGTGGTCTGTTTCAAGGAGTCAAGTTTTGGGTTGTTGGGTGGTTTGTTTTTGTTTTTTTTTCAGTTCAGGTGTGACTGAGCTTGTTAAAATGTGCAGAGAAAACCAACTTTTCAAGCCACTGTCTGATCTGAATTCCGATTTAACAAGGTGATGTCCGAAGTCAGCCCTGCCTTGAGGGACATAGTTCGGGTTTTAAGCCTTTTTTGTTTTGTTTTGTTTGTTGTTGGGTTTTTTTGTTCAAAATAAGTTGCAGTCCTTGCGCCAGAAGCAGGATGGAGGCTAAAGTGATCAACTCACATTTGCAAAACTATTTTATGTAAAGAAACCGACCTTCTGCTTAATAATTGTGCCCATCTATGGAGTTAGACTTCTTTTTCACATGGAAGACTTGGATTTTCGTGGCCTTGCTGGGGCTCCAGGCGTGTGGATTCCCGGTGTCCCCCTGCCCCTCTGGGCTGCGCCCGTGTCACCAGTTACAGATGTGCTGGGGGGACGGGGCTCTGTGCTCTCTGCGTTGGGCTCCCCAGTCCACCTCGATGGAAAATACCCTCATTTAAAATGCCGTGTCGCAGCCTGGAAAGCAGCTGGGTGTTTGTAGCGGTGTGCCCGGTGGCGTTACAGGGGCGATGCCCGATGTCCCTGGGGCGCAGGGGAGGGCCACCTCCACGTCCCCGTGGCAGCTGCTCTTTAAACCTGCTTCTCTTAACTTGCCTGATCGTTCCTAAAATGTGTCGATCGCAGGTGGGTTCTTAGAATTTTTATTTTCGTAGCGGTGTCTCCATTATCGCTCCAGGTGTTTTCCTCTGGAGATCTAAAAGCGGAGCTGAATCAGCCCCGAATCCCCCAGTGTTTACAGGGGAGGCCTGGAGATGCTGGTGGGCGGCCAAGGGGGGGTGTGAGGTGGGGGGCAGGCTGCTTACAATAACCCTGCTGTCCTGTTTGCGCTGCGTCCCCCCACCTTTCCTACAGCCCTCCTTTCTTCTCCCTTCTTGGTGCGTCCCCATCGCTCCTGCGCGGGTCCCCAGGTCCTTCCCCAGCTTTGCAGTGGCTTTCACCCTTCGCGTGCCAGCTTGGCAGCCTGTCCCGTTTTCGCCCCCCGTTTGCTCAGCACGATGCCCTGCGGGAGAAGGGCTCCCCGGTGCTCCCGTCAGCGCGGCTCTTGTGCCTCTCGCGCTGCTGCCGTTTGCTGCCGAGAACTTCAGGGACCCTCTCGCCGCGGCCAGCCTGGCGTGCGAACTCCAGAGCACCTTAACGCTCGTCCTCGGCCCCTGTTTGCTCAAAAGAGCATATCCCGCTTTTTGGGTGGCCTTTGGTGGTGTGCCGTGGTGGTGGAACAACTTACCGGGTGGCTGTATACTGGGTGGGACTGGTTACGCCAGAGCGAGGTGGCCAGTGCCGCCGAGGGGGCTGTGGGGATGGGGGAGGTGGTTCGGCCGGGTGAGGGGCTGCCCGTGCTGCCGGAGAGCTTTGGGTGGGAAGGGGAGCCTCAGCGCCTGCTTCTGAGGTACGGAGAGAGGTTTCAGCTCCGAAATGATTTGGCTAATTCGGGAAAACGTACGCGGCGTTCACGTTTCCGTCATTACTCGTGGTGGTTATAATTGCGCCTTCTGAAGCAGCTGTACCTTGGGTGCCGTGGTGGGTGGCTTTGGGGAAAAGGGAGATGGCAGGAGCCGCTGGAACCTTCCCGAAGACATCTCGTGTGCTTGTTTTCCCTGCTTTGTGGCAGAACACTTGTTATTTTTTTGTGTGATGTTGTCACTCCGTTGAGCACCTGTTTGGGAAGTTTCTGGTAAATCCGGAGAGAGGGGCTCTTCCAGCTGCCTGCTGGTAAGGCAGCCTGCCTTGTGCTCCCCTTGCGAGACCTGGAAGGCATTTAAAGGACTTCAGGCATCCAGGATCTAGCCGAAATGTGCCGTCCTTCAGCCGGGATGACATCTCCTTGGAGCCGGTTCACTTGTAAACAGGGAGGCTGCTGTTTGCCTGAAGAATGTGGTTTTTAGAAACAGAGCGAACGAAGTATCTCAAATTGGAAAACTTTTTTTTTTTTTTTTTTTCCCCAGAAGGGTTGGGAGGAGGGTTTGGAGATTGACAGCGCGGGGGAAGTATCCTTCAGAGGAGGCTTTGGAGATAGAGCAGAGGTTGTTAACTGCTGCCGGTGTTTATCTGTTGAACTGTTGAGCTGTGAGTTGCCAGGTTTGCGGAGCTGGACCTCGCTGTCTCGGTGTCGTTACTGGAGCAAATGCCATCAGGAGATGGCAGCAGCAGCCCTGGCTGCAGGCTTGGGGTGGGATGTTAGGAGCAACGGAAGTGAAACTGCACATTTTTGTAAACTTGGTCCTGATAGTCTTGCAGGTGGTTATCAGAAAAGGCTTTGGGTTTTGCGGAAATGAAGGCAGAAGCTAAAGAAACCAATGGAAAAGCTCCTTTTCCCCCCCTTTTTTTCTTCTTTTTTTTTTTTTCCCTTTTTTCTTTTTTTTTTTCTTCACCTGCCTGCGTGGTTTCAGAGGGAGGAACAACAGGACGTGCACCTAATTCTTTCTAGCAACACAGAAGAAAATAAGTGAGACGTGGCGTGCTCTTTTTGCAGCAGAACTGCAGGGAGGTGTAAGTTCTGGTGCTTTGGGAATGGGAGGGTGAAGCTGGTGAACAAACTTGTCCCGAGACCCGTAGCCAAAGTCCGTGGGAAAGGGAGAAGAGTGGGGAAATGTCAGAATGGTACATGGCTGCACACGACCTCGTTGTCCCCGCTCAGGCTGAAAAGTCACTTGGGAATGTTTCAGCACTTTGCTGTGTGGTATTCGGTGCATCCATCAAGTCTGAGTAGCCCACGTTTCTACTTTACAAAATAAATTAAGACATCAAAAGGCTTTGAATAATTTAATTCCAACACGCGAGCAGCTGAAGAATGCAGTTTTTCAAATGTTCTTTAAAATAAAGTGTGGATGAGCAAAGATGGAGCAAAGACAGAGGTTCCAAAAATCATCTTGGGAGTAAAACCGTTCACAGGAATAGAAGCTGGGAGCTGTGAGGCCGGCTGTGTGGCAGTGCTATCAGGAAGGAATTAAAGATTCGGGATGCCTTTAAAAGGATTTTGTTGTTCTGTGCGTGCAACAGAACGCCATTCTCCTCCAGAGGTTTTGGTGAAGTTTCTCAAATGACAGACCTTGAATTACCGGTCACATATATGGATGTCTGCGTGAAACCCGTCTGCCTTTTATTCCATGCAGACATTTTTCTCCTTGGAAATGTTAGACAGGGCGAAACGGTGGATTTCAAGTACAGATATTTCTAGCATGCAGCGAATGTCTTCTCACGCTGCTGCTTCCCGACGGCACCAAAGGAAATCTTTCTGAAATAGAGCCATAGTTGGTATTAGAAATCTAGGAATTTGTGTGTCCCCATCACTGCTTAAAAATAGAAGCAATAATTTATCTTCCTTTGCAACCTACAGGAAAAATAGCTCTCATTAGTTTGAGGGTGTTTGCATGAGTTAAATGACTTTTTTTTTTTTTTTTTTTTTTTTTTTTTCTTAGTCTGTGGGAGGAACTTAGAGAAAGCTGTTCAAGGAAGAATTCCTTTTAAAGATGGTTCTTCAGCATGCAAAGCTCAGTGTTACTGCACCTTGAATTTTTCACCTGCAGTGATTAGTTTCCCGTCCCCTGCATCGTCTCCTGACAGCTCCTTCTGTCCTGCAGGTCCAGCTCCCGCGGAAATTCTTTCTCCCATCGTGCCCAGGCTTATTATTTTCCTGTTTAGTTGCTTTCAGTGTCACCAGAAAGATGCTGGCGTTTTGTCGTTAGTTTTGATCTCTTCAGTGTTGGTGGCATCTTCTCCATTGGACCTCAGGCGGGATCAGGAATTGCTGTGGACGTGGCGGTACCTTCCTGCAGGGTGGCCTCAGTACGAGGGGCAGTCTGAGGATTCGTTACGCGCGCGTACCGTGTGGATGGCACGTACGGAGTTTCCTCAGCTGTGACTTTGTTTAAAGCTCTGCTCTTTTCCCCCGTACAGGCATCTTTGCTTACCTGAACTACCATGTTCCCCGGACAAGAAGGGAGATCCTGGAGACCCTCATCAAAGGGCTCCAGCGGCTGGAGTACAGAGGCTATGATTCTGCAGGTAGCTCGCTCTGAGCAAGTGATTAGTTTTTTGAATTTTGGCTTGTAAATGATGATTTTTGTGGTGCGTTTGTGAATGGTGTTTCCGCTGTCTTTTACTTTTGAAGGCTGAAACACAAATTGGATGTGCCTGTGGTCAGAGGTTTGGGTTAACTTTCAGGATCCAGGTTTCTATAAACGTTCTTGATGCCTGTTACCTAAGGCTTTAAAATACCTGCAAGATGATGAAGGGAAAACTCGCCTCTGATCTAAGGGGTTTCTTGCCTTTATTTAGAGAGTCGGCTGTTGGGAGAAAGGGCACCGTGGGGAAAAAAAGATAATAATTCGTCAGTATTTGTTTATGTAAGATACTGTAATACCCCTTCTGCACTTCACACTCTTTCTTCGTGTTCTGTGGTGGTGCTTAGGTGTGGGAATCGATGGTGGAAATGACAAGGACTGGGAAGCTAACGCTTGCAAAATCCAGCTTATCAAACAGAAGGGGAAAGTGAAGGCTCTGGATGAAGAGGTTCACAGTACGTATTTTATTTCCCTTTTGTTCTTGGCCTCCTCTCTTTCCTTGAAATGTCCTCTGACCTCATTTGTGTTTTGAATATCAGCTGGCTTACCCAGAAACACTGTCTTTCCAAATAACTCGTCTATAAAGCACCTGAGATGTAAACGCTCGTGTGCTGTGAAGAACCCAGTGATCCTGTGGGTGTTGTCATGGAGTTACAGAGAAGTCCTGATTTCTCAAGACAAAATGAATCACATCCTGTTAAAGTTAAATAGACGTGAAATACAGTTTAGGAAACAGACCAAAAAAAAAAAACAAAACCAAAAACCACCCAAACAAAAATACTCCTTAAGCTGGATAAAGGGGAATATCTGGCAGATAATTATCAGAGACCTAGAGCTTGGGCAAAAAGAGAAATTCTCTAATGACTTCACCAGTTGAATTTTGAATTTTCATATGTAATGCTTGTCCCAGCTAAAGCTGTCCATCCGAGTGGCGATGGGCGATGCAGCTGGCTTCAGGAAAGCACTGATGTATGTGTGCAGCTGTCAAATTGATGAGAACGCGGAGAGTGAGGTCTTCTGCATCCATTTCTGCTCTCTGGGTTACCCTGATTTAAGTGTTCAGCTCATCAAATCGGTGCGCGTCGCGAGGAAGCACGAAGTTCTTGGGTCAGCGGTGTGAGGACGGGGAGATGCTTTTCAGAGGAGTAAAGATCTCTGGTTTGCATTCGAGAGCCGCCGTGTGGCTGTGATTGAACTTCTAACCTGTGCTAGCACTAACCTCACGGAGCAGAGCGCTGTGTCCGACGGGGAGCTGGGCAGGTCTAGTCGTAGCGTGGAGGAAGGCAGGACCTTGAAATGTCCCGGCGAGGCGGTATGTGCCTTGCAGAAATAGAAGATACACAAAATATTTCTGAAGGAATGTTTGCCTGCTGAAGAAGATCGCAGGATCTGCGGTTCTAAAGAGATTGTGGAGATGCTTACAGAACAAAAGGAATACTTTTTTTTTTCTTTTTAACCAAAGAAACATTAATGCTAATGGCATGCTTTCTAGAAACAAGGGTTAGTGATGAATATTCTGACCATAGTTGTACGTAACCATGAAATGGGCTGGTTCGGTCACAGCTGACAGGATGGCAAGGTGCAGCCCTGAGAGATAAAATTAAGGTTGGATTCTTTCTTAAAGTTGTTTTATTTTATTTTGGCGGGGTGAGGAATGTGGGGAGGTTGCTTGCGTGCATCTGCATTCTGAACAAGCTGGGTGTTTTGTTGGATTTGTGGATGGTGTTTCCTGGTGGGTGTTGCTGTCCTGTGGACCCCGGTGGCCTGGCGAGGCGCCCACCTTGACCTTGGGGTAGGGCAGCCCCTCGGTGCTGAAAACTTCTCTTACTCCTGCAGAGCAACAGGACATGGACCTCGACATCGAGTTTGACGTGCACCTTGGCATCGCCCATACCCGCTGGGCTACCCACGGCGAGCCCAGTCCCATCAACAGCCACCCGCAGCGCTCGGATAAAAACAACGGTGAGCGTGGCTGCGCGAGGAGCCGCGGGTCTGGGGGCGTCCGGGGAAGCTGGTGGCTGTCGCTGGCGCCCGGCGTGTGCCAGGGCGGGGGGTTGTGGCGGGCTGTGGGGCTGCCCCCCGTTACTGTGAGGCTGGAGGAGTTTGCACTTGGTTTCATGGGCACAGTGTGAGGAGGGGGTGGAACAGAATGAAACTGAAGGTGAAGAATTTTCGTGGCTGTTCTTTGGGGTGGGATTTTGGATACTTCCACCCCCCCCCCCCCCCCCCCCCCCGCCCCGTTTAATTATGGTTTTCTTCCTAATCACGGCTGCACGAAGAGGGTGGCTGCGCTCCGTGCTGCAGTGGGGCGCAGCCCGGCCGCGGTGGGGCTGGCCACCGCCCTCCCCAGCTGGGAGCCACCAGGTGTGGGCCCCCTCAGGAACTTTGCGGGATCTCCGTAGCCCTGGGCCCACCCGGGTCATTGTCATCGTCTGCCATTCCCGGTCACCGGCCACGCCAAATGGGGCAGAGCCGGGGGGTCACGCCGGGGGGACGAGGCTCGGCGCTCGGTTCTGCCCAGCGCGGTGGTGACGCGGCTGGTGCCGTCCGTGCCACGCGGCCGGGGGCTGAGCGGGGCCGTTCTCTGCCTCCAGAGTTCATCGTCATCCACAACGGCATCATCACCAACTACAAGGACCTGCGGAAATTCCTGGTGAGTGACCCCCGCGCACGACACTTGCTCACCCCCCTGCTCACCCCCCTGCTCAGCCCCCGGCTGACCCCCCCATTTGTATTCTCACATTTTCCCACTCCACTCACATTCACACTCCTCCAGTCACATCCTCCCACTCATATTTTTGTTCTCCCACTCACTCTTCCGCTCATACTCCCACTTGCACTTACACTCTCCCACTGCCTCCTGCTCTGAGTACATCCTCACACTTCCATCCCCCCAGTCCCTCCCTATCTCACTCACACTCACCCTCCCCTACTCACACGCTCCGCACTCACTGCATTCCCTCACTCATACTCTCGTATTCACTCACGGCTCTGCTCACGCACCCCAGCTTACACTTCCCCCTCACACTCACTCTCCTCCATTCACACTCCCCCACTCTTACTGCCCACTTGTGCTCCCTCACCACTCTCTCCCACTCCCACTCCTCCACTGGTTCCCCACGTACATGCTCACACTCACACTGCTCACACTCCCCACTCACACGCCCCTCATTGTTCCGTTTCAGGAGGACACTCCTGAACTCACCCTGCTCAGACCCACTACCCCTGCACTCACTGACGTGCCACCCTCACACTCGCTCCCCTGCTCACACTCAACTCTCACGCTCTCTCCCCCACTCATATCCTCACTCCCCTACTTAAACTCACACATACTCCTCCTTGCTCACCCACTCATTCTCACACACTTTTATTTCCCCCAACGCTTTCCTACTCTGCTCACCTCCCATTCATGCTCCTCCACACTCTCGCCTCCTTCCCTTCTTCCCCTGCTCATACTGACTCCTCCACTCACTCTTACACTCACCTCCATTCGCTCATTTTCCCATTCACTCCCACCCCCCCGTTTCACTCCTGCACTCTCACACTACCCCTCGCACTCAGTCATCCCCCACTCATGCCTCCATTCCTGCTTCCCCACTTACTCTGCACTCACTCTCACTCTTCCACTCGTGCTCACCCCCCGCTCACACTCGTTTCTCTGTTCGTGGTCACTTGCTTGCCCCAGCTCTGGCTCCGGGAGCACAGGTGTGCACGCTCGCTCTGCATTTGCACTCACTCCACGTGCACTCACGGTATGGGCACGCTCAGCCTGCACTCACACGCACGTACTCTCCCCTCCCTTTTGCACTAGCACGTGCACTCACTGCACTCTCGCTCCCCACGTGCACGCTCACTCTCCCGTTCACACTTACCCTTCTACTCCTGCGCACGCTGCTCCGCGCCCGCTCCTGCCTGTACCCTCCTGCTCCCTCCCTCCCGCTGACGGGGCAGGGGGGAGGAGGAAAAGGGAGGAAGTACATCTGGATGGAGGAGAAAGATGGAAGGAAAAGCAAAGAGGAAGGGATGAAAGGGAAAAGAAGTGAAAAGGAGGGCAAGGAAAAGGAAGGGAAGAAGTAATGGAGATGAGAAAGGAAGAAGGAAGGAAATGGGAGGCGAGAAAAGGAAGGGAAGGAAGGGAATGAAAAGGAAATGGGAGGAAGGAGAAGGAGTCTGAGGGAAGGGGAAGGAAAGGAAAAAAGAGAAGGGAAAAGACAGGAGAGAAGGGAAGAAAGACAAGGAGAGGAAATGCAGGAGAACGGGGGAAAGGAAGGGAAGATGAGTGAGGAAAAAGGAAGGGCAGGAAAAAGGAAGGAAAGCAGGAAAAAAGAGAAGGATAAAAAGGAGAATAGCAGGAGAGGGGAAAAGGGAAGAAGGAAGGACTAATAAAGGCAGGGAAGAAGGAAGTAGGACTTAAGGCGGGAAGGAAAAAAGGAATAGAAGGAAGCAGACATGCAGGAGGGAAGGAGAAGGGAAGATAGGAAAGAAAAATGAGACAGGAAGGAAAAGGAAGTGCAGGAACAAAGGATGGGGAAAGGGAAGGAAAAGAATATTAGAAAAGGAAAGAAGGAAGGAAAAGCAAGGTGGGAAGGGAAGGCAGCGGGCCGGTTACCCAACGTGTGCTGTCGCTGCAGGAGAGCAAGGGCTACGACTTCGAGTCGGAGACGGACACGGAGAGCATCGCCAAACTGGTCAAGTACATGTACGACAACCGCGACAGCGACGACATCAGCTTCACCACCCTGGTGGAGAGGGTCATCCAGCAGCTGGTAATGCTGGGAGCGGGGCGGGGACGGCTGGGGACGGACGCACGCTAACGGGTGCGCTGCAGTGCTGCACCGCCGCGCGCGGGCGCTCTGTGGCGCGCGTTACGGAGGGTCTTTGTCATTCTGACCCTTCTTCATCTCAGACCTATATTCGGTTTTCTTTAATGTTAGTCAACACTCACGTGAAAAATGTCGAAATGTGGGGGCCCAGCAGCCCCCCGAGGCAGCCCCTCCTGGGGCGCGGGGTGGTGAGTGGGGGGTGGCAGGGCTGGGGGGACAGTGGGAGTAAGTTCCTCGGCTCTTCCCGCAGCTGCATCGGGAGGAGATGCTGGCCTCTTGTGGGAGCTGCCCTGCGCAGGACCCCCGCCCAGCTGCAGCTTGCCCCCTCCCGGTGCCCCCTCCGGGAGGGTTTTCCAGTGCTGGGCCCGGCGGGAGCAGTGCTGGCAGCAGACCAAGAACCCGTGTTGCGGGCGGGCTGCCACGGCTCCGCAGAGCGCTCGGTGGCACCGCACCTCAGCAGACGCCCCAGCGCTTTGGCGCCGCTTTTCCCAACGCTCTGCCGTCGTCCGTCCCCTCGCCGCACCCTGAACTGACGCGGGACCCTCGCACGAGCGGCCGTGCTGCCCCAGGGCAGCGGCGGGGAGTTGAGAAGGCTCGTTTCGTGGATGAGGAGGAGCTGCCCGGGCTCGGGGGGACACACAGCCTGCCAGAATGAGCCCCCCGCGCCTGGCGGTTGTGAAGAGGCGGCGGTGAAGCTCCCTGTTCGGTCTCTCTTACCTGTTTGCAGAAACGGGGGTGCAGTTTCTGTGCTGGGAATCCCGGCGTGGTGGCCCAGGCTTCAGGCAAAGGGATAACCAGTTTGTGTTTCCTTTCTTCCAGGAAGGTGCTTTTGCCCTCGTATTCAAAAGTGTTCATTACCCTGGGCAAGCCGTCGGTACCAGGTAAGCGTTGCTGTTGGGAAGAACGTTTTTTGTGGCACAGGATGTGCTTTTTGGTTTTTTTATCCCTCCAAGTTAGAAGGCAGTGGAGTAGAGGTTATTCTCATCATGCTGTGAGGGTGGCTCTTGCTTTCCGTTTCCTTTCTCTCCTTTCTTATTTATCATAACAAAAACATTCTCAGAAATGTGTTGAAAATTTCTTGCTGACCACCCGTACCCCAACTGCTCTGGAACAGCTGTTTGCTTGGGTTTTTTGGTTTTGTTTTTTTGTTTTTTTGTTGTTTTTTTTTTAGACTCCGGTTGTGAGAGATTTGAAAGGAGATGGTTTTATCTTTTCCTTTGCGTGTGGCAGCATTCGGACAAGTCCTCTGCGGGGCCAGCCTGGTGCTCAGGTCTGCCCCGCTGTTAAACGTCAGCATCAGTCGGGTCGGTTTGACCATGTTGTGCCTAAAACAGGTTCTGAGTTTCGGTGCCAGCAGCCGTTTGCGGATACGTACGGCGAGCAACAGCCAGCACGTTCCTGGTTCAGGTGGCTGTGGGCCTGCAGTTACTCCTGCAGAGTTTTGGCTAAGCTTGAGCCAGATTCCTCATGTCCTTGTGTTGTGTTTATTCAGAGGTTAGTCTGCTCTATCTTGAGGCCTCCTGTGTTTGCAGCACCAACATCTTCTCTGGGAGGAGCTCGCTTTTGGGTTTGTGTTAAAGTTCGGTTCCATTGCTGTGCTGGAGAACAACAGTCCTTTCAGGTCGGGTGTCAAGGTGATGAATCTTTGGGTGCTGAGGGCTGTAACTCGGTGTCTTCTTGCAGGCGAGGCAGCCCCCTGCTCATAGGAGTACGCAGCGAGCACAAGCTCTCCACCGACCACATCCCAATACTCTACCGGACGGGTGAGTGTGTGCACCCCCTTCCCCGTAGGAACCACGTTCCATTCACGCAGGGACCCACGTACAAGCGTGGAGTTTCACAGTTGCACGCTTTGGAATACATATTCCACTTTTAAACTTTCATCTGTAATTTAAACCGTTATAAGAAAGAGATTCTATTTTTTTTAAGTAAGTTTTTAAGCACGTGCTGTACCACCACGTAGCTCCAGTTAGCCTCTAGTTTTATAATCAAAGCCCTAACGTCCGGTGGTTGCAAGGAAAACACATCTTAATGCAGTAGAATAGAACGAAATAGAATAGTTCAGTGTAGTAAAGTTAACGGTATGGTTAAACTTAGATATATCAGTTCATATTTTGTGGGTGGCATATTGGTGTTTATGGACCTGTTTGTTTTCAAGGACAAAAATGACGAATGCTTTGCAGGCTGTGGGCTTTCCCCTCTCTCAAACCTTTCTCCTGCCCCCCACCATAATTTGTAAGAAGCAGAATGCTGTTCCCCTTCGTGTGGCAATCTGTATTGGTGTTGTCCATCCATCTTTCACACGTGTGTTTTACCACTGTAGGCACATAGTTGCACCCTTGCAAATGAGAAGTGGCCAAGAGTTATCCCGTAATTCACCCTTGTCAGAGGAGTCTGACCCCGTTGGGTTACTGGGCACTGGACTCGTTCTCTAAGCACTGCAGCGACCGAAGGGACTTACTGTCACGCTGCGTCTTACTACTTGCAACTGGTGTTGCTAACGATAGCTTGCCGCAGTGCACCGTGGAGAGCCAGTCCCAGTGAGCTTTGTCTGTGTTTACGCTTGGGTGGTGGTCGATAATTAGCAGTAATCCTGAATGTATGTACGTAATGCTTTTCCCGCCCCCCGATTATCTGAAGTTTGGTGAGTTTTTTTTTCCAATTACACTTTCAGCTGTACAATCTGTGGATCATTCTTTTGATGGAATATCCATAAAAATGGAGGAATGTGCCTACCGGAGAAAAATCTTAATACTTGAAATTTCAGACAAATCTTCCAGTTCCTTAGGAAAGGAATCCTCAATGAGACAAATATGCATTGTCTCTTTAGTACGTGGTTATTGCTTTCTGTGTAGTGTAGGGAAACAAGTGGGACAATCGAAATTACTTCTTGATCAGAAACCCCATGAGCAGCACACAGGAAAATCCACCCGTCAGTCCACCCATCCCATTTAGATGGGAGGCTGCTAATAATCCCAATGCAGATATTCTCCAAAATTCCTTCTGGCGTTCAGATTGTCGAAGAGGCACGTCCTCCCTCCTGACCGTAGTGTGAGTCTGAATTGCAGCTTCTGGCAGAAGCAGTAAGGTTGACCTGAAGCTGGAACTTCATCCCCTTTGTTCATTCATCTGAGTGAACCACTTTTAATTCACATTAAGTACTTACTTTTTTTAAAGGCTAACCCGTCATATGTGATGTGATGAGCTGAGCTCACACCTAAAGTAGCAGAGTGCTTTTCTGTAAGAGGAAAGGACCCGATTCTTGGCTGCTGTAAATAAATGGGATTCCACCCTCAGCAGACAGTGGCCTGGGGCTCTTGCGCTGGGGGAGAAACGAACCTCACTCTGTTGAAAGACGAACTGTGTGTGTTCTCTCTCAGGAGCTGGTTTGCCTGAATCCAAACGTTAGGCGAGGTCTTGTTTCTTTTTACCAAACGTTCTCTCTCTTAAGTCAGCGTGAAGTATTTAGAGTCAGATTCTGGCGTCAGGTTAACCTTAATTCCCAGCGGCTTTAAGAACCGCAGCCCCTCGGCTGTCACGGCCACTAAGCCCTTCCTGAAAAATTCACCCCCCCGCCCGCTTTTTCCTCCACCTGTTAATTCTCTGTGATGTTTCCATTCTTTGATTTAGAAGGGAAAAGATTAAAAGATTACTTCTGTGTTGCCTCTAAATTCCAGTATTTGGCTGGTAGGTGCTGTAGAGCAACAATCCAGTTTATCTAGAGATAAATGGCCAGTCTCTGGACAAATGCATAGGTAACGTAACAGCCACAACGGGCTGATCATACTCACTGTAACTCTTTGACCACTCCTTGGTAAGAGATTATATATATATGTGTGTGTGTATATATATATAGTGCACGTGTCTGTGCACAGCACACACACGTTCCAGTCGCAGCTCGGTGTAGAATCTGTAACATAGGAAGGCAATGCAACATAGTAAAGTCAACGCAGGGAAATGTTCTGTTCTGAGAAACAAAATTTGCGTGTTTTGATCAAGTGTGGGTGCTTCCGTTGGAGAACGGCCACTAACACCTTTGCTCTGTCCTCTCTCAACAACAAATCCGTCTGTCCTGTCTCAGCTCAACAACACGGGAGCTGTTTTCCTCATTTGCTGACTCAGTAACTGGAGGGCTCTAAATTGTTGGCTGAGTAGAACCTTCTTATTGAGTATCAACATGAAAGCAGTATTTTTTCTTCGCGTTTTCATTTACAGAAGCGTAAATCTAAACATCCTGAGCTCTGCTTACATCACTGCGTCAGACTGGTATCCAGTGGGTGAAACCCAACATCAGAGCTTATAGAATAAATATAGAACAGAGTAACTTCAAGTTGGTATTCTTCAGCAGTAAGCACATTGTGCTAGATAAACTGATTAATCCACCCCCACCCCGTACCATACTGTGCACGGTGACGGGCAAATAATTTTGTGCGCGGTCAGCGCTGAGCAGTAGGTGTTGTGGTCCTCATCTGCATTCCTGATGAGCTGCGCCACCGAGAAGGATTTTCTGCAGTTAAAGAGGAGGGGGAGGATCAGAGAGAATTGGGAATTGCCAGAATACTTCAGAAAGGATCCCTGGTGAAACGTTGAACTTTTAAAAAGGCTTAGTACAAGTTTTTCAGAAGTCAACTCTTATTCCGGTGTCCTTCGGTACCCCTAGATCCTTCCCTGGTAGTAGCGTGATACTCGCAGCAGTTTACCAGCTGTGCAATTTTTGGATCAGAACAAGGCGGTTGTACTCGATAGCTCAGGAACAACGCCGAGTACTTAATCGTGGGTTTCCTGGTCTCTGCCTGAACCCATTAGCTCAGCCAGACAAAACCAGGTTTGGGTTACATCTGCCGGTGCGCAGTGGGACAGTGTGGTGCGCAGGTGGCAGCTCTGAAAGAATTTCCCCACTGCTGAGAAGAACTGGCAAAGAAAGAGCAATCCTGCTTGATTTTGCAGAGCCTCGGGGAAGTTAGTGAAACAGGAGCGAATTAAAATGATAAAGAGGGCAGATTCAACTGGGAAAACCTGGTAAATGTGACCGCTCGTAAAGCAGCTTGAATTCTCTTCTCCTAGTGGAGCCACATCTAAACTTTTCATTTGAATTTTACTGAATGTTGTGTTCGAACTCAACTGTCGTGCGCTAACGTTGCGCTTCCCGACTTCGTTAAGAAGCACACGAGACCCTTGCAAGCAAACTGAGGAAGGGCACAGTCGTACGAGGGCTGCCCTCCCCCATCGGCGCCGTTCAATCTGCTGTAACCGCTTGCGGTGGTGACAGTGATGCTACCGCGCCGGGGTTGCTCTGGCTGGGGCATCGCGGGCGCCGCGCCTGATCCTGCTGTCCCCTAGGTAAGGACAAGAAGGGGAGCTGCAGCCTGTCACGTGTGGACAGTACCACCTGCCTGTTCCCCGTCGAGGAGAAGGCTGTGGAGTACTACTTTGCTTCAGATGCTAGGTAACGTTGTCCGGGGTCTTTTTAGCGTATACAAAAAATGTGCTGTTTAAAGCTGAGGCCAAGGCGAGCTGGGGGGGCTCTGGTTTCTTTATGAATAAAGTAAATGATGTCTGTGTGGCCATTGCTTCACAAACATGCACTAATTACCGTGTGCAGCCCTGAAAGAGACGAAGGTGGGTTTAGGTGAGAGTTTGTTAAAGAAACCAACGAGCACTTTGGAATAGTGGTGGTATCCTTCTTCAGGTCGGTAAAGATTTCCAAGGTGTGTGATGGGAAACCTGAGAGAGTACTGACCTAAATTAAATTAACAGGACAGATGCTCGTTTTCGGGAGAATTGCGGTGATTCTCCAGGGATCCCTGTGCTAATTACCAGGAGAATTGTGGTGATTCTCCAGGGATCCCTGTGCTAATTACCAGGAGAATTGCGGTGATTCTCCAGGGATCTCTGCACGCCTGCAATTCCTTCATCATCAAAGGTGGCTTATTTTAATCCCAGTGGAGAGAGGGAAGACTTAACTCGACAGCAGCCCTACCAAGAGCTTCTGGTTCTCTCTGTAGTAGGGAAACGAGTACCTGCTCCAGAAATGTAAAAATACTGCTGTGGCTGACTTCTGCAGCTCTCCTCGTCAGAGCATTTTGGAGAGTCTTAGGACACCCCGATGCGTTCTGATTTTGGAGAGCTTTTCAGTGACTTGCCCAAGGTCAGAACAAAAGCTACGAAAAGAGGGAGCCGATGTATTTCAGTACGGCTTGCCTCGTTCAGCTCAGAGGGAGTACGGACTAAAACCTGGCCGGAGATTTTTAAACCCCGCTGGTAATTGCAATATTGACATTCCCCAAGCAAACCGCAGGCAGGGAAGGCGTTCCATAGTCCCTAATTCTCAGAGTGCCTCTAAGCAGATCTCGGAGTACTTTAACAGGTGGCCAAGCTGCCCCTAGTTCCACAGACTGGGAAAAGGAGATGCAGGGAGGGACAATGGCTTATCGCTGGCAAAAACGAGACGGGAATCTGCACCTGTAGCTGCGCGCCCTGCGTGCTCGGGCAAATTGCCGTCTTCCCGACTTCCACTCCCTAGCTCCTGACGGTTAGATCACATTGCTGCACGTGCTGCTTTGTCTGAGGAATTCGTGGTTTCTTCTTAAAGCAGGCACTGAGATTAATAATGAGCTGGGTGGAAAAAATCCAGTTCTGTTGGCAGTGTGGAAATGTACTTTACAGCACTCGTCTGATTTTTAAAAGAAATTCCATTGAAATGAGGAACTTTCTTGAATCGAAAGCTGTATGTTGGATTCTAAATAGGGCTGTAGCCCCGTCTTTCGCTGGAGGATGATGATGTCTTACGGCAAATGGTGTATGCTTTTATAGTGCCGTCATTGAGCATACCAACAGAGTGATTTTCCTTGAAGATGATGATGTAGCAGCTGTGGTCGATGGCCGTCTTTCCATCCACCGGATTAAACGCACAGCAGGCGATCACCCTGGACGCGCCGTGCAAACCCTGCAGATGGAACTTCAGCAAATTATGAAGGGTAAAATCTTTTGGATGTCACCTGTGTTAGAGGGGCAGGGTGCTCTCCCTGGAGCCACAGAGTAAGTCAGGTTGAAGAAGACCTCTGGAGGTCATCTGGTCCCATCCCTGCGTTAAAAGCAGGGCCAAGTAGATCAGAGTGTTAACAAACTTCGTTTCGTCAAGTTCGGAGTATCTTCAAGGACAGGAATCCCACAGCCTGGCTGAGCACCTGTTCCAGTGCTTTATTACTCTCACGGTGAAAAAAATTTGTCCTTACGTCTAGTGCAACGTTCCCTCTAGCTGCTAAGGCCATGATGAGGGGATTGTGGGGCTGAGAACTTTGCCTCCTCCCTGGAGGTATCCATTTTTTCCAAGATTAATCCCTGGTAGGCTCGCCATTCCGGATCTGACCCTTCATTGACACGTTCTAATAACCTGAATCTAGCACTCGTGATGAGCTGATGCTTTGGCAGAGAAAGAAGCGTCAGCTTAATAATTTCTGGCTGGTAACCGGCCTGTTAGTGACTCTGGTCCAAGCTTTTCCCTACATACATGGGGAAAAATATGAATTATTAGGAGGTAATTTAACGTGTTCTCATATCTCTTGCCTCTTTCTTTCTTTTATAGGTAACTTCAGCTCGTTTATGCAGAAGGAAATTTTTGAACAGCCAGAATCTGTTGTTAATACGATGAGAGGAAGGGTCAACTTTGATGACTACACGGGTAATTGAGCTTAAGCCTCCTTTATTTTTGACAGCTCAGTACCTAGTAGTGATTCCCAGTAGTTATAGGGGAGGAAGCAGGTGATGACATGGGAGATAAAAACACGCTGGTGGAAGACAACGTGCGTGTCTCTCAGGGAGCGCTTCCAGCGTTACGTGTGCTGGTGGCAAGATTACTTCTTGTGGCAGTGTTTTTGCAATGTTGTTTGTTTTTTTTTTTTTTTTTTTGCAAAGTGGCCGATGGAGATTGTAACATGCTGCGTGTTAGCGCCAGTCACGCTGAGGGTTTTCCTGCTACCTGGCCACCTTAATTTTTCTCTCTGAATCTTGCTTACAGTAAATCTTGGTGGGTTGAAGGATCACATTAAGGAGATTCAGAGGTGTCGTCGTTTAATCCTTATCGCTTGTGGGACAAGTTATCACGCTGGAGTTGCGGTAAGTGGACGGTCTTGATCTGTGAGCCACAGTGTGTGTGTGCAGGTTAGGGGTTGAGTGCAGGTTAGGGGGTGAGTGCAGGTTAGGGGGTGAGTGCAGGTTAGGGGGTGAGTGCAGGTTAGGGGGTGAGTGCAGGTTAAGGTTGAACAAGTGCACACTGATGAACAAAGACCCTTTTGAAAGCTGCATGCACCAGGCTTTTGATTCACCAGCAACAGCATGAGGAAGTAAAAGCTGAAGAACTTGAATTCTTACGAAAAATCTCACCTGTGACTTTCATTGCTACAGAAGGCTTGACAAAACAAAACCTGCTCTGTCATAAAAGAGAGTTGGCAGGGAAAGAGGCGGTGCAGAAGGAGGCAGGGAAAGAGAAGAATGCAAATGCTGCAGCGAGGTGTAGGGGCTGCCATGAGCCAGAGGGGGTTTCCTCCTTTGCTGTTGGCGCAGACAGAGGTGGCTCCTGCTCGGACATCGCCCTGCTTGCCCCGTGCAGTGGGGGGGTCAGCGTTGTGCCTCACTGTGCGTGCAGCCTTTGTGGGATTCTCTCTGGTCAGGGTCTGGCTAAAGCACGATGGCTGTGGACGGAGCCTTTCTGGGTTCTAGCTTGGCAGCCCATAATGTTGCAATTAAAAGTGCTCTGCAGCTTCACAGAGGAGCCCTTTTGCTTCTCCCAGAAATGCTGCAAAAATGCAGCTATGTTAACTGACGTGCAAGGACCGGGAAAGAAAATTTGTGCTCATCTTTGTTCATTAGCTCTGTAAGATAACGTTAGTAGTTAATCCCTCCACTAGCCAAAACAAGTTTGTGGCTTGACCTGGATACAGGTGGTGGTTTCTGAGTTCCTCAGTAATGCAAGTTGTAGTCTGATAGCAGGATAACCCCCTATTATATAGTTTATATATTTATATTTATTTATATGTATACGTAGCAGCATATAATAATCAAGGCTTATTTAAGAACAGTCTGTGTGTGAGGGAGGTGTTGGCCTCCCGGGCTTTCTGTGGTGCCAGAAGCAGTGTCACTTTCCACAGGGGTAGCTGTGCGACTCGAGTGTGGGTGTACTGAGTAATTAAAATATAATCCAGCACTGATTTTTACGTGGTGTTTTGATAGCAATATTTTCCAGTGTGTGGCAGCTAGAAGGGTTTTTTTGGTGCTCCAAACACTTGGGTTTTTTTTCAACGTGATGCAATATGTCATTTTCTGTCATCTCCTTTTCCCAGACCCGTCAGGTTCTGGAAGAACTGACTGAATTACCTGTTATGGTCGAACTAGCCAGTGACTTCTTGGACAGAAACACCCCTGTCTTCAGAGATGATGTTTGCTTTTTCCTCAGCCAGTCAGGTACGGTCTCACTTCACCACCCACTCGCTCCCTGTAAACGTTGGCTTGGGAGGGAAGAGACAGCGGGGCCAAATTCTGGCGCCTGCCTGTAGGATCGCATGTGGTACGTGTGAGAGGAGGAGTTGGCACGCACGTACGAGAAACGGAGAGGTTCTCCTCCTGTCCATCTGCGTGCTGGTGCAGGGCTTGGCTTAGCTGAGTCTTACCTATGGGAACGGTAGTTTTGTTTCCTTTCTCTGTGAGGAAATATTCCGTCAATCAACAGACTAAAAAAAAATGCTGCTGAGCTCTGGGTAAAGGCAACTCGATAGTTTCTGTTGAGTAGTTTTAGTTCTCTAGTTAAAGCTCTACCAAATCCAGAGCTATATAGCTATATATATAATATCTATCTAGCTATCTGTAGCTATACATACCAAATAGAGAACTATCTATCCAGCTATCTGTAGCTATATATAATACAAAGCTATATAGATCCGATCCATAAAAGAAATGAAACTATTACAAGTATCAAAAAATACAGCAACCTTGGAATGGAATGTGAGATAAAAGACACGCTGAAGCTTAAAAAAAGAAAAAGCAGCAATGTGTCACATCCAAAAGATTTTCAAGGACAAGTGCAATACAAAACCACAGTATTTTTTTTTTTCCCTCTTAGTTGTGTTTACCACTGTAGACTTTCATAACTGATACTCAGCTTTGATACTAAAACCGGTTGTTATTTTTTCTCCATAGGTTAAAACACTCTTTTGGTAGCAATTTTTAATTCTCGGTATCAAGTAATTCAGAGTATCCTGTCTTTATAGGGGGCTCATGTTCAAGTTTTCCCTGGTGGTTGGTTTTTTTTTTTTTTTTGACAACGCATGCAGATGCTGCTGCTTCCCCTTGGAAGCTGTGCTGTCCCAGTCTGGCGGGGAGCGTGGCTGAGGGCTCGCCGCGGGATGCATCTTTCCCCTGAAGGGTTGGCTGTGGCAAGCTCACAAAGGTTTTCCTGGAACCTGAGCTTGGTCATCAGGCGATACAAACCCAAAGTAAATACTGAGCTCAAGTAACCCCAGTCGTGTCCCCCCCCCAATAGATCTGTTTTTCTAGCCGTAGATTCCCACCCTACACGACCTGAAGTAGCGCAGCTTGCAGAGCAGTTGTTATGCATTGGTGTCCTGAAGGAGAAGTGTGCCGAACCAACCTTGGGGGGTTTTTGTGCTCTGTTGTCACCTTACACACGCAGGAGCGCTCCAGAGGTGTGCCCTGTAGGACAAGCAGACCGGCAGCGCTAGGTGGAACACGCAGTAGCTTCTATTTCTAGTCCCATCTCTGGCACTCAGCTCACGAGCGGCGCTGCAGGGACCCTCAGCACAAGGTTTTCTCCCCCTCCTCCCCCATCGTGTTCGTTTAAACCAACTTTTTCGCCTTCCTTTACATCTAGAGGTTTTGAATCAACACATTAAGCAAAGATGGATCAAAGCCAGCTTGTGTTTGCATGGTGCAAATGATTTTGAACAGGGATAATTAGTTCTAGACGTAACCTCTTTGACAACAGGTTTTTGGAAGCTCTCGGTTGTTGGTGAGCACCACCAGCCCAACAGCTCCGTGAGTTCCCGGGGCAGCAGGGTGGTGGGAGTGCTCCCGGGGCGGGCTGTAACCGTGCCATGGCATCCGCTCTGCGCATCAGCTGCGTTACGTCCAGATAGCCCTGATACACGGTTTTAACCCTGCCTCAAGTGAATTTTTATTAACTAGGAAAAGGAAGAAAGTGGTTTTTGTTAAAGATACACTTGAACTGCCTTTTTTTAAAAAACAAAAAAACAAAAAAAACCAACCAAAACCATGGCAGAATACCAACTTTTTCTTAAACCAGGTATTATTCTTAGCTTTTGTGTTTTCTAGATTTCCCTGTCTTCACTTTAGGGTTAAAACACAGTGTTCCGGGACTGAAATAACTACTAACTCCTTTGATTTGGGGGCTGAAATAACTACTAACTCCTTTTGACTTGCAAATGCAAACCTCTTAAGATTCTGTTTGGGAAATCCACTGCAATTTTACGTTTTAAAATTTTACAATTGTCAATTCCGGCTTCTGCAGTGACAGCGGTAACCGATGCTCAACTGCAGCGTTGTCGATCCCTGTCTTCCCAGGTGAGACAGCAGACACTTTGATGGGTCTTCGGTACTGCAAGGAGAGGGGAGCCTTAACCGTCGGAATAACCAACACGGTCGGCAGCTCCATATCACGGGAGACGGACTGTGGCGTCCACATCAATGCTGGGCCGGAGATCGGGGTGGCCAGTACCAAGGTAAGTCACGAGTTCACGGACTTCACTGTCGATGTTATTGTTACTGAAACTCCTCCTGCAGGTGCTGGCTGCAGCGGGTCCTCTGCCGAGTGCTCCCTGTTCCCCTTTTACCGGTTGCTATTGATGATTGTGGAGTTAATGAGACCATGTGCCCAGCAACACTTAACTTTCTTTTTCTTGTATCTTGCAAAGGGGTGGTTTTTTGGGTTTTTTTTTTTCCTTTTGAAAATAAATATTATAAGGAAGCAATATTAGACATTGAATACAAAGGGTTCTCGGAGGGAAGAATCCCCTAAGAGGCAAGAATTTTCTCCCCTTTGCCATCATTTATTTTGAGGTGCAGGGTCCATTTAAGCCAAGATGAAAAAGGAAATTAAAGGGCAAGATTATGGGAACTTTGACCATACGTAACTGCCCTCGATGGCACTGCTTTACTAGAGAAAGTGTGTTATTAAAACTACACTTCCAGCAAATGGGGGAATGGTCTTTTACAGAAGGCCAGTATTTATGTCCACCTAACAATTATTCCGTGGCTGATGCGTCTGGCTACGTGTGATACAGTATAAAATAACTTGCTTTGCTGCATTTCATTTTGATGAAGTGCTTCTGCATGGTGAAATCTGCTTTGATTTAGTTATATTTAGAGGCGAGATGATGTCAATCTGTTACATAAATTCAGCCAAAACCCACATTTGAGTTTAATAGTTCATTGGGGAATTTGATCATGGAAAATTCTTGAGTCTCTTACAAGAAGCTCTTGAACGAGTTGTTTGTCCCCGGGTTGTTTTCACATAGCCAACGTTACAGTTTGCAGATAACTGAAAAATGGCATTTTCTCTCTGGTGATGCGGGTAGTTACATGAGTTGTGCATATACGAAATACAAACCTGGAAAGATTCTGCCCTAGGGTTGTCCAGAACTTTGTTTGGAGAGCGTGGGACAGCCAGCCTCTATGCTGGTGGCGTGACCGCTGGGTGCTGTTTCTTTTGGTGCAGTTGAAGGTTACAGAATTAAAGTAGATCACATTCCATATCGAACTCTGCTAGTCAGCAGAACCGAAGCTTTCCTAGATTCCTTCAGAGCTATTAAGATCTTCTGCAGTACAGAGAGCCGCGGGAAAGTTTGTTTGATCGTTGCTTAGGAAGGGACAGAAATACCACAGACCTTCATCTTCCTTCTAAGCAACTTCAGTCCCAGGCTGGACCACAGACCATTTCGTAATGTGCCTCACGCGTTTTGGGGAATAAAATTTCCTTAACTTGAGCACTGATTTCATTTGCCTGTGCAGGTGACTTTCCCCCGAGGTCAGTGACTTGTGTCACTCTGGCCTTTTAGAGAAATACGGAGCCTTACAAGGTGAAGGGTTCAGAATCTGTTCTGGAAGAAGGGGGTGGCGGATCAGTTACCTTTTCAGCCGCCTTTGTGCTCCTTACATGGGTCCAGACAAGTGCCAGCTGCCTGTCCTGGCCCAGCGTTAGTGGTGGGCTTCCACCCCACGTCGCCGCTCAGCAGGTCCCTCCGTCTTCGGTGTTTTCAGCGTTTACTTGCAGCGAGGAAGGACGCGGGTATGGTCACAAACCAGGATCTAATAGTTGCCAGGGCTTCTCGGAAATACTCCATTTTACTTGTATCTTAATCGCTAGGAGCCAAGGAGATCGTGCCATTGCACGCCTCCGTCTGAGAGCTGCTCAAATGGGATTTCCCCTGCGAATTTCACCTTCGTCTTTGCCACTTAACTGGAGTGAAAGCTGCCGTCTGGTATCGTGCTCAGCGTAACGTCAGCAGCTGGTCTAAGGATTTTACGTCGTAGGTGGCCACTGTTTTGTTACTGTCGTAATGACGCGCGTTCTCTCGCTCTCTTCCCCCGCAAGGCCTATACCAGCCAGTTTGTCTCTTTGGTGATGTTTGCCCTGATGATGTGCGATGACAGAATTTCGATGCAGGAGAGGCGCAAGGAAATCATGCGTGGTCTGAAGGGACTGCCAGGTAGGAAACCGCCGCGTTTATCGCGTCTCCCAAGGTGAAACTCAGTAGCACAGATGAACTTCAGCAATGCCTGGGTCTTGCTTTGAAAGGCCGAGGGGATCAGATACGCGCAGCGTGGCAATTAGCAATAACTTCCACCACTGCGTCCTCTCTAATACGTTCATATATATAATATGAATATTTCCGTGATAATATATATAATAAATAATACTGTGAAATCGGACTATTATAACACGGAGTCCAGTGTTTATTATGCAGATCACTGCTGTCTGTGTGTATGAAGTATAGTTGGAGAGGCACAGGCGTATAAGCACACACAATGAATTCTTCTCTTTCCTTCTAGACTTAATTAAAGAAGTGCTGAGTATGGATGATGAGATCCAGAAGCTAGCCACAGAGCTATACCATCAGAAGTCTGTTCTCATCATGGGACGTGGCTACCATTATGCCACATGTCTTGAGGGAGCTTTGGTAAGAGATTTCTTTTGTTTAAAGCTGGTTCAAGCACACTTAGCTATGGACTTCAGATTTCCGCGCAGGAAACAACACTGGCTACAAGTTGTTGTAAAAGCAGCTAACGGTTGTGGCATGTTGGCTGACGTATGGGGTCAGAGAGCTAAAACTCGCCGTGATGCCACTGAGGTGGCCACGTAAAGATACCGTCACACAACAGCCACAGGCTACCGTGGGCTGAAAGGGTGTGCCTTCTGCATTCACATCGGGAATGCTTTACTGTGACAGACTGGGCACCCTAGTAAAATCCGTTCTTTGAACTGTTGGGGTGGCATTTCCAGGCATGCTGAGCATCCAAAACTGAGCACGTACTTCCTAAAACCATATATTGCAGTTCTTACGTTTGAGGAGATTCCTGTTGTTTTAAGAGCTGTCGCCCACTGACATGCAAACGCAGCTTTTCGCTTTTGCCTGCCCAGTTCGAGGCTGTGATGACAGATATGTTGGCCGGCACAAATCATACGGCCCGTGGTGGGGTTGGTGTTAGAGCTGTAAGCGGTGATGCCTTGCAAGCGGCTCAGCCCAGATGCGCTACTTTGTTCCGGGTTTTCAGGCTGGCGTGTCTGCACGTCGGGTCTGAGGAGAGCCAGAACACGCTTTCAAAGAGAGTGGGAGAAGCCACAGCGATTGTTAAAAAAACTCCAGACAGTATTGCCCGGAGCTTGATGAATGATTTTTTTTTTTTTTTTTCTTCCCTATCTAGAAAATCAAAGAAATTACCTACATGCACTCTGAAGGGATATTGGCAGGTGAGCTGAAGCATGGTCCTCTCGCGTTGGTGGACAAACTCATGCCTGTTATCATGATCATCATGAGAGACCACACGTACGCCAAGTGCCAGAACGCCCTCCAGCAGGTCATTGCACGGCAGGTAAGTACCTGTAAAAGTTTACAGCGCATCAGGAACGTTGCTTTTAATACACAAGCACTTTACAGGGCACCCAAACTGGTTGCTTTATTGTCACTGCCTAAAACGTGAATTCAGTAAATGTTCTGGGCATTTCAAGCGGAATTTTTGCAGCAGGTTGCAGAGACCCAGTGTGGTTTGTTTGCCCCTTAAAATATGCTACAGGGATGCCCAGCTGTTTTTATTCTAAACTCGGTAAAAAGTTCTTACTGATGCTCATGACTGGAAGTGAGAGAAGGATCTTCCCGACCTGGTTTTCTTCAACGTTTCCCTTTGTTGCAGGGGCGACCTGTTGTGATTTGTGATAAGGAAGACATCGAGACAATTAAAAACAATAAAAGAACGATCAAAGTTCCCCATTCAGTGGACTGTCTGCAGGGGATCCTGAGCGTTATCCCACTTCAGCTTCTGGCTTTCCACCTCGCGGTGCTCCGAGGATACGATGTAAGTACCGCCTGCCTTCCCTGCCTTCCCTTCCGCGCTCGCGCTCGCTGCCCGCAGGTCTGGAGGAGATGCGTTGGGTGCTGTTGGGAGACTCTGGGTTTGTCTGTGGAGCTGCTGGAGCTAGTGGAACGCCCAGTTAAATGGCAGAGCTGGCCGTGACAGAAGCTTGAACAAAACTGGAAGGCGGTCTGGTACACCTGGCAGAGTCTCGCGCGGTTTGGGTTTGGACACATGTCTGTTTTCTGGCATGAGCGCACAGTTTCTGGGCGGCTGGTAGGAAGCTAAGAGGAAGGTAACAACCCGCAGAAGGATGTTTGACAAAGAAACAGAGTCTGCTGGCGTTAGGCATTTGATCTTAATACAGACACTGGCCTCTGCCGTTTATCACAGTGACTTTTTATCCTTTGAGCACTGTAACAGCGCAGGCTAAAAGGACTAACTCACTTCTCGACAGAGGAGTGGTAGCGGTTAGGTTTACGGACATTTTCTGCACCGGTTGCCCTAAGTTAACGTGAAAATATGTTCGGTCACTTTCAGTTTAAACGCAGAACGAACGTTCCACACATGACAAAGTTATACACAAACAAAGAAAGTGTGTAAATACTCACAAGCATGTTCTTTCTCCTCCCTCTCTGCAGGTTGATTTTCCAAGAAATCTGGCCAAGTCCGTAACTGTAGAGTGAAAGATCATCTGAATCATAGGGGCAAAGGGGAAATAAATGAAAGACTTTTTTTGGTACCAAAATAACTTGATTTTAAAGTCCCCTAGGTAAATCTTATTTTGGTAAATCATTGTTTGTGTATAAGATCACCGTAATTCCATTACATTAGTGATTGTCAAATTGATTCCACATGCTATGCCAATAGCTTTGGGGTTTTTTGAACAATAGACCTCCATGAAAGATGTTAAATGGTTTTCTTTAAGGATTACTGAGTCTTCTAGGTAAGGGGCCCTCCACTTTCAGATAATGTCATTGTTTCTTATCCAGTGTGGCTCATTCCAATTGTTGATGAGAACCCATTGAATGAATGACCTGTCATGCTCTCAGGCAGTGAAGCAGGACACTAGAACATGCAACTGGAACAAGAGCTGTTACCGCCATGCTTGTGCAGATATTATTTTAGTAAACAAGCATTTGGGGTAAATTTCTGCCTCATGTACAAAAGGGAATTCAACTGACCTGTCACAACCTCCTAAATTTTAGGCACGTGGTAAATGTGCTGAGAAAATTAATGTTGCTTCAGAAGGATTTTATCTATGCCAAATACCCAGCAAGTGACAATCTCGTAGACTCGGTGGGCCACAGCGCGCTGTGTAACGCCAGTGTATGCCTGTAGTTGTGCCCGTGAAGACAGTGGAACTCGCGCCTTCGAGTGTAAATGGAAGCAGTGGCTGACTCGGGACGGATGCTTACCAAAGTGGGGGAAAAGAGGAATATGGGCAGTGCTCTGTTGGTGCTGGTGTTTTATTGTTGCTGTTTTGGTTTTTTGTTTTTTTTTAAAAAAGTAGAAGCCTTCCTGCGTTGAGGATTTTTTTTCCCCTTGAACTGAGCACTGTGGTACTATGAACACACCCTAGGGAACCAGCTTTATGCTGCTGCAGGTCACTTACTAGTCTGAATGGACAGAAGGAAGTTCCTACCTTGCACCTCCCCGGCAGAGAGACGGCCCCAGAGCTCCCTTTCTGAGGGCCAAAGCCCCTTAGTGGAAGCGAGGGTGCTGGTTTATTTAGGAGCAGTTCATGTGTGACTCGTGTCAAATCCAGCCGGTTTAAAATTGGAGGGGACAAAAAAAGATGACAGACGCAACAGAAATAGATACCTTGGTAATAGTTTTGTAGCAGGCTTGCAGAGAACCAGAAGTTACACAGAACATGCACCTTCAAGACTTAACGCTGACTGTTTCAAAGCCATTAACAGGCACTTGGCTATGTATTTCCTAATGCAAAAAGGTGAATTTCCTACCAGCTTGATGGGTTTTGAATTCGCTTTACACACGCACCATCAAAAGAAAAACCCACCCCGAGGTGTAAAGCGATGCTTGCCCCGTGCTGGTGTGGGGGCTGCCTGCCCAGCCTCGTCCTCCCTGCGCAGGAGCACGGTCGCAGAGCAGCGGCCGTCCCGGTGGCTCGGACAGCGGGAGGTGGCTGCTGAGCCCGAGGGTTCCCAGCGGCTGGGGCAGCTCTGCTTTGTGTGAACGGGCAGCGACTCAATTCGGTATCAGCTCAAGGCGTAGTTTTACTATGGGGATGAAATGCTGCGTGCCTGGAGACAGACAGCTTCTCAAACCAGATAGGTGTGTATTAATTAGCACTGTATTCAGACTATTAATTTAAGACCACATTGTGCTGCCAGTGTCTGTTTGAGAACAAAGCAGCAAATAGTGCGTTTTATTTATACAGCACTCGCTTATGAGACACTGACTCCTAACAGTTACGTGCCTCTGCCTAAACGTGACCAGTAGACTTCCATGCTTCATCTGAAGGTGATGCTTGTCCTTAAGGAAAAAACAACGCATGTTCAGTGCTAATGCTTTGAAGACAGTTGTTGTTCCTCCTCCTCTTCCTCCTCCTCCTCTTTCCCCCACTGAGCTGGCTTAAGAGAAACTGTGCAAACCTTTCACGTGGGGAACTGGAGCTGAGGCAGTTTCCCCCCAGCACAAGGACACGAGGACTTGCAGTATCACATGCTGTGCTCTCGTCAGCATGGGAGCTCGTGTGAAAGTAGCCTGCAAGAGAATTATTTTGAGAGCTTTTTCTCCTATTCTGCTCAGAAGAAAAGCAGCAAGCATTGCTTTTATCTAGCCCTGTACAGATGATTGTCCGCTAGCTTACCAAGTCTCCGAGCAAACAGGATAGTAGACATCCCTGTTGAAATACAAGTCGCTATTCAGTAAGAGTTCGATAACGCAGGCTGTTAAATATTTATGAAAGTACGTTGTATACAAAGAGGACCAAAGAACAGGAGCCTGTTAGAGATGTAAGTCTGACGCTCTTACGTTGGGTGTAACTGTACAGGTATTGCCGAGCTATTTGTTTTGTGCCGTGATAGACGAATCCTTATTCTTTGTAACTTAAGGCATTAAGACTCGTGACAGATTCTTCATGGTCAGCAGTAAGGTAGTACTCACCCCCCGCATTCTGCGAGTCGCCAGCAACCGCCTGACGTGTATAAAACTCTGCCTGCCAAAACAGAGGTTTAGCCGCTACTTGCAACTGGGCTGTCGGACATTGTGATGCTTGATATCAAAGAATGCTGTGGAGCACACTTGCTCTGAAGAATTTCTCTGATGAGCATGGTAGGGAATCTGTTCAGCATCTCATTGTTGTTAATTGCCATGCCTATGTGAAGTGAGAATGTATAAAGGACTTTTCTTAGCTTTCCTTACCTCATTTTGTCTAGATGTGTTGCATTTCGATGAAAAGATGATGTTTCTCTTTTTCCTTAGAAAACGTTTAGAATGTCTTGTGATATTTATTAACAGCCAGTCAGTCTTCTGCTCTCCAAAATGAATGTTTTGCTTACTGAGCCAGTAAAATTCCCTCCCTCCTAACTGAGGTGTTCAAAAATTCAGTAGCCCTGTCACTAAAATTGAGCCACAGGTAAATACAGATAACAGCCTTTGCCCTTTGGAGTAGCAGCTGCCGATTACTGCATACTTTTCTCAGAATTTATTTTAAGTAACTGTTTTCCTCATCTATGTCTGCAGAGGCTTAAAGGGGAGCACATGCCCGTAGGTCTTAGGGTTTGTTAATTACCAAAGACCAGAAAACTTCCAGCTCGGCACAGGTTGTTTCTGCCCAGCAGATCTCAGACAAATTCCACGCCGCTAGTGAGGTCATTCCACACACAACAGAAAATTCAGTTGTATGTGGGGCAGACTTGTCAGAAAGGGTTTCCTTCCTCGCCGTGCTGAAGGAACAGGCTATATAGACAGATCTTCCTGGAGTTTGTCAGATGAGCAAGGGCCGTGTGGGTGCATGTTCTGTTAAGAGCCCAGAACAGTCTTTGGGCAGCCCTCTCCTTGCAAGGTGCAACATCTCCGTTCCAGCACGGCCCTTCGGAGCTGAAGGTAGCCACGTCCCGCTCTCACGGGGATGCCGGTCTGGCAGAAAGCTGCCTTGACACCCGCGTTTGTGAAGCCTCAACCCCCCTGTACTGAAGGGGCTTCACGCGGACCGTTCCCAAGTCAAGAGGGAGGGAGCTCGTGGAGGTGACCCGTAGTCCTGCTCGGTTAGGAGCCTTAAGCCCAGCCTGGAGATGCTGGGTCTGGCTGAGCTGCAGCCCGAGAGAGCTGAAGGCATGAGGAACACCAACACCTCCGTGCAAAGTTTGGCTTCTCTCCTCTCTGGCTGCTGCTCGTAGTGCCTGGTGGCAGCGTGGCAGGTGGAGGGAGCGTTGAAATTCAGCACCTGAGGTAGCACATCAGTGTTTAGCTGTGGCTAATTTTAGATCCTACCTGAATGTACCAAACTTGCCTCAAAGCACAGAGTCCCTCCTCTACATCAGAAACAGGAAGAAGAAACAAAGAAGCGTTTGGTTTGAATTAAAGGAAAGAAAACTATTTGCCTTTGATTCAGTTTATGTAAATAGACATTTGAAGTGGCAAATTCCACCATTTCTTCCCTTCCAGATCCGTTTGCCTCTGCCTGTACATACCCAGCTGGCTTGGTTGGTGGGGACCAGTCTGTATCTTGTTTCCTGTTGTGTGCTGTATGCAGAAGATGTCTTTCTTTTGTCTGTAGTGTTTTACAATTTGGGTTTTGTCCTTTTGCTTACTTTTTGTATCTCACCCTTTGAATAAAATCAAGTGCCCTACATTAAACAAACGGAATTACTGGTCTTTAGTTAAATCTATTTAAAAATAGGTAACCCCCATGAAAGTTCAGGGCAGGACGTACAAAGCAGGAAGACACAGGGCTTAACTCGCCTCCCTCCCAACCGCCCAGGCTTTTTTTCTCTTTTTGTGTGTGAGATAGAGAACATACTCCAAATTCCCTTTCCGAGGAAAGCCCATAAAGTACCCCCAGGGTGGAGCAGTCGGGATTACCGCCTGTACCTTAATTCTCATCTAACTATCGCTAGGTGAGACGAAATTGCAGTCAGCGTGGCCTGTGCTTAGTGGCTATTACATGGGCTCCTCAACTTCTGGAACTCGACGTTTCTTTTTCAAGAAACAAACCTGTTTGGGTAACGCAGACGGGCTGTGGTGCAAGCCCGGGACTACGGCACCGATGCTGTGATATTGCAATTAAGTGCACATTCTTGTGAGACAGCAGCTGGGGGCTTGGAGATTGTTCCTGTCGAAAAAATGCCTGGATAACGCTGTAAGCGAAACCCGCAATGACAAAAAGACTGTCTGAAATTCCACCTCTCCTCCAGTCGGAGCCATTCATGGATTAATTTCCCCAGGGACCTTCACCTCTCCAGGGGAACAAGGATCAAACACAATCCTTTATTTTCCTAGATAAAGCGAGCGGTGTGGGCTTGCTCTTCTCACAGATACCTTTCCTACACCAGGACTGAAAGGTCACGAGGCTGCTCTTTAAGGCTTACTGCCTCGGAACAATGCACGTACGTCCTTAGAATCACAGTAGAAGGTCCCTACGCAGCAGTTGGGAGCAAGACTGTCCCCTTCTGCTCACTCTGATCTGCAAAAATAGCTTGTGCCATCAGGAAATAAAGCCCCTTCCCGCAGCGCCTCCGGGGCTCTGCTGCCCTTGGCACGAGACACCCTGCACTCGGGGTCCTTGACCACACTGCGGGTACTACGCTGAGAAGCAAGAGCTGTACCGTAACGGGTAGCTACGAGACGCTGCCAGCGCTCTCCTTGGCTCGTTTCTCCGTCTGGGCCACCGACAAATACAAAGGGGCACATCCAGGGTCCTCAGCAAGTTGGTCCCGAGCTCGAGTTGCAAGAAAGACTTTTCCTTGAATCCCAATGGGGCTGAAAGCAGCAAGACAAGGGGCAAAGGACCTGCGGGCACGTTGCACAGAAACTCTTCAGTCGGTGTGAAGTTCATCTAATACAATATGGCATCTGAAGAGAAACGCGCTCCCAGAAGCTGAGATTTACAGAAGGGCATAAGCTTTTGGTTTGAATGAGTTACAATAGATTGCCGGCTGCACGGCGCTCCTGGGCCCCTCTGGAGCAACCTGCTGCCAGACATTGACCCCCTGCACGCTCCCACCGCCCGTGGGGCTCCAGCACGGCTTCAGGGCTGAGCCACAGACTGCACACCTTCGTGCACGTTTCTTTACGTATATTTACCTTTTCTGCTATAAAGCAGCGCCCACCCTTTACTTGCAGGAGTACGGAGCATAGCTGAGCCCCTGGGGAGGTGTTTATTCAGCACCTCGCTCTCCTCTTGCTCCCTGGTTGACTTTCCACCCCCGCAGAGCACCCCCGTAGCCCTGTACGACAGCCGCTCTCACGTAGAACACCCAGGTAGCACCCGGGCTCAGGGAAATGCCGCCTGCCCCCCCAACAAACCCAGTTCTCAGGTCAGTGGAAGATGCTCAGTGGGCAAGCAGCAGCCCAGAGGGTGGGCTGTGGGGGGGCTGCTGCCCCAGACCCCCGCTGGATACAGACAAGTTTGGAAAGAAAACAATACGCAGCAACATTTTTGCTGGACGTAGGAGAACAAGGAGGAGGTGGTACCAGGATGCTTTTCACCCCAACACTGACTGGCAGCGGAGCCAGCCCTCCAGGTCAGCCCCATCCACAGCCCAGGGCAGGCGCTCCGTGGTTTGGGAAGAGCGACCATTCCTCACACCACCTCAGGCAGTGCCAAAAGCCATTTTCTATTTTTTTCCCCCTAAGCAAGCAGCCAGCCACGCTCATCACAACGGTGTGAAGGTTCACACACAGTGAAGGAACTACCTCTCCTTTGTACGGAGACCCGCAGCAGAGCGTGCAGCGCACCGTTACCGGGCAGACAGCCCGACCTGCTGAGCTTGTGGGTCCTGAGCAGGATCCTGGTGGTCCCGCCAGCCCCACAGCATCGCGGAGCTGTGCCACAGCAGCACCTCTTGGTGTTCAGAGCATTAACAAGGAGGATTTAAGGGCCTTAGTCTGAGTGGCAGCTGATGGGATTGCATGGGAAACATTAAAAAACACCATATGGGGGTGGAAATTCCCCTCGATGGAGCATCCTGGGCAGTTCCACTGCTGAGTAGCTGCCGTCCCCACCACCCACACACCCTCTTTGCTGGGCTGCTCATCCAGCCTCTCCTTGCTGCTATTACACCTACTTGTGTCTTGCCCCATTTCCAGCTCCTACAGCTGGGAAGGTCCAACAAGCAGCACGCTGCAACGGCTCGGCTTCACCTCCCATCTCGGCTACAACTCCCAGTGCAACATCTGCCCCCCAGGCCACCCCACCCTGCCCTTCAGAGGACTAACAGCACCCAGGAGCCCACGGCGCCCTGCACAGCCTGCTGCGTTTCCTTCATAGGCAGGAGACCATCCCTGGCCTTTCCCAAAGCGGTGGGAAGGCAAGGATCGTTCCCGACCATCGGAGGCACAGCCGGCGCTTGCGCTTGGACAGTCAGGCTCTCCAGCACCAGCTCAGACATAAAAGTGGGTTTCTGAAGTACTACAAGCCTGACCCAAAAGCTGCCCCGTGTGCCTCAAACGAGGCTATTTCTGACCTATTTCTATGCGTTTATCAGCCGATCGGAATACATTGCAGGCAGTTGAAAAAACAAAGGAGATGGAAAAAAAGCAAGCGGACTTGCCAAGATGGTCTGCTCAGTGCTGAAGAGGTTACCCAGCCTAAGAGAAAAATCAGACCCACAAATCAGACATGACGGGACTCCTTCCCCCTTCCTCAGTCTCATTCTTTATTGTTTAGGTCAAATAAAATATGTTCCCATGGTCCTTACAAATTCCTATGGAAACAAGTTTAAACAAACAAGCCGCTGGCCTGTGTCTGGACCACGAGCAGCAGCGTTACGGTAACACGGGATCCTCGAGGCGGCGGCGAGCCCAGACACTCTGGAGACGCTCACAGCACCACCGGCTCCCAGCGAAGGGCCGGTTGGGCTCCCACGGGCTCCCGTGCATCGGGAGAGCCGCTCGGACTGCGGGTGGGATGGGGGGCAGCGTGGGGGCCGGCCAGCTCCTTCTGGGCAGCAGGAGGGCACCCAGAGACCTCATTAGGACCTCACTATACCCTGTGCCTCGGCCGTCCCAAAGCGATGCTGCAGCTCCTGCCAAGAGGAGCAGCAGGCAAACCTGCCTGGAACGCAGCTCAAACCTCCCCGCTCGCTCCTCTCATTTGTGCCTCTGCCCAGAATTAATTCGCGCTGGACGAGCGCGCGTGGGCAGGGTCAGGGGCCGCACGGGCGCATCCCGGCTGGAGCAGGGATCTGCATCCCTGGCAGAGCGGGGCAGGGGGCACGGAGGCTGCGGAGGGCGGTGTGCTGCAGCAGCCTCTCCGCTTCGGCGGCACCACACGCGCCAGCAAGTCATCGCTGGGAAGGAGACGCTGCCTCCCCTCCCTCCTGCTGCCATCGCCACTGGAACAAGCTCCTCAGGCCCACAGGCGGGTGCCTTCTGGCCCCTGGTCTGGGCAAGACCCCGCCTGCCCGCACGGGATGACTCACGCCGCATCGGCAAACCCCAGGGATGTGCCAGAGCTGGTTTCACCACCAAAGCCACCCTGCAGGACTATCGGCGTGTGGCTGCTGGCCCACCCGCCCTGGGAAAACCCAGCCTGGGCTGCAAAACCTCCTCTCCAGCGTGAGAGCAGGGCAAAAGCACTACCAGGACAGACAGAATGGCCCCTGTGGTCCCCGGTTGGACTGCTCTGCTCTCAGCTGCAGCGGGGCTCACATTCCTTCTCGCATTTTTTGCAGCATCTCCTAGCCTCAGGAAGACATGCTTTTCCAAGTTTTTTTCAGAAAACCTGCTGAAAACTCAAGTTCCCTTCTATCTAAACAGCCCCAACTAGTCCACCTTGAGAAAACTCATGCCCCATGCCAAGGTCACGTTCAAGGGGTGACCTCCCCCCCTAATGTAACATCAAGCCTGTGCCACCAGGTGGAATTTGAACGGGATTTCAGAGTTGCATAAAGCTGGGAATTAACACACAGAAGAAGAACGGCTGAACCACACCAGGAGGATCCAGGGCTTTCTGTGACCCAGTGAATGCGCATTACACCCCTTGCTGATCATGTTGCTAAAAACTGCCATCCTCATCCTCATCCTCCTCTCCATAGGTTGGACTTGAGCCTACAGAGGAGCCAAGTCACCTCCCTTAGTATAACTGGCAGACGGCTTCCAGGAGGCGCTCATGGCAGGGCTTGAAGTGTAGGATGGATTCCTTGCCTCAAGGACTGTCCCTGCAGGACCACATCCAAGTGAGGCAGGGGGCAAGTGGGTCTTTGGGCTGACATGAGCTGGCCCAGAAAGGCTCCTGCCTGCCAGCAGAGCAGCTGGGGTTAGGAAGGAATTTTTGCCCTGAGACTGTATGGACACAAAAGTTGGGATCAGCAGGGACTGAAGCCATCGGCTCCTCACCCCCCTCCAGGTGCTGCCAGCCAGGAACAAGGACCTGTCACGGTCCCAAGCATCATCCCAGGCTTTGCTAGCTTAGCTTAGCTGAGAGGGGGCAGGGTGGGCTCCGGGAGCGCCTGCCAGCAGGGTCTCTCCTTGGTGAAGCCACAGGATGGTCACCTCCTGAAAGGGGAAGGGTGCAGAGGCTGGGGGGCAATCGTCCCTCCTCCAGGCGCTGCTGGACCCAGGAAGGGACCCCTGTCCTTTCACTCTGAAGCTGGGTGTCAAGGTTATTCTTTAGTCACTAGATGCCACTTTGTGCAGCACAAGGCGCCACTGAAAGGCAGGCACAGCTCCCGGTGAGCCGGCGGGACAAAGCGAGCACTAAAACCTGCTCCCAAACCCGTTGCAGCTTAAAATCTGCCACATCTCTTCAAGAAGTGTTCCGTACCTCCAGACTTTACCCCTTCCGTTGGGGTTACCACGTGTCCAAGTGGTATCGTGGCCAATGCCTACATGGAAAAGCAATAAAGCAAGTAATTTATTTGTAGCTGTCTTCAATTTAACGCACCAGCTGGATGCGACCAGCTGGTTTGTAGCAGGCCAGCGCCCAGGGGGTTGTGGATAACTGGAGGTACACTGGTCCCAGCTCTGAGAAAAACTCTTCTTGAGTAGATGTGGGTGGTAGCTACTAGCACAGGGAAAAGAGAACTGCAGTGAGATTTGGGCTTTAACACTGTGGAAACATCAGCAAATAAACACTTTTCTCATCAGTAGGAACAAGCGAGGAAACGTTCAGCTGGGACAAGGGCTCACCAGCCTGGGAATGCCGTGGTCTTTTTGACATGTTCTGCTTGTTTCAGTGACTATGGAAAGCGCTATATAAAGTCCTGTTCCAAAGGGAAATATGTGCCATTATTCTATGGCTGGAAAAAATAGAGGAAGAACTGCAGCTGCTCCTAAGACCACGTAGCCTACGTGGATGCTGCTTCCAAGAACGGAAACAGGTAGAAAAGCCCCAAGCGAGGGGTCCTGCGTGACCCACAGGCAGTTTCAAGCGGCGCAGACCCTGCAGCTCCCACTGCTGCTGATGCTGCTGGTACCTGCCCTCCCCCGGCGAGTCTGGGAGCTCCCACCCCGGATCTTGGTCCCTGCAGGGCCACGGCAGCCGAGACCAGACCGGTTTCAGTGCGGGACTTGAAGGAAATGACCCAGCCTCCGGCCTGCCCAGCATGTTTCGACAGTAACTGTATCTCAGTGTCCCAAAAATACGATTTCTGATTTCTGAACCCCCTAGGGCTGCACGGCTGTTTGCAGACTCCCGCCACCATGGTCTGATCCCAGAGGTGTGGAGGAGGTAGCATTAGCCTCCGTAGTCATTAACAGATAGGCAAGAAAAAGAAGCGGAGCTACACTACATCACACGTCCCTTGAGAGCAAGGATTAACCCCCCCAGTCACGGCGAGTTTTTCTTTTTCCTGTAGCATCTCAGTTACAGTGAGTAATCCCGTCAAGTCTGGATCGTTATCCTGCAGGCACAAAGTCCTCCTTTGTTTAAGCCCAAAATTAACAGGGCAGAAAGCAGATACCCTTATCTCCGGGGTTTTCAACCCCCACGCTCCTTTTCCCGCAGCTGACAGGGTGAAACGCGGGCTGCAGCGGTGCGTGCTCCCGGGTGCCGGCTCAGCACCCCTGACCAGCGGGTGTCGAGGCGCGGCCGCACCTCCCTGCGCCACCGGCTGCTCTTTTCACGGCTGCCTGTCCTTTTTGCAGGTGGACCGCATTGCCGCCTCCAGAGACTGAACGCCACCGCCACTTCGCCGCCCGTGTGAGCGACTCGCCTCCCGCACAGCTGTCCCAGAGCCTGGAGGAGAAGGATCGCGAGGGGCGAGCTGCAGGCAGCCAAACCCACGGCCCTGGGCAGCCACCTCCTCTGCCCGGAGCCCAGGGCCCTCCGCGGCCGCAACGAGCATCGCCCGGGTCCTGCCTGCGCTGCGCGGCACAGGCTGGCAGCCCCAGATTTGAGTGTTTTGCACTGAGTAAGGCATAGAAAAACCTCCTAGATAAGTGACACAGTCACAGATTACTCGCTGGTTGCATTTTGCACTGAAGTTCTTGCCTTGGTTTTAAACAATAAAAGTCTCCAAAGATTTCTTGATTTTTCAAGCAAATGCCAAAAGCAGAACATTCTACTTTCAAGATGCCAGTTTGTCTTTTCTTGGATGTTTTCTTCCTTTCTTGGCTTCTGCAGCCCAAGAAACAAAGCCAAGTTCACGACTCCCCCCTCCTTCCCCTTCTTTCCCTGTTCAATGACAGGTTTGGCAGCTTAAGCCTCTGTTGGTTTGACTTGAATTTCCAGCCCGCATGCTGGCGTGGTGAGGATGCCTCTTCTATAGACAGAATGTCGAGGTTACACCTTTAGTTCTTGTGATGGTTTTGTCACAAAAGCCTGGCTGGACAGTCCTGCACCTCACTTCATATGTTTAACACACCAGTCCCACGCAGACAAGAACAGCTAGCCAAAAAAAATCCCAACATACCAACCCAAAACCTGCTGAAATGTCTATGGCAAGCTCCTGAGAGAGGAGGAAAACCATCACCTTCCGTATGATTAGATTAGAAAACTACAAAAACAGTACAAGACACCGAGGAGTGGTGGCTTGGTGTTAACACTGTGGGGCTGGGATGTTAAGAAACACCTCTTGGCTGGCGGGGAGCGTTGCTTATGGTGAGCATCGTCACAGAGGCTGGGGACACAGCTAGGATGAAGGACACGTCTGACTTGCAGAGCCATAAGGCTCCCACTACTATAAACCCAGCAGGCTGTGAATTCCTGAAGGCATCAAGCCCCAAGCTGGCCAGAATAACCCCAGATCCCGCTTGGTCCCTGGTCACAGGTCAGAGATCATCACAACCTGGCAGTTACTACCCCAGAAACAACCAGGATTCACCCAGACTGCTCCACTGTGACAGTCACCAGCATCTGGCACGTGCGGTGCTCACCCGGACACCGCTCAGGACCGATACTCCTTTGCAAGCTCCGATAACACAGGTCTCGGTGAGGAAGCGAAGGAGGCGGCGGTGTGGGAGAAGGCAGCAGTTGAAGCTGGCTTATACAACTACAAGATTTCAAAGGCAGCAAGTCTGGGAGCCTTCGTTTGCCTCCCTCTGCTCGCAGGTTTTGGTTTTTTCTTTGGAGTGAAAGATCAAGCTTTTCTATTTTTAGCCACAATCCAAGATGCTCGGTCACCGCCTGGCACCAAAGCCTTGCCAGACCTGCCATAACGCCAGGAGAGAGGTGGGTGGCACGGCGGTGCCCCAGGCTCTCCACAGGACGTGCCACCACCCCCAGGGTGCCTGCAGTCGGTGACATCAGCTTAACTGGAGTCCTCGTTTTCAGCGAAGTGGAGAGCCCAAGGCCAGCACCACCAGCTCTCTGGAGAGTACGGAACCCCCCTGCCACACGGGCTGCTATAAATCAGCCCTTATCCCAATTCAATCAATAACCTAGAATGTGTGTAGGGGTGGAAATAATCTAAAATACAACAAATAAGCACCGCAACATACTGCTTGTAATGTTTAAGGTAACCCGGGGCCATTCTGGCTGGCCTGGGCTAGGACCGTGCCTCCAGATCAAGGGCACGTGATAGAAGACATGCAGACAAAGCTCACTCTTTAGCAGAGGGCAGCTTATTGCAAAGAGGAGGAAATATTAATTACAGCAGCACTGCAGAGGTGAATCTGCTGAAGGCAGTGGGTGAGTTTTCTGCCTGACTCATAACACTGATTTGCACAGGCTCCCAGCGCAGATGCTGCAGGTCTGATGGAAGGCGCTGCAGTAACTGGGAAATCGTTCCAGCTGCTTCACCAGGCTGCGTAGGGGGGGATGCAGGACTGGGAGAGATCTCCAAGCCCAGGGCCACCATGCCACCTAATCCCACCCTCAAATCAAACACACCTACAGCAGGACGTACTGTCCTGCCTGGGCGCTGTTCCACCCCAGCCTGGGGATTCCCTCACTTTTCCTGCCATCTGAACAAGAGCGTGGCTGCTGTTTGCCAGAACCACGCTTTAGGATAATAAAGGACAGTTGCGTGTATGTGAAAGTAAGTTTGTCCTCTTCTCCTTGCTCTGCTTTCAAAAGCCTCACACGCAGGCCTAAATAAACAAGCTGAACCGCGCTCTGCATGCTTGCACCGGTTGCTGTCGCACGCGATGCTCGCTCAGACACCACGGGCTAAATCTAGCACAGATCTGCTCCTCTGATTGAAACACATTTTAAAAAAAATATTAGAGAGCAAAAACGTTGCCAGGCTGTGCCAGCCTAAATTAGGCGGACAAAGCAAAGCTGGAAACCTCTTGATGCTTCCCCACAAAACTGAAGCACCAAGTGCTGCTGAAATCCCGCCTGCACGGAACAGCAAACCAGCAGGGCTGCTCCTGCTGCGGACCCACGCAGTCCCCCAAGAAACTGCTGCTTGAGGCGATGTCCCCCCCTCCTGCACAGCCTACAGATCCCCTAAGCTCCTCCAGCAGCCTGAATATGCTTCTGTCTTCCATGGAGCATGGGAAGCAACTGCGAAATCCTGCAGTGTCGATGCATCAGCAAACGCAGCGTTCTGAACTCGCCAGCACACGGAGTATCCCACCCCCAGCTGCAAACCCTCCAGCGGAGGGGGGCGAGTGTGGAAATGGTTTTCAGTGCAGCTCATCCCTTTCGGTCTTTTCTCCTACAGAAAGGGAGGCGGCGGGGGGAGAAAGAGAAAAAAAACAAACCCAAAAAACAACAAGACAAACCCCAAACCAACATCCTGAGCTGCCAGCGAAGTGATTTATCACCCAGCTGGCTGCAAACAGGCAGACGCGCATCACCGCTGCAAACGTGCCCTGCCTGCCTGTCTGCCCGGTGGGGTCAGCTGTGAGGAAACCATGTTCCAGCAACAGCAGAAAGGGAGGAAAAAAGGCGGCAGGAATTTTTGGACGGGAAATACAGGGGAAGAGGAGGGGAAAGGATGAAACAGGAGTGACATACCAAGTGTGAAAGACGCGACCTGGCACAGTTTCTGCCCTTCTCCTACAGACGTCTGGGGCAGGACTTTATTGCCACGGGGGCAGGTACCTGCTGGGAGCTGGGGGCCACCATCCCCCATGACACAGCCCCGATCCTGGTGGTGGTGAAGCCCCTCCCTCAGCCAGGTCTGCAAGCCCAGGAGTTGGCATTACCTGAACCACATCGCATTCCTGCGGGCACACGCGTGTTCCCCGAGTGAGGCGCGGAGCGCGGGAAAAGGAACATCCTCACGCAGCCCGACAGGCAAGGTCTTCTGCACACGAACGCACCACCCGCAATTAAACCAAGCCAAATTAACTTAAAAACAATTCTGTGTTTGTTTTAGCTCTGAATTGTTTAAAAGAGGATTGCACTGAACTTATTTAGTTCCTGAACTGATCTTATTTGCGGGCAGGGATGAACCAAGGACCAGGACCATGGTGGCAGCGAAGCTCCCGTCTCCATGGGGGGAGGAGGACACCATGGCATGACACGCAGCTGTCCCCACTTGTCACTGGCCTGACTGGTGGGGCGAACCACTCAGAGAAACTATCCCAGAGCCTCCAGCCGTGATCACCCATCAGAGGAGTCTTGCAGAGAAGGGATCCATAAGGCTGTGTGAAAACCGCTTGGCTCTGCCAAGTCTGACATGTTTTAGGCGTGTGCGTTAGAGCCTACAGTGAGATTTGTCAGTTAAAAAACACATTCAACCTTAAAAAGGCCTCTAGTAAAAAGAAGGGGGGGGGGAAGGGGAAGGGAGGGGGGAAGGCTTCTTTTTCATTTTTGGCCACACCACAATTTTCAGTAAATATTCTTATTCATATAAATAATTTGTTGTTGTTGGTTTTAAACAAATAAACCAAATAAAGCTTGCTTGTTAAAGCCCAAATCTGCATTATTTTTTAGGGAAATGAAAACATTTCCCTTGGGCTTTCCATCAGCATTCCCCTCCCCCCAAACACTGCAGTAAACACGGACAAGTAAAGATCTCCAAGACGGAACCGTGCCTCTGTGCAGACAGCTCTGCCCTGCAAAGTACCAGCAGTTGCGCCGGCGGGTTTTGCAGCCCCACGGACCCGCTGCCTCGTCTCCCACATGTGCTCTGCTCTGGGAGCGTGGTCCCAGCTCACCACCCACCTTTGGGATCACGGGGAAGTTGTGCTTCCTCCTTGGCAATCCGACGTGGCGATTTGCTTGAGCTGATTCCCCTCCCCGCTTTCAGAGCTGTCCTGCTGGTGCTCAGAGGCAGCAGGGTTCGCAAGGGTATAGCTGTTTCTCTAAATCTCGATTATTACACCCTCATGACCTTCGCCTGCTGACACGAAAGTAATAAAAGATCCCACAAGCTAATGGGATCCCTACCTCCTGCTCCGATCAAGGTCTGCGTTTATCCCACTGAATCAATGGATTCTCTGGCGGGTTTCCAGCCGTTCGTGCCTTCTTTTTTGTTTCTCACATTCTGGTCTGTTTCTTATTTATTTAATTTTATGTTGTGGGAATGTAAAAATGTGCCACAGTGGATTAGGCCGGTGGCCTGGGTGGTCCAGCACTTGGCCTCAGCTGGTGTCTGTTTCGGCCAAATTGTTTCAGTAAGAAATCATTTTGAAGAGGTATAAAGCAAAGGCTAAATCCTTGCCGTCCTTTTTCAGGCAAAAATCCGTGCAGACCGGTGAGGGGCAGGATACCCCAGCGCTCACGGCATCAGCAGCCTTCTCCAGACCCAAGTCCCTTCCCCTGGGCTCACCGCAATGCTGACACCTGTGTTGGCACGGGACAAACGCCCTGCACGGTCAGGAGTCGTGGAACTGCCCGTTCTACAGATGGGGATGCACAAATTAAACAGGGAAAACTGCGCTAGAAAAAGGCACAGACAATGCTGCAGGACCCCTCTGATTGACGCCACCCGGGGGTACTTGGCCCTGGGACCACAGGCTGCAGGCACAGAGGTGTGCTGGGGCTGCGCCGTGCTGCACCGTGGGCAGAGGGCTCTGCAAATCCCAACGGCAACAGCGCGGGCAGCGCGCAGCCCCCCTGTTATTTCCCAGATGCTTTTTGACTGTCTAAACAGCACGGAGAAAACGCTTTCCCTCCGGAGGTCAACAGCCTGCAAGAACAGCAGAGAAACCCTAGGCACAAACCGGCTCCGCTGCTGCTTCCAACCTGCTCCTTTGTAAGGGGAGGACGGCACGAAGCGAACGTGGCGTTTCTCTGGCACTCGCACGCATGCTCAGCTCAGCTGGCTGGTATATATGACACATGAGGCCCTTCTGTTTTATAAGGAAGTTTGTTATTGAAGGCCAGGCTTGGAAGGCTCTAAGCATGGCTACAGAGTCACAGCTGGAACAGGCATGAGATCAATATATCTGGAGACAAAGGGAAGCTCTTGCCAAGAGAAAAATCAAAAGTTGTTTTGCAAAGGGAGCCAGATTCCCTTCTAAGGCATCCTATAGATCAAGGCCTAAATCCTGGAGCACTTCTCTTGGCCCAGGTCCTACCGTACCAGCCTCCCAAACACACATCAGTGTTACCTAGAGGACAAACAGCAGCTCTGCAAGGCTCCGAGTGCTGCCGGCACCGCTGCTACCTGCGCTGCAGCGGGGAACAGCACGCCTGCTGCCTGCAACGGTGCGTGCCGAAACAAGGCTCAGATCCATCACACAGGCACACATCGAAATATGTTTGTACCATCGCTTCACGCTGTGTCCCAGGCTAATAAGAAGTTTGGGGAGTTTTCCCAGTTTGCAGAGGACATTCAGATCACAGGATAGAGTTACTGCAGCTGGTTGTCCCATTTCTGAGATGCTTCTCAGAATCGTCTGAAAAGCTTTTGGCTTTGGGAATAAAACCCAAGCCCTCACTCCCCTTTAACATTTGCCTTTCATTTGTTCCCACATGTCAGACAGCACAGCCCTGCACAGGGAACTCCTTTGTCTGCTTGGCCTTTGCATGGAAACAAGATGCGGTGGGGTACTGATAGCATCCAGCCACGGACAGCAGCCAGAGCAGGGCTTTCTTAGTCATTATCTCTGATGTCTTCCATTTATAACGGGCACTCTTTAAAACCTTGCCAATTTGGCCTTAGATAAGCAGATACAGTTACCTCCATATTTGCAGCATTACCTAAACTTTCCCCTGCCTGCTACAGAGAATATTTGGATATTTAAAGAACCAGCAATCTATGTGAAGAGGAACTAACCCTGGGTTTCTTTGTCAAAGAGCCCCAAGAACCGCGGAGTCGTGCCAGCCCTAACAGAACGGCAACGGAACTGAGACCGAGCTTAGGGGATGGCACCAGTCAAGGTCCTGGCCCCAGGTCCTGCTGCGAGGCTGAAGGGCACGGGCACCATGAGGGATGCCCAGGCTCCTGCACCAGAGCCCGGGTCAGAAGCACAGAGCTCTCCAGCGTGCACGTGCAACACCTGGTTTGAGCCATTAACCATAAATGCTGAAGGAACGGCTGCGCCAGCTGGAAACAAACGGCCAGGGCTCAGCTAATCAAAAAGAAAGCTTGCTTTGTCACCCGTTACTCCGGTCACCTGGGCTCCAATTCTATTTCCGAAGCAACAAGCGCCACCACCAACTCTGCTCCAGGAGCTTCCTCCTTATATCCGCCAAATCTGGCTTTTCCCAAGCTCAGGGGATCGCCTACCGATGCGAGGGTCCCCTTGGGGTCACACAGATTGCTGCTGTCTGGGAAACGGGTGGCATCACCAGTCATTGGGTTTGAATGGTTTCTCTTGCTCTGGATGCACCTCCAGACCAGTCTGCACATGGAGAAGGAATCCGGACGGGAACCCGATTCCGTACCGTCACTGACCCGGGCCAGGGGCGCCCTATTGCTCTGTAAAGCCAGAGAGACCAGGAACAGAATTACGGAGGACTTCTTCTGGGTTTGTTGCCTCTGAAGCCCAGCGGTGCCATGCGTACCCTCACCTCACCCAGTGTCACGGTCAAGAATTGAAACCGCGTTTCTAACTCACGGCATTATTTGGGTCAATGCAAATAACTCGGTCTCCTAAAAAAGCAGCTTATGAGATCTCCTATGACTGAAAAGAAGAAAACAATGGTTTGCTGTCATGTTTTGAGGGGAAGCTATTGTCGTAGGAGTCCAAGCACCTAGGATGCAAACAACTGCCAACAACTACCTCTTTCATCCTTGACAGCTTATTTACCTCCACATCCTTCTCTAACAACAACAAAAAAATATTTTAGTTTGCAAGCTACTCTGAGCCAATTATTTTCACCAGATTATCTCAAGCAGGCTCGGGGAGCAGCAGGCTCCAAGCCATCCGCATCCCTGCCCAGACAGGAAGAGCCAGAGGCAGACAAGCAAGAATGACTTCAGAATTTGACCTTCTGAGCTGGACTTGGCAAAAAAAAAAAAAAAAAGCACAACAAAAAACCACAAACACAAACAAAAACCTGTCTGATGCTACTACAGTTATTTCGATACATTTTTAGCAACAGCAAATCTCTCCAGTTTCCATGACAGCCTGTGAAACAGGCATCTGTGATCGCTATTACTTTAAGCCAAGAGTGTATCACACACACGCACATGAGAAAAACACTAGTCTTACCCCCCAAAAAAGTAACTACCATGAAATTCACACTGTATCACGTCAAAACAGAAATTCCCAAGTTCTGGCCTGCGGGCTTTTTATTTCTGGCAGTCAATGGAAATACTGCCCATATATCCTATGCTGACTCCCTTGGCTCCCTGCTGCTCTGCATTAGAGACAGCTAAAAATACCTTTGATCCATTCCTAGTATTTTTTCCACATCTGCCGTTGCTGTAGTTACCAGAGCGCCTGCTATGCCATTCTGAACAGGGAGGGTGAGGCATGGGGAAGGAACCATCCAGAAACACCACCCCTATTAACACGTCCTGCAAAAGGCACAGCCAGGACCCGCTATGGTTTCCCAGGAGCGGAGGCAAACCTGGAATTGGGCTCCACTAGCAGCAGGGGCTCTTCCCCCACCAGCAGCCGCCGTCCCTTCGCTGTCCCCGAGGAGCAGCCCGCTGCCGACACCTGCTCCCGGCAGCCCCCCAGCTCTGCCCCATGGCCCCGACCCCCACCCCATGCCAGCAGCATGGGTGAACGGTCAAACATCAGGGCCAAGCACAGGCGCACGTGGCTGAGTGGCAGAAAAGGAACACTGGTTTCTGATTTTCAGTTGGAATTTTTTTTTTTCCATAAAAAAATCATAAAAAAATAATTTTCGCAGCCCATGCCCTACCTTAAATAAAACCTGGGAAACAAACCCATTACTTTCCTTGGCTGTATCACTTCAGTCCAGTCTGGAGCATTTGCAATGTAAAGAAATTTTAATTTTTATCTGAACTCAGGCACTGCAGAGCCAAGATGAGTCAAAAAAAAATATCTCACATTCCCAGAGGATTTTTCCCAGCTTTTCTTTAAAACAATTCAGGGTTTGCCTACACAGGTGGTAAGTAACGGCAAGATAGGATATTCCGTGGCAGCCCTGACAGGCAGTCAGACCTTCCCAAGACCAAAGATGCTGACATTTCACATGTCACCCATGACCTAGAACAGATTTAAGGAATGCAGACATACTCTTATTCCTGCCTGGCTTTTCCCAGAGACTTTCCATTGAGTAAGAAATACTTCAAAAAAGGATCCTGACACCCCGTTCCCAGCCGTCTGCTAGTGAGCCCTGGACGTACAGAGAGACCACAAGATCTCACATGCAAGAAGAAATCAGCACTAAGCATCTTCTAGAAGCAGCTAAAGACATACCCACCCAGAGGCACGCAGCAGCAGCAGGCCTCAAGGATATGCCAGGAAGGATTTTAAATGGGAATGGAAAGTGGAATATAGAAATCCCCAGCTTTCTTGCAAGTGAAACTTACCTCATCTGCTAAGTTCAGTTTTCCACTCTCTGTGGTATTTTTGCATGCTATAGTTTCTCCATCCCTATTAATTCATTCCTCCAGCTCTGGAAAAGGTCCCACAATTTAATGTCTGTGTAAAACTAGAAAAATTCCCGTTGCGGCCGCAGCATGGTTAGCTGGTAAGGTCACAGGAGCCGGCAGCGCGGCAGAGCTCACCGCTCCAGCCCACTGGGAGAGCCCCTCGGTGGAGGGGACAGTCCTTCCCTACCAGGAACACAGCGGGCAACATCAACAGGCACCCACTGGCACAACAAAACACCTTCCCTGGTGCTCTGGAGCTTTCAGAGATGTTTCACCTTCCCTCTGCTAGCAGGAAGGACCTTTGAAAGCATTTAAATATTAAGAGATTATTTCAATAATCTTAAGAAGTTTGTGCTGGCAGTGTGCTACAGACTTTCAGCCACGGTCTGCATCCAACATGATTTATTCCGTAGCTCATGTTATTTTTACAAGTTATTTTATAGCAGTTTCTTTAAAAACAAGCATTACTCTCTCCAGCGATGCTAACAGTGAAAAAGAGGGTCCTACGGTGCTTTGAGTCTCACCGGAGTTTCCATCAGCTCCCCCCCCCCCCAGACCTCTATGACTCAGAAGGGGCTTTCTCTGCCAGAACTAGAAAAAGCAGAAATTCCTTTCCCTTCCAAGCGAGGAACTCCTCAGCTGCCCAAAGCCCGACGAGCCTTTGGAGGGACGAGCAGGGTTCATCTGCGAGGGCCCCGTGAGCAGCACCTCCCCCAAAACGCACCGCTGCTGGGGGAAGGGGCTGCTCTGCCCCGCTGCCGTGCCTGGGCACCAAGGCAGGCGTCGCCGGCGCCCGTCTGGTCCGGCACAGCCTCCAGCCAGGGGCCCAAAGCCCAGGAGAAAGGAGCCTCCCTCCCCTGCAGCCTCGACACAAAAAGAAATTGCTGGAAATGGCCCAGCCAGGACTCACCATTTTGGCTTCTTCCAGTTGCCGCAGGCACCGTCCCGGTTTCCCCCGCTTCCCGCGCTGTAGCCGAGCTGGCTCCCGGGACACCTGGCACCCCGAGACCACCTCATGCAGCCCCAGCCCACCTGCTCCGCCCTCGGAGCCCAGGCTCTGGAGCCCAGACCTGCTCCCAGGTGGGGCTGGTTGAGGATGATGGGTGGCTAACAAAGAGCCAGGTGGCTAACAAGGAGCCAGCCCGACATCGGGGGTGGCCACGTGCTCAGGGCTGCTGAGTGGCCTACTAACAGTGTCTCTCTGTCCTTGCTTTGGAGCAACTTGGCTCCAACACAAACGTTTTGCCTGGAGAAATTTTGTCCTGCTGCGTGTATGGTGATAAAATCTGCCGCAAGGGTAGCACAGCGCGGTTCCCCGAGCCCAGAGGTCCCTGAAGCAGCGGGGCTGGCAGCCGACTGAAAGGGCGACCCAGCCTGCCTGGGTCTCACTACAGTGTTTTTCTCATTTTTTTTTCCCTCGGTGCGGTGATGGGACTTCATGCAAAGCCATCCAGCTGCTTTTGTGTAAATGCATGCTGTGAAAGACCCTGAGCTTTGCAGGTTTGCATCAGCTCTTCTGAGTTTGGCTATGCTGAGGTTTAACTTGCTTTTTTTTTTTTTTTTTTCTTCACCTGTCCCTATCTGAGAAAAGCAATTGCGATTTTCTTTGATAGTCTCCATTTTAAAAGCACCTTTTGTCCAACCGAAAGAGTAGGACCTGCTGAGTACTGTGGCTTCCCTCTTTGCATTTACTAGATACAGGTCTGGTTTAAACAAAACCCAGCAAGAAAACATCCAGACTGAGCCTAGGCTTGCACCCTTTGATGTGCTGAGGAAACTGCTAGCTCACATTTTCAGGGGAGGCTAAAAATCCCAGGCTTGCATGCTTCGCTGAAAGAGGGCAGGGTGCTGAGGCTGAACTTCTTCATGCTCCATTAATCTTCTTTGTGGAATAAAATATTCCAACCATATCAAAATCCAGATGAGTTAGCGATACTTAAGGCGAGAGGAAGAAAGAAGGCCTATCAGCAAATGTGAGAGGAAACATGCTTAGTTATTTCTGTAGTTATTTCTAGTAGCTGTTGGGCTTGGTTAAAGGATGCCTCTGTTAAAGGTTGCCGAGTTAGCTGCGTGAAATGAGAAGTTATCCCGCGCTTGGAAGGCGAGGTGCTGGGTATCAGCGGAGGAAATGGTTTAGGCTGTGCCACGTCCAAATGAAAATAGCTTTTGTGTCAGGCAGAAGTGCTCTGGGCTGTCAGGAAGAAAACCACCGAGTCTTGAGTTCTCCAGGGTGAGAGAAAGCCAGTTTTATGAGAAAACTTGTTGACTGAGATTCTCCTACCTCCTGCTTTGTTCACTTTGCCTAGTCAATGAATCTTGTGGAGCCCAGCACAAATTTGTGTAGTTCTTTAATAATAACAACAAGGTCAGCAAGAGTAATGACTGAATTTAACAATGACACATGCAACAAACAGAGGGAGTAAAACATCATCGCACAGCACTGGCTGAACTGACAACATGTAATTCAACATCAGAACAGAAGGCTTGTTTATTTTCCTTTGCTGCATCAGCACCACATAGAGCGCAACGTTACTGCCTGGTTACCCTCAAATCTTGCCAGAGCTCTCCGAAGCCAGACACTCCCCCCCTTCCCCAAAATAAACAGTGACAGAAGATGCCTTCACACACCAAGGAGTAGAGAGAGAATCTGGATGACCGCAAAGTTCATGTGGGTGAACACTTCAAAATACAGCCAGCAACAATTTGTAACACTTTAGCAATTAAAAAATCTGAATCTTTGTCAAATGCAGCTGCTTAGTCCTTCAAGGCTGCAAGACACACTGACAGAAAGTTTTGCACGAATGAAAAACAGCGGCAGTAATCAAAGTGACCTCTTTAGAGCAAATGAAACGACTGTATATTTAATGCCGTCAGACATCTGTTTATTGCTGTTTAGACCAGGCTATACAGGAGCACGTGCAACTAGTAAACAGTGAGACCTGCTGAAGTCTTTTGAAATTGCAGAGCAGATGTAGTGCCACTCAACTCCTTTTGATCTAGAATGAACATTTACTTAAAAACTGGCTAGTGTGGACTGATAGCCTGTGTAATGTGTTTCTAGGAAAGTTTTATAGACAGAGAATACATAGGGTACCATATACCCATATATGGTACACCAGCTAATTCAACCACATTTACATAGCATTAATTGCCAGTGGAAGCTGATTTAAAATTCAGGACCAAATTTTCACTCTTGATTGCCACACATTAAGTTCCTAAGTGAATTTCTAGGGACCGGCACAAAAGGAGTAGGATTTTGGAAAGCATGTGCGGTGCTTTTGGGAAGCCACTTTAGCAGCCACATGTAGGTTGATACTAAAGACAAGACCAGGCACAAAGCCCGCCACCAAACCTGCTCTCATTTTTCTGAGAACGTTAGCAAGGGTCCACCAAAACCGACTCACTGGCAGCAGCGTGGGTGCTCTGCTTCAGCACCCAGTTACCCCACACCCGTTTCCTTTGGCTCTACCCACCGCGCTCTGGCCATCTCCCACCCTGGAACGACGTGCAAAACTCTTTGCCAAGGGATCAAGGGAGTGTGTAGCCTGGAGCTCTGGTGCTTCAGTTAATGCTATGTAAAATAGGTATTCGTCACTACAGGAAATATTTGTACATTTATAAAAAAAGCAATACAACCATAAAGAAAAAATACAACAAGCACAGCTTGATACGATAACATGCCATGAAATGTCATTGGCTTTATAATAATTTACTACAACTTGAAAAATGTTCTTTTATCCACAATGGATAGGAAATGCTTCCATCTAACATATGGTAAGCATGCAGTAACAATATGTACAACAAAAAATTTGGAGTTTGTTTTTTATTCATAGACTGGATGATTACATAGGGGCTATTTTAAAATTATGATTTTTATAGCCTGATCTAGGTTTTATTTTGCTTCTTTAATACTGTAGGGTTTTTTTTCCCCCTTAGTTTGTGGAGAATTAAAATTTCTATGTACATCTGCAAGAAGTTAGCTTTAGTCATGCAGTATACACTGCTTTTAGTTTTTTCCCCAACAGCAGGTTTAGATTTATTGGTTAGCCGACTCAAAAAAAAAAAAAAAATCTCAATGCTGTATTGTTGAAAATCGATTTCCTTTCCAAACTTTTTTTGAAATACTGTGGATATGTTAAGAGAAGTATCTATTGATCCTGTATTCCACTATTCCCAGTTTTTACACCTTTCATCGTGAAACCAAATCAGCTATTTAACTAGATCCCATCCATCACAAGAGGGAGTCCAACCACACTTGTGTCAGTGTTAAAGGTTTCCCACTGCCACCTGCCAATCGCAAAGTCGTCTCCTTGAGCTAACTGTGGCCCGTAGCTGATACAGTCTGACAAGAGCGAGTAGCAAACCTGTTGGTTTTGCTCCTAATTGGGAACTGCTCTGTGCTGCCTGCAGACAAAACAGTGTTGTGGGTGAATTCATCAGCCTTTTCGCAGGACAGCCAGCCTTGGCTTCCTGACTGATGTGCTTATCTCACCTAACAGATGACATACTGACCTAGCGGTGGGTAAGGCTGGTGAGTGACATTTAGACCAACTCTGAGTCTCACAGTAAGGGTTTATTCACAAATGCCCTTACCAAAAAGGTCCCAGATCAAGTCTCCACTGAGTCTTTTTCATCTGTTCCCTTTCCTCCTTGAGCATTTTTTTAATTTTTCTTTCTTTTTGCTTTTTTTTTCTTTCTTAAATATTTTTTTTTTGATAGAAAAGCTAGAATTAATATTTCCGACAGCACTGAAGTAAGTACTTGGCAAAGCATTTCTTTATCTGGTAAAAAATTACACAGTTATGAGAACCCTTAGATATTCATAGAACTGCAGCTACAAAGACGGTTTGCCTCTTATGACTTCACAATTCCCAGAGAAAGTCATGTCGTGAGAACTGATCCTGACAGTAAATTAGAGAGCCAGAGGTTTGACGAAGTGCTGAGTGATCTCACCTATTTCTAGCACTGTGTGGCAAAGGCAGGTGCTCAGAAGGTTTGCTATAAAGATAAAAGATGTGCATAGGCAATATTGTGGAATATGGTGGGGGTCCCATGAGGGTGAGGAGAAAGCATGGAGAAATGCAGCCAGTGCATTTCTTGGAGGACTGATTCCCATCCTGCATGTCCGGTGTGTTGATTTTTGCCTTAGTCAACAACTGCTAATAGAAGTGATGTTGTTTATAGTCGACAAGAGTGAGTAAGCACACTGGCTCTTCTTCACTACGAGTTTGGAAGGCATCTGCTACTTATTCAGGAAAGGAAAACAAAAAATACAAATCCATGTGGAAACATTTCTAGGGCAAAAGAATGCAATTTACAGGAAAAACAGAAATGCATCAGTGGTAACCATTTCAAACTGACAATAACAAGGAGCCCAAGCAGACTGGATTTAGAGAAATTGATACACCTAACCTCTTGTTTATACTCAGAAACTTTCCTTTTAAAATGGAAACCAGCATTAAATTACACTGCTAAACTGCAGAGCCATTAACTAGATGGACATAATTAGTCCAAACTGAATGCAAAGACTCTTCTGTCAACCGTACCTTTCCCAGATTCCTTTGCTCAATTTTTATGAAGTCCTCTGTCCCACTGGCAGCGCTGAAGGCTGACCTGTCGTCAATTATTCCTTGTCCTCAGGGAATGGGGTCAAAGCCTCGTGACATACTGACCGGTTTATTTTTTCGTGTAATTTGTTTTCCTAGTGGCACTCCATTTTCATTCACCTGCACTTCCACATACCAACATACGCAAATCCAGACACCAGAGACCTAACTATTCGCCTTTCCAGACCCTCCGAGATGATAACACCTTCCCTTCTCCAGTTTACGGTCCATGGGAACAGCTGCCTGTCAACAATTCTTTTCAGGTTTACAAGGGTTTCTGTATCTGCAGACCTGCTGTTGTCATTATTTGCTGGGCAGCTGGCATGTGAGATGTGATCAGCTTTCTGTCATACCTCGAGTCTCGTACCATGAAGTTTGTGCAGCTGTCTCCAGGTAGCTAGCTGGGATGTCTGCACTTGGAAGAGTCTTCTGCAGTCCTTCCCTGGGGAGAATTGCCTTTCTGGAGAGCTTACTCTAGCTATTCATTCCTTTTTTTTCCCCCAATGTATCCTGGAATCACCATGGTAAGGCACAGGGAAGTGTCGGGGACAAAATGGGGGGAGAGCCTTGCTGGAATGGAACTCAAGTTATCTGCCTTATTTCTGCAGTCTCTTGGCTTTTCTTGCTTCGATAGTTTGGTGGCACTGATGCACAAGGGATTTAAAAAATAAAAGAAAACTAAAGGAGAAAGACGACTACCAAGTCGTTCATTCTGTTGTCACCCATTTCAAAAATGGTCCGGCTTCCTCTAGCCTCCCCCACCCCCCCAGGAAGATGGATGTGATACAGTACTGCTGAAAAAGCCTCTCGAACGCTTGTGGAAGAGACGGGAGCAAGGCCAACCCCCTAGACTGTTGGGCGAGGTGGGGGCCGAGATGGAGGTGGGGCCCGGTTGGGTGGTGGGGCTTGGGGTGGTGGTGGGAGGGGTGGGAGCGTGGAGGACGGGGATGGGGTGTGGGGTGTGGGTGAGCTGGGTGGAGGGGGCGTATAGATGGGAGCTGGGGGTGGGGGGTTGTAGATGGGTGCCGGAGGTGGAGATGACGGAGGGTATGCGTTGTTGAGCGGGTATTTGGGTGGGGCCTCTGTGTTCTTCACTCTGGTGAAGTTGATGCAACGGCCCTAAAACAGAAGAGAAAAAAAGTGGAAAAGCACAGTTACTCACTGAGGCAATGGCAATCGCAGCTGAGACACCTTTGCTGGCTGCGTGCACATCTGATGTCACTTCCAGCATCCCTGGGCACACCGCTTTGTTCCCTCTCTCTCTCAGAGACGGATGTTATGAGAGCAAGTCCCGTGCCGAGCAACCAAGAGGTTAAACCCTGCAACAGCTTTTGTAGGTAGCGAAGGAGGATGAAATTCCTCTCATGCTATTTTCTGACTCCGAGATCTGTAAAGCAGAGCATCAAGTAGTTCAGGTCACACCGAAGCTACAAGAGCTGGCAAGAGCCGTTCCTATTCTTCAGAGCTGGTGTCTGAGTCAGTGCGTGACCTGTGGTCCCTGCCCCTACAGATGCCTCTTCCCAGACCTCAGTCTTAAACTTCTAACAGCAGGAAACCTGGACTTTGCACCTTTGGAGCCTCTCTCTCCTTCAAATACTTGGCTTTTGTGTCCTACTTCTAATCATTTACCAACCAGGCAAAAGGGAAGGTTTGTTTAACTAAGTTTCTTCCTTAGAATTTTTCCTGAAATTCATCCATTCTTCATTAGGATGTCTTGATATTCTAGTGCTCATGAGAAGCCGGTAAACTGCTTTTCTCGCTCTTCGGTGCTAAGCTACAGTTTGTTGTACATTTTTAAACAAAAACCTTTGCCCTCCGAGCTGTTCTCTTTATTTCTCCTAAGTTCCACCTGCGAAAGATCGCACTGTAAATACTCAAATGTCAGAATCAGCACTACTGTACTATGGATTCATTCTTTCAGATATGAAATCATCCAAAAAGGCACTAGAGGGTTTCTGAGTCCATACTTTTTGGATTTGTGAGCATGATCTTATTTTCTGTTTTCTCCTTTCCTCTCCCAAAGTAAATGCTTTTTCCTGGTGAAAAAAATGCCAGATGGAGCGGTGAGCCCATGCAGGCTGGAGCAGATCCGTTGGGGTAACCACATCAGCCAACCCTCTGCATGGCTCTGTACCTTCTCCCTGCTGCACCCAGCCTACGGACAAATGCTCCGCAGAAGAGGGGCCCAAAGTGAAACACGGGGGATGCTGGTAGAAAGGCAGAAGGGTGCTGGAGAAGGGTTTGACAGGGATGAAAAGGAGCTGGCCTGGAAGGGGCTGACATAAAGAGATACAGACAGCTCCTCTCCATGAGCTCTGCCAATTATTATCATCGTGCTCTGTGGATATGAAGAAACATCTGCCTGAGCCTTAGCCGTTCAGCAGAGGAAAGTGGATTCCTCGCCGAAGTGATGAAGTATGCAGAGCAGCCCACAGCTGAGTGCAGGCTGTCTTGTGCAAGCAAAGGTCATTTAAGGAAAACAAAGCGCCTTGAACTGCATCAAGTTCAAGATGAGAGCATCACCTCGGGGCTGCTCTGAGCACAGTGGCAGCTGAGCCCTCTCTGCTTGGCTTGGCCCTGACCTTCTGTCAGCAGGAAGAACCTCTGGCTTCAGCTCAGGCTCTCCTCGAGGAATCAGGCTCTGGGGCAGAGCAGACACCCACTTAACGGTCATGAAAATGCCGATGGTGATGCCCCTCTGTAAGGATTAATGCTCTTGCAGTTACAGCTTGTCCTTGCAGCGTGACAACAGAGGGGAAAAGGAGGAGAAGCCTGACGGCTGCCTGTGCCACCTGACGGAACACTGTGCCACCATTAGCAGTGAGGACACGTTCTCCATCTCTCACACAGGACAAAACACCAATAAAAAATGAAGTGCTGGAGTGGGCAGTGCCCCTGAGCAGAAACACTGCGCTACCTCCACAGCATCCCTGCATCTCTGGTGCTGGCCAAAAAGGGGGCACCATCCAACAGGCAGAGGAAAGCCTGAAATAAACACACTGTTCTCTCACCTCAGAGCATCCCTGGCTCTTTGTGGGCTGGCGTGTCTGCTTTAATGCCATTTTAATGCACTTTGCTGTGATTTTAAGTAAATATTGTGGGGCAGACCTGCTGAGTGAGTGAAGGTTTGAGCCCAAGATTAACTGATTCTACTCAGAATAAAAACCCCATGAGAATGTTTTCCTTGTTCCAGTGCCACATCTCCTGCGATGCAACTTTAGTAGTTTCAGACTATTACTTGCACTAGTTTTGTTTTCTTTATTTATGTTGAGAATAAAATAAACCTGAAAAAAAGCAGCAGTCCAGGAATCTCAGCCAGAGAACAAAAAATTGCGATTGTTTTTCTGTGGAGAGATACTCTGTCTGGATGCTCCAGGGGTGAGGTTATGGTACTGCTGTTCCAAATGGAACTCAGCACCACCCTAAGAGCATTCAAGAAGATGCAGTGAGGCTCAGAAATCTTTGGGTTTGGGGCCAGGGCAGGCTTGAGGACTAAAAGCCATCTAGTACTTACAGCAATGCCCAAGGCACGGTCCAAAAGGATAAGAGAGTACATCTTGTGCATCCTGTGCACTTGCAAAGGTTTGATTTCTTACTGACGAAAACCACCTTGGACAGATCATCAGTGCTATAATCATAAAAAAAGGGGCTAGAAAGTCACACCAATGTATAGCCACAATATGTTTACACTAGTTTTCATAGTCAGCTACAACCTAGCGAGCCTGTGTTCATGAGCTTATTATCCATGGTTAATGATAACTCTTTTTCTCCAGTAATAGGGCTGCTTTGAGATTAGAGAGCTCGCTCTTTTCAAAAGACGTGATTAAGTCTTCACCGTCCTTGATGACTACGCTTTCGCATGGGATTGTTGGACACGCTGTCTGGTTTGAACAAGCAGTTGGACCAGAGTCTGAGCACAAGCCCCTCCGATGCAGACCAGAGTACAGAGAGCACAGGAGCGCCGGCGTGAGAGCCAGCCTTGACCCAGAGCTAGCACAGATGTGGCTGTACTTATCAGATACCTCGTCCCCGTTCCCTCGTGCATTGCACTGGCCTAACTTCAGAGTTCAAATCTTCGTCCCCTCGAAACAGGCTAGAGCGTGCCTTTTTCTCAGCTCAGGCATGCTGTTCCCTATCTCCTCCTATTTCCTTCGCCGCCTGGGTCAGCTGCTCTGCAGGGAATTGACAGCAACTTGTTTGGCAACACACCCTACTGCTGTGCAGGGGGCAGTTCTGCAGGGCAGCCCACGCGTGAAGGGCAGACAGACACACAGTTCAGGCTTTCTCCTCCTTTCCCGTGACCTGACAGACCAAGGGAGTACTTGTGTTTCGTTGCTCGACATTTCCTCACCCATGCAGATGGGGGGAGGGGAGAACGCCAAATAGGAGTTTTCAGTCCAGATGGACTGAGATGGACTTTGGCAGCTATGCTGCCTCAGAGGAGATGGAGAGGCCAACATCTCCTGGGGGAGAAGAACTGTCAGAATGACAAGGAGATATCCAGGAAACAAATTACTGTGCCATAGCACATGAGAGGCAGAAAATGTTCTACTAGTGCCTCGGGTACAAATGTAAAGCAGACCCAGGATGAAGAGAGCTACTTTAACCAAAAAGCTGGATGTTAAACATCTTGTGTCTAGCAATATGATAACAGACACAAAAGTGCAGAGGTTGTGCTAGCCAGAGTGTGACCACAAACAAGTAATCCTAGAGCTGCGGAAGACTCAGCTTTCTCTGAAATCCGTGGCAAGAGATGTGTTTTCCCACCTGCACTTACCAGAAGGGGGCCCTGATTCACAGCTGGGCTTCGTACCATGCAATCGCAATAGAAAAATAAAACATCAGCATCATTGACCTACTCCATGGTTCAGTACTGTTTTATCTGGAAAACTGTCTGGCTGAAGATCAAGTTGGCTGGCTGATCACCCATCCATTCAAGCTTTTACAGGGCTCTCCATTGCCAGCACAGTGCAGTTCATCCCACAGATAACAGAAGTTGACGTGAGCGCTAACAGACCCTCTAAATAAATGGGCCCAAATGCCTGGTTTGGCTTTGGGTTCTGCACACAAAACCAGACCGAGTGCCTGAGGTGCTGCACGTAAGAGGAGTGCAGGATCTCTCTACAATCAGTGGAGACATAAGGACCTTCACATGACTGTGATTTGAGGAGGGTCTCAATGCTCACCAGTTAGCAGCCACTCTTGGCTACCCACCAAGGTTTATCACCTCCTTTGGGTGTCCAAATCGAGATGGGGTGGATGTGGAAGATGGTGGCAGAACATCCAGGAGGCAGGAAGTGAACCCATTGCCACAAAATGCTACTTTGCCTCCTTAAACAGAAGTCACACGCCATCTCAGGAGAAAAAACTCCTTAACCATATTATACCACAGCTTTGAGAATGAGAGGAGCCAATTCTATTAGCCTTCCTAGCAGAGAGACAGTGGTTGGAGATACCGAGTGTACGAACGGAGGGAATTAAACGTGTGTATTAAAAGGCTGCTGTGTTGGACGCCTTGGCTAGGTTTTATTTCCCTTTCTGCAGCCACAACGCTTCAGGGGGGGAGAGTCACAGCTGTGCCTCAGAAGAGACAATTGAAGCAATATGGAGACATTATTAGACCTGAAATTTAGCGGAATCAGCAAAATCAGTGAGGTCAATTCACTCTCGCATTTTATGTTGTTTTTCTAGAGAGTTACTGCTCGCAGGCATATGCATAATGAATTCTGCTTGGAGTGGCCTTGCTCTTTCACCTTCGACAGCTAATTGTCAGGGATGGAGGCAGGGAGCACTGCCTTTAGGACAACAAAGCACTTGGCTGTGGGAGGCTGGTCTCCTCTGACCACGGGCCTCGCCCTGCGAGCTCTTTGGAGTGCTGTAGGGTTGCACACTTGATCCAAGCTTTTCCTTTTGTTCTTCACATCTGGCTGGCGGAGGAGCACTGCCAGGGTTGAAAGAAAAGGGTGGGATGTGGGGTGCGGGGGACATTAGGCTACTGAGGTCATAGCACAGGGTGGCGGTTGCTGAGCGTTCAAGAACACGAGCTGGAGCATTTGTATCTTGGACACGGATCTGGTAAGCAGAGGCACAAAGAGCAGCAGATGCCTCTGCCAAGTTGTGCCCTTTCCTAGGAACTCCACAGACTTCTCCAAGCCACTTCCCACCTCCTCCTGCCTCTCTTTCTGCTTTTATCTGAGTCCGGATACTAACTGGGCAGTCACTTCGAGCACAGTGCACGATGACCTGCCCAGACCTCTACCTGTACAGAGACGCTGACTGGGATTCAGCACATTGAATCCAGCTGCAGGGAGGACGGACCTTTCTCTTGAGACCCTGCGGTATTTCTTTTTTCTCTAACCAGCCAGCCCTCCAGCTCCCATCGCAGCAGGACTCAAACTAGGAGGAAGCTTTTTTTTCTTTGTTTCATTTCAGCTCTGCATTCTGTGGTTCCAGCTGTTCAGGGTGAGGCTCACACAGGCACAGCGGAAAGGTGATTTAGGAAAGGGAAGTCAGTCCCAGAGCAGTGGCATGCCCTTCACGGTCCTGAAAAGGTATCTCTTTAACAAAGGAAGTTGGAGCACATTTTTCTCAAGTGAAGATGAAAAATGTTTCTGTTTCCCTTGGTTTCCTATCAAGCTGGAATTAATACCTGGAAAAGTATTGACATTTTAAGATCATAAAACACTGGGCCTGGCTTCTGAGCTCCTGCGTTTAAAAAGAGATACTGGAAAAGATATGATCCTTAATGTTGTTTTGTATGGGTCATTAGTAATTCAGACTTTCCATAAACAATATCCTGGTTTACCCTGTCGTTACGAGAAAGAGGAGAGAGAAATAAAAAGAAATAGAAACATAAAGAGAAAATACAAAAAAGGAAGAGAGAGAGGGGGAAAAAAGAAATGCAAACCCTACGATTGCGTACCTTATTCTGAACAAAGCACGCACAAAACCTTGTAGGAGATACTAGCCAAATGAATAATAGGCAAACATTAAATATATTAAATAAATGTGAGTTACCACTAGTGTCTGAAAAGAAATGATTTACTAAACCGTAGCTACTTCAAAAGCAAAGCACATACATGGCTGTGAGAAACTAACGCTAAATTCTGCGAGCCAAACCCTCCCTACCAAAGATCCTGGGTGCTTGGTTTGAACCCAGTTCAGAGATGAACTTTCCACAAACATCTGTGAGGGTGACGAGTGGGCAGAGAACAGGAACACAGAGCGGAGAGTCGCAGTGGATGTGATAGCAGCTCTGAGCCCCACGGGGAGAGGAAGGCGGTAACTGGCAACTGCCGGTCTGCAGCCTGCAAGAGCCAAACGGCACAGACAGCTCAAGCTGCCTCTCCTGTGGCTACAGAGAAAATTTGCCTATAGCCAACGTGCTGGGGATCCCCTCTTGTGAAAGTGCTCTTTGCATAGAGTACTTTACAAAACCTCTTTCCAAAAATGCATCCCTTTGTGCCTGGACAAAGGTAATATCGGGGAAAGATCAGGGTGAGAATAATCAATATCTGCTTCCCACCAATATTTTATCACTTGGGAACAGCATCGGTCGGGGAGCTCTTGGGTTCCCAGGGGGTTTTGCTGCTCTGAACCCCTGTCAGGATAACTCCCAAAATCCCAGGTGGGTTCTGCTATGTGGTAGGGTTCTGCGAGATGGAAATATCCCTGCTTGCAAGACCTGAGCTGTGCTGCCTTTTAAATCACACAAGGGTGTCTGGAGACAGTTTTAGGAAACTGCTAAGTAGCTTCTGGGTTTTGTTAGCCAGCCTCTCAGTGAGATCAGTCTGCGTTGAGCGTGCTCGGTAATGCCAGGAAACACTGCCTCCTGCAGCAAGCACACTAATTATACGGCTACCTCTGTATTTGTTAGTCACCAACCAACTATTAAAACTGTCTCATTTCGTGATAAAACATCACCGCAACAAAACCATTCCCATCTGTGTCTCACTGCTAAATACAGAGCTAGAACTCAGCGTTGCTCATAAGACCTACCATTCCCAAGGCATTCCTGCCACCTTGGCCACTCATTAAATAATAAATTGGAGGCTTGACCTATTTTCTCCCAACATTAAAAGGAAGACTTCCATTGATAAGGTCACCACTCCAACAGGGTTCTAATAACCTGGTCTGTTATTGCAGAGGCGGCACTGAAAACTAGGGACTGTTATGGTTTACCTTAAAAGACCTTGTGAGAGGTTCTGGAGAGTGATAAAAATCTGGAGCAAGATCCAGAGTTTTCTGTCAGGTCTCAGTACTACACACCATGTAGATTTGACTTTCTAACTCCCAGGAATAGAGTGGTACAAGATGGCATTTCCTTCTGAGGCCAGTAAGGAGGTGGGATTTACCCCAAATGAAAATGTTAAAAACATCAAAACTAGTAACAAGTAATCTTATACATGGTTGCTGAACTCCAGTTACATCAGAGGCAGTTTCCTACACTGCAGACACGCATCCTGCCTAAATTCAGAAGGAAAAAAGAAGCAGATAAAAACTACCTAACTTTCTTTGATGCCTTGATATGGTTTGGTCTACTCAGAAGTTAAAGCAACGGTTTGTATTTATATGGTTCTGTTCCGTTCAAGCCACCCAAAAGCAGTATACATTGAAGAACAGAGGAAAAAAACCATACTGAACTTTCACAGATCTTCCACAGAATTTGAAATAAGTAAGAGGTTATTTAGAGCATCAGCTCAGTCATGCTGGCTTATGACTAAAGCTCGCATATACCTATGCATATAGATAGCACTGTGCATCTGGGGGCCCCACAGTACAAAGGCTGGTTCTGCCAACTCAACCTCCAGTTGAAATCTTACTCATAGCTTACTCATAACTTCTCATCTGTGCCTGGCTCTTCAGACCTACCACAACCCCGATAATACCCATTGCTCTGCCAGCCTCTGGTTCCTCGTATCTGTAACTACCTAATGCAGGACTGAACCAGCTGGGGAACCTACTAAGAAGAAAACACACAGAGCAAACTCCTCCAAAAAGTGAAACAAGATGATACAGGCTTCTACCTTGCCAAATTTGAGCGTGGGAATGAGCTTAATAGCCTCAGTCTTTGGCTCATGCCAGAGTTCAGGAGCATGGCTCTTTCAGTGATGAGTGGGCATGTGCATGTCAGCAAACAGGCCTGATTACTTTTGCAGGAGCTCGTTTTGGCTTATTTACTCTGTGGGATGGGTGTCATTTCCAGGAAGATCTGGTCACTCTTCCCATTGTCTTTCTGGAAAGAGGTAGCTAGTCTTGGAGAAATGCTGAGTGACACATCAAAGGCGCTGCCTCATACAGGATCGTAATCTTTCATCTGGAGGTTGAATAACAAAGCCTACTGGGTATGAGGAAAAGAGAGAAAAATTCAAATGAAAAATGAAACACGTTATTTTGGCAGCAATAACTGGAACAACTAATCAAGGGCAGTGGTAAACATCCCTCTGCAGAGGAAGAAAGAGCCTGCAGGATCCTGCAGCCTGCGGAAATCAGCGAGCTGGGGAGGATTTCTCTGGGTGCACTTTGCCTTTGGGCAAAGAAGACAGGGCACGGTTCAGGACTGGATCTTTCACAATGTAAACATGGGAAGAACACAACTCAGTGGCTGTTTTCATGTTACATGACTCAGGAAAACTCTCCTGTGCTAGGGCAGTGCTCATGGCTCGAGGAAATGGGAATTACTGTCCGCTGAATATTGTCCTACTACTATTTAGTGAGAAATCCCACCCCTGCAATCCCTGTTTTCTAGATTTGCCTTGCTTTCTGAGGCAGATCTCTGACCGTCAACGTCAAAGGCACAACCTTGTAATTCTGTCTGGGCGAAGTTTTGCCCTGGATCGAGATATGACTGGGATGCTCCCCTTTATGAGCTGGCTACTCCCTGCTGCAGAAACAGCATTCCAAAGCCAGCTCGGGCAGTTCAAGAGCAGCTCTGTACTTTGCTTTTATAGTACCGAGCAGTCTGCTTTGCAGTAGTCCTGCAAGCTGATGAGCAGATCACTGGGCTTTTGGCTTCGAAGCTGTTAGTTCCAGGAAAAACAGCTAATGTTTAGGTTAACTTTTCCATGGCTATTAATGGAAAACCACACCGCAACAGTATGTGCGGAAAGGTTACAATTTTGTTCTTAAGCTCCGCAGCCTATCAACAGGGATCTGCTAGCTCAGAGTTAATAATGAGTTAAACAAGAGCTCCTTATTAGCGCCTGTGCATTTCTGAGTCTGCAGAAAGAAGAATCACCAAGCAAGGAGCAACGCAGCAGTCTACAGGTGTGTGTAGGGGGGTGACTTGGGAGTCCACACGGCTGGTTTTACTCTCAGGTCTGCAAAAGGGTCTAGTGTTTAAAGCAAGGAATCTGAAATTCTATTTCCTGGTTCCTGTTCTTTGTTTCTATTCATGACACTACGAAACAGCATGGTGTGAAATCAGACAGTTACCTTAAATCTGAATTTCCTCATCTCTAATATAGATTCCTAATCCAAAATAAGAGATGACCCAGGAGACTTTCCAGGATGATAGGTTTTGCTCGTGTGCTTTGAGAACTTCATAGTTAATTAGCAGTACGTAGCCCTTCCATTACTATTATTACTATAGTAATATCCACATTGCTATTCATCTTGGCTACTCTATAATGAAACAGACTTCATGACTTTCAGTGACCTCACTGGAGGATTGTGTGGCAAAATTTGATCCTCAGTATCCAACTATGAACAAATAATTACAGCTCTGGGGATGTTTTCACTGGATTTGTACATTCCAAGCAAAGGCCCAGGCTAACTGCTACATACCTTCTGTATTTTTTGATATAGCTCTAATAACGCAGCCTTAAGTTTAAAACAGTAATCCTGTGCGCCAGCAATACTTAATGGGCTTTACAGTTCCTGATGAACCTGCTAACGGCTGAGTTTATTACAAGTGTGTCACGGCTGATGACCAGTCACTGGTGCTAACACTGACATAAATGACACCCTGTGGTCTGTAAGTCCCTGGTGGCACAGGGCGGGACGTTGGCCATGACTTACCAGGTATAGGTGCCTACTGCTGGTAGGGACATGCAGGAAGGGGTTCTTCGTTACTGGTAGCCCTGCACTCCTCTTTGAAAAACTCCAGGCTTTGCATATCCACTCGCCTCGGGCGAGGGGTGGCACACACAGCACAGGACCTGCAGATTTTGGCAGGATGCTGATCACAGCAGAGGTAAGAGGGAGAGCTGAAGCCCTGGCAGCAGAACAGCATTACGCAAAGCACTATAAGGCCAGCTGGAGCTAAACTGGCCACCCACACAGGGTGGTTGCTGCCCTGCCACACACCACCGTGTCACTTTATGGCTCTTCCTAAATGCCGCTTACATGTTTGGAATTTGGGTGTGCATTAACAAAAACGCACCGGGAAGCAGGGCTCTGCAGTTGTTAGGCTGACCAGAGAAGTGTGGCTCTACCACTACCAATGTTATGCTTCAACCTGTCTGTTGTGTGACACACAGGCACAGTGTGAGCCGCTCCGCCGACTGTCCCTCTCCCAGATCCACTGTGCCTTTGGCTTCACAGCTTTCACCCTCACTCTTCAGTCTGACACTGTTTGCCCTTTTTGCACTTCATGCAGGATATTTGCCTGGAGTGCTGCAGGTACCATGTGCTCGCACATCCAGGATGGGGGCCTGACCAGGGAAAGCCAAGGATGGAATTAAGCTGTAGTGTAAGTCATTCCTTTCTGTGCCTTGGACTACAGGTAAAGCATCTGCTGTCAGTGCTTTTGTTTCTGGGTGGCTTTGCATGCCTAGCAAGTCTCTGATGACCCTCCGATGGCTGATGTAAGACCTAGGGTTCCCCTCACAAGTTTTCAGCACAGATGGACACAGACACAGTCCAAGTTTTTCAGCTGGGGCTGCTGCTTATTTTCAGGAATTTACTGCAAGCCCACTGGAAACAATGACCTCGCTTTCCCATAAGGATAAGGAGAGTAAGTCCAGCCCACTGCTGGAAGCTGCATGAAGGAAACACAAAACAAATGCAACATCAACATTCACTCAGCAAGAAACATGCATGGGAGAGATGGATTTTCTAGGCATCTGTCACAAGGTGATTCTGCATCAAAATCCTATTCTTTCTGTTGTAAGTTTCACGCCCTATGTTTTTACTGATTTCTAAGAACCTAAAGACCTACTGAACAAATTCGTAATATGTTCTGTGAGAATTTACATACTTAAACACTTTTCTGCATCTGGTCTCCTTGGTTCTGCAATCCCACCGCCGTAACAGTGTTATTACACTCCATGTAATATGCACATCTCCAGTAAGGGTTTTACTCCAAGTAATTTCATTTACCCCACAGCCGCAGAGCTACTTACTCCATGCAGAGGAAACTTTGAACTATGGTGTTCCATTGGCTTGTTTCGCCTTCTGCTCTTTAAAACAAACTAGGAACCCCTCTTCTTTCTCAGTTCCTTATAGCAAAGGCTGCCCTTTCCATGAGCCCCACACAGGAATATCCTCAGAGTAGAGAGCCTGCCCAGTCCCTCACTGCTCTGGAAATCTCAAGTCAACACTTAAGTAGGCTAATTTCTTGCCTCAATTAAAATCACACTTTACAGGAGAGCTCAGCACTTGTGATCATTATCACTGTACTAAAATTCGGACAAACCCTGTTTCGTATAGTTTCTCAGAGGAGCAAAATGCAGTTGTGTGCTTGGGGCTAGGGAGGATGGGAAGGAAAGAGGAACTGCAGTGGGAACACAAGCATCTGCCTTTGTATCAAGAGAGGAGGTGGTACTGCTTAGATGAAGAAACCCACATCATTATCTAACTGCTTGCACCTAGGTATCTGTCCTCTGGCAAACAAAAATATATTCTGCAAATTTTGCACAGTTAGACACACCGGACAGTCTGATTCCCTGTCCCACTACTCCAGAAGGACTAGTTGCTCTGACCCAGCAAGAGTTTTGCAGGCTCCCCCTCCTATGGCTCGATCACCAGAGGCAGTGCCTGCTCCAGGCTCTGACACACATGTACATGTGCGTGCACACACACACACACACACACACACACACACACTCAGTTTTGGCTAGAACTCTGCACTGCTCCTTCTTGGGAAGCCACCTGGGAGATGTGCTGAGGGAGAACAAACCAGCAACAAAAGTTGTTTCTTGTGGTTTAAGTGCATTTGTGTGCATAATGTGTGCATTAAGTGCATTTGAACTGCACTAATAGATTACTGCAGCTAGCGCTGTAGATCCACTGTTTAACATTCAGATAAATTAGTACTGCCACATTGTCTCAGGGTTTCTCACTCCATCTGTCTATCCTTGCTCTCGCCCTTTGCCTCTCACAAGGCTGAGATTCTGGTTTTGGTTTACACCTTCAACAGCACCTGGGACAATGGGTTTGATTTAAGGTGATGCCTGGAGCATATGAACACACCACTATAACGAACAAGGAGCAAGGCTCCAGGCTATGTGGCAGCATTGTCCTCTTCTTAGTTTAGATTTAATTCCTTTCTATTTCAGCACTGTGTGGGAAGTGAGAGACAACTAGTTATTTCTCAGATAGGTCTTTGCAAGTACACAGCTTTCTCCACAAGACAGGGAAAGCTGTGGAAAGGAGACTTCGTTTCCTGAGATTGCGAATTTGCCAGACAGAAAAAGACATTCACATTCCTCCAACAGTACAGCAGCCAGCGCTAACCTCCTCTGTGAAACACCTGATTACAGTAGCGAAAGGTTATTCAGGTTTTTCAAAGCATAAGAATGGACAGGGAAGAGGGAAATTTTATTGTAATGTAGTGACAATTCAGGCTGGTTTTTTCCTCCTCTGCATTTTTTAGCCACAGTGGTGATTGCCCACTCAGCTAGGAGTGCTCAGGAGGGCTGTCCCATGAACTGAGGACCAAGTCTGCTGACACAGGTGCCAGAGATGGCATGTGGACAGACTCGGTAAAGCTAGCTCCTAGTTCCCACCGAGCTTCCTCTGGTAACACCTCAGCCTGCAAAAGAAAAATGAACCCTGGCACACCGTGTAAGAAACACTGCTGGACTTCTGCTTTCAACTATCTAAGCATCGCGCAGGTCTACAACAGACAGACCTGAACACCCAAACCCTGCGCCTCTGTACTGTCAGCATCATGTTGTGACCATGTCACCCCACAGGCCACTGTGCAAACCTAGACAGGTACTTGCAAACAGAACTGTCCCTGCCCACAGCCATGACTGTTGCTAGTCCTTTAAATTTATTACTGAGTTCCAGCCTTCATTTTCACCATTTGGGAAAGAAAAGACATTGGATTAGCCTCATCAAGAAGACAGGAAAAGCCTCTGAGAAATGGAAGGTGATGAAGTAGCTCAGTCAAGGTCACTGTGTGTCACCAGCAGAGACCAGAGCAGCTCTAGGTTTCGACTCCCAGTCTGGTGCCCAGACCTCAGATCTCCCCGTATATGAGAACAGCCCACAGACTTCCAGCTCAGTTAGACATCTTAGATCCAGAATTATAATAGCAGGATGCAAATGAAAAGAGCTATCCATTACTAGGCTTAAGACTTGCAGAACATTATGGGCTGGGGGTTCGACAGCTCTTCGCTGTCCCCTGTTGCACAGCTGTGCAAAGGCAGAGCCTCGGTCAGCAGCCCTGGGGTGCGTGCTCCAGTGGTTCTCCAGAAATGCCATGGGACTTTACATGCAGGAGCAAGTCCTTGCTTTGCAGAATCTGGCCCTTTACAAAAAAGGGTCAGTTGGGACGAAGCCCGATATAATGCAGAGTGGTCATCTGAACTCCTTAGGCTGCACAAAACATTCACAGCGAAGCCTGAAATCAAGTTAGTTTGAGGTTTTGGCATTTCAGTGCAATATAAAAACATTAGCAGGATCGTCAAGGCAGAGGGAGTTTTGTAAACTTTTGTTAAAAATCAGTGCTTTTCTGTAGTGAAGATTCATGCAACTTGGCTATAAATTTGTCTCATTTCATACCCTGACTGTTCTGTTTGTATTAAGATCATTTTTTTATGTCAGCACGCACACACACACACACACATTCTTCCTCTCATAGTAAAAAGAACAATTGCAATTACTTTAATGGGCACATTTTCATGTATTCTGTAGCCTCATCCTTTGGTCATAGCTAACCACAATTTGTACCAGAACTGTATCACTGAGATCTAACAAGATATGTGCATATGTGATTTCACCAGTAAACTTGCAACATTATACTAGTTTTGGAAAAAGCTCCTCCCCCTGCATCATCGTTAATTTAGGTAGGATACATCTTTACACATAATTACAGTTTTGTTACACTTTTTCTCCATATTTATGCCCACCTATATTCACCTATACAAACACAACATAAAAATGCAATAATGCTATGCAATAAAAATTTAAAATATAATTTGCTCCCAGATTGAGATGGTCCTGGCCAAGTCTGAGCTTGAAAAACATTTTAATAATCTTCTCATAAATCCCTGACAGAACAATGTTTATCAAGGAAATGCAACTGACACTTTGAAGTGACACTAATTATTTGGAGCCTGTGTTTTGTGAGCAATTTGCATAAACAAGCATTCCCTTACTCTGTTATAAAAGCGATAAAGTTTTCTGGAAAATATATGTTTTTTTACATCACCCCATCTGATGATGTTTCAAATGTAAAAATAACCTCATTAATGCTGACAAGAATGCAAACCTAGTCTCTTGAAAATGTGAGAAGACCACAGGAATCCCATGTGACTCTGACTTCCTTGCCTTATTGGAAACATCTGTGTCTGTTGGTAACTTCAGATCATTTCCAGGTCTGACTCCATAAAAAGAATTTCACAACCTTTTCGTGCATCTCAGCCTCTCTGGGTGCACTTCAAAACAGGTCCTGAACATCCCTCTCTTTTCCTTTTGCTTTGGGGTAAAAGATGCACTTTTAAGAGCCTTCGGCAAACCAGACCAAAGCTTGCTTCATGGTTTCTTCTTGAAAATGCAGATGGGCATGTGGCCAGTTGTGTCACAGATGTAACAACCTGCTGACCAGGAGCTGTTGCCAATATCTAGAGCCATAGCTCTGACGGAGCAGTAAGGCTAAGGCTGGCTCAGGCTGCTGCCACGCTACGAGCAGGCATCCTTTCTGGCAGTTCTCCCTGAAGAGGTCTCAGCTCTCTGATGTCCAGAAAGATCTAGCCCTGTATCTGGAACTTACTATTCAGTTATTTCTTTAACTGTACCTTTTGCAGCGAAGAAACAGTCCTAGTACATGGCATCGCAACCTTGATTAAAGGGTTTGGGGCATGGACAAGAGGCAGGGATAAGAGTTTGTCTGAGGTCACAGAGAGGACTGGAATCTGAGCTTCAGTCCCCACATGATCCACTGCTATGTATATAAATTGCAAATTTATTAGTCACGACCCTTGAACCAATGGCTTGTTACAGACTAATGTGAGCCTCAGGGCAGGGGACATCTTTCTTGACAATTGGTATGGTACCTAGGAGGCTGTGTGGGCTACAGCAGATAAACAGTAACGTTAGTCAACACAGTGAAGCTGAATCCGTGTTTCGTTCAATGCAAGCAATCTTTTTGAACAGCTCAGCTAATGTGCTGGCAGTGGATAAAGTAACTGATTACAGCAAGGGATTGCTTATATATGAAGATGATGTAACCCTGGGATTAAGTCCAACTCCTTCACAGGCTCCAAAGCAAACAGAGATGCCTTTCAGTTATTTTTCTTCTGGCTACACTTTTTGATGTTGACCAGTGGGTGAATTAAGGTGCCCATTTGACAGCACCAAGAGCTGAAATCTGTCTCTTTCTTTGCTTCAGGAAAGAGAAGAAATGAGGTACAAATTGCTTTCAAAACTCCTCCTTGCAGCTTTTTGGAATATCAGACGGTCAAAGGCTTCTGTCTGCAAATTTCAGGCTCCTCTTTACTAGCCATAAATTTTGCCCGCCAGGCTTTGAATATTTCTCTAGCCTGAGAATGCACCACGTGGTGAGTTTTTTATCTGGTGGCTCCGTTTGAGACTGCTGGTTACTGTAAGATGCTTGGCTAATCACTGGTTCTCTCATTCCCAGGGCATGTCCATGCTGTAAAGACTGCTATGGCTGGCAGCTTGTACGCAGCTGGCAGCATGGGCACGCTAGTGTGCTGCTAAGTAACTCTGAAGTATTTATTCTGCTTGTGTCATGAAATCTACACTGAGTGGCTGCACGGTATGATTGAGACGGAGCTTGTTAGTCTGGAACTCCTCTGTGTGACTTTACACAAACCAGAGTGCCCAGCCTCCACTGCCCAGCGTTCCTGCAGAGGACCTGCGACAGGAGTGATGGGTGGCCTGGTCCCCTACGGTGCAGCAGATAGCATACAGGGCAGCACCCTGTGAAAGTCTGGCACCGGGATGAAGTTAGGCAGTCTGGAAAAAGCTGGCAAGCAGGAGCTGCCCTGCCTTGTGCAGCAATACCTCGAAGCCCTGCATCTGACTGCCTGAAGCTTCCCATCTTCTGCAACTGGCCAGGCAAGGTTTACAGCAGTGCACTGGGGCTGAAGTGTCAAACCGCCTGTGCCTCCGCGCCTCCGCTTTAAAGCCACACGACAGGCTTGGAGTTGTCGGTACCAGCTCTGATGGGCCCCTCTGCTGACAAGCTGGGTAGAGCCCTCCTTCATGTACACTTCCCAGTAGAACAGGATCAAATCCAAATCGGCCAGTGAACAGTTATGAAAGCCCACAGACCTGCCACTGAAGATTCTGCAACTTGGTGAGGACCAAGTCTGTCCTTGCTGTGGCCCTGGTCTGCGCTGCCTGGCCCAAAGGAATGATTTGGAATCACATGGAGAGGCCACAGGAATTTCCAGCTGAGCTTACCACTGTCAAAATGGCTCTTACAGCTCTACCCCACCGGCTAATCTTCGGCTGGTGTAGGGTTTGCCAGCACTACACGTGGCTGGGAGAGCATCTAGGTGCCTGCGTGTGAATGTGCAAGGCTCCTGGGTGTGAACGTTCTCCTTAGTGCTGCACTTCCCATCTCCTGCACTAGGACCATCTAAGCCAGTTGGATACAGCCAGCTGGCCTCAGTCTGCACGTCAGGTCAAGGTGGTGACATGCCGTACCTCAGAGCACTGTGTCAAAAGACACCTTCCTCACACTAGCTGTCAGCCGTCGGACCTCCCAGGCGCTTGGCCGTGTTCCTGGCATGGGACCAGGTGTCTAACTGTGTCTGCTAAGTGACCCAGTGCACAGCCCACCTCAAAAGTGGTCCTGTCTTTGGACAGCAAAGGGTTGAAATGCTGCTGCTGTGAGTGTTGTTGCAAGCCGGAGAGATGCCAAGAACTATGTCCTAGGTTGGATGAAGGAAATGATGAACAGATTACTGAACTTGTTTTATCAAACATCCACTTCAGAGGAAGGGCTGTGTTTATAAATCACCCAGAGGCCCTCTCATTGTGGTCCTGGTGAAAAGTCTCCAAGCTAATGGCAGGGATTAGATCCAAGCTCATCAAAACCAGCCCTGGCTTCCTGGGTGGGGGATTCCAGCCACACAGTTGTTTGCACGGGTAGAAATTTCCCATCATTTCAGTGCAATGCATCCACTCCTCTTCTTTTGCAACACTGTTCTAAGGACATAGGTTTCATTTTGAAACAGTTTTCTGTGGAATTGCTCCTTTTCCTTGGTATTTTTTCTTGCAAGGAAAGCAAACTGCTCACCCTGGCTCAGGACTGTCTGCACTGAAGGCACTGACAGCTGCAGTCAACGCTGGCAGATGTTTCCAGGCTGCTGTCCCCATCAGTTCAGCACTGACCTTCCCACTGGATTCCCAACCACACCAGAACAGTAGCGTGTTTTATGAGATAATATGTCATGTTTGCTGACTTGGGAGAAGCCACTGGCCTTAAAGTAGCCTGAATCACACCACCGTTGTATCCTAAGGTTTGGGCACGCATTTAAATTTCTCATAGAACAACAGTGGCACAGAGAAAAATAAAGGGAGATTGGCAGCAATCAAATAGAGTCTTCTTATTTTGAGAGGTGCAAATTTTGCAGCTATTTTTGCAACGTTTTGCTTTTCATTTTGACTAATCTGTCTCCCAAGGCACAGTTGTAGTTTGTGGTCGTTTAGTTAGCAGCAACATTGCCTTATCCCTTCCCAGTCCCTTGCACCGAAGCCTCTAAATATTGTAAAGCCAGCCGTCCTTACCCCCAGCTCTGGTAAAATCACTTTCTATGTCTACAAAGGAGAAAGTGAAGTATGACAGACTAAAACCAGCATCCAAATCGTGAGCAATGTCTGTAACAAGATGGGAGATGACTCAGGAATCACAAAGCTGAACCCAGTGCTTGAAAGCTAGATTCCTCTCCCTGCTTTAAATCTGAAGTAGGGAAACAACCCCCACACACATTTTTGCTGAATAGGGGAGGGGAAAACCCTACCTAATTCTGCCATTTCAGCTGTATAAACTAATTAAAGTAATTTCAGTGTTTTACAGTGTGTCCTTATGTTGGTTTTGCCTGGACTGTTGGGGGTGACGTCACCTGTTAGTTATGTCACTACTATAAAGGAATAAACATGAACTGCTTGCTTAAGTCTGAAAGTGATTAAAAACATCAAGAGGATCACACGTGGTTATTCAAAGACAACAAACACTCGGGATCATAGTTTTGTTTACACAAAGGAAAACAAATATTCTTTAGAGCAATCTACCCTCACAGAAAGTCCGAGAAGCACTTCATATTGACACAGGAAAGTGTCCAAACATTAGCAAGTCGTCCAGGAGTCAGCTGCAGAGAAACAGGTATTTTAGCAGCTATAAGCATGGGTGCATTTTCAGCCAGCTTCTCTTTCACACTAAATTATACTTGCACCCAAGTCAGAGATTCTTTATAGCACAACAGAATCATAAAGAGCTTAATTTACTTGGAGACTGGATCATAAAACACCTATATGGGCTAATTGTGGTATTGCTTATTCTGACAGGACACAGAGCTGCATGTCTAAGAGATACATCACCGAAAGGGAATGGAGCCTGCTCTCAGTTGCACCAGTATAAATCGCTGTTAACTGTATCAGCTTCAATTAAACTGCTCTGGATTTTCCCTAGCATAAATGGAAGTGGCATCTTTCCTGTAAATTAACTGAGCTTGCCAAGTCAAAAAAGTTATTGACAGAACAGGCGTTCTTCACACCCTGACTTCTGCGGGAAAATTGCCAGGCATTAGCAATCTGTATGTTACAAACTCTTCTCCCAGAAATCGGTATCACACTCAGTGAAGACATTTCAGCAAATTTTCCCCCCGAAGGAATAAAATCTTAAACCTTTTTATTCACAAAAGTTCATTGGTCCTGTATTCCATACAAACCTTACAGGAAGCCAAACGTTACAGACCTATGATACTCCACCAAAAAAGCCTTCACAACGCTACACAGTTACTTGTGCTTTGGCCCAGATATATTCCTGAAGCAGCTCCAAGCTCCTTTGTTGATTTACGTCCGAGGTATGTAAACTGACCGCATAAGGCATTAATATAACTGACATTCTTCACCATGAGGCAAATATGAACAGGAGCTCAGGGAGGTGCTGAATCTCTACCCTTGGAGATACTAAAAACTGGATTGGGAACATCCCTGGGCAACTGGGTGTAACCATCTACATCACAAGGAGTTAGGGGATGTCTTATGGCTACCGCAGGGATTTCAATTCGCCCGTGTTGTGTACCTTGAACACACACTAAATCTGCAAAGCCCAGGTGCAGCTCTCACGCTCCCTTCCCAGCTGCTTGTCCCGGCATCTGTTGGGTGCTCAGAGCTCAACGCAACCCATGAGTGTGTGCCAGCTTCGGCGCTCGGCCAGGTACCCCCAGAGATCTTTCAGGGTAACTGTCCTGAAATTACTTAGGAACCACCCAGCTGTTTAATTCCACTGAAAAGGAAGAGACTAATACCTTGGAGACGAGAGGTAGCTATAGTACCCAGCTGCCACAGACGGTGCCATTCCTGTAAGGTGACATAAGTCCATCCTCTTTAATGGCTTCTGTCTCCACACACAAGTACACATTAATGTATAGAAATCGGCATGAACCCAGTTTTCACTAGAAATATATGGAAATACTTCTTCCCTCTCACACAACAGTCCAAACCTCATTCTACAAACTTTGCTTTGTAGAAGTGCCCATGAAGTTTAAATTTATGTATGTGTACATATATATATATATTTATGTATGTTCATGGTTTTATTCCAAGATGTAGGATTCAGTGAATGAACATATGTAACGATATTCCTTACTATTCATTAGAATTACTTATGTAATTAATTGAAAGCAGCTATTATTTAAGAGCAAGATTATTTTGGGCTCTTCAATGGGTATTTCGTTCGCTGCACCTGGATTTTTGTACTTGAAACCACATCAGTTAAACCGCATGAACTGCGGCTGCAAACAAAGCAGACAGGCGTGACTGAATTTTTATTTCTAAGCTGTCGTGAGTACCTGCCTTCAGTTCCACATGTAAAGGCAGTCAGAAACTTTAAAGATATTTTTTCCTAGCTGTAAAAAGAAAATGGTTTTGAGGCACACTACCTTGTCTCCTGGCTGTGGGCGCATCACAGATACACGGTCGTAACCTTTCCGCAGCAAGACCCAGAGAGCATCCAATTTCCCCTGCAATCAAAAGAAACACAGTGTTAATCTTCTGTGCAAGAACAAGTGCTCTGTGCTAAGCGCAGTGCAGGGACAATGCAGCTTAGACATACACACTTTTTAGTTAATCATTTCCTGTGCTTGTACAAGATGCTGGAGAGCAGTATTTTTTTCTCACAGAAACTCCGAACTTGCTACAAGTGCAAAGGCAGAGGCTTTCAGATGAGCAACAAGCAGGTGTGTCTGACAGTCAACAGTATCCGTGCATCCAGCTTTTACGTGTTCTTCTGAAAATCTCTAAAAGTAATAGGTGACTTAGATACGTCCTGGGCTGAGAGAGAGTCTCATACCTACTCAGCTCCTGACATCATTGCTAGCAAAATGCTAACTCAATGCAGAAAGCAATCAGGTGAGTTTATCCGACGCATTTCCTCACCATCCAGCCGCCTCCTCTGGCTGGCTGAGTGGCTTGCCTCTAGCTCTAGGTGACCACTGTGACACATTAGGAATAATTCTGATTTATATCTCAAAACAATCTGCTAGGGACAACTGACTGAAAACCTGTCTCTCCACGCAGCCAAGACAGCTGAGTCACAGCTAGGTGCTACGTAACAACCCGCTTAATCTTTCCTGTCAGCTACAGGCTAGCAGGAGAGCATCAGGTTACTGAGTCTCATGCAAGCTCCCCAGTCGCACCCCATATGTCAGTTAATGTTTGCATCTTTTCCAGGCAATAACACATCTTTCCGAGTCCTCCGTTCCTATGAGCTCAGTGTCAGCTGCCCCGCAGACGCCACCCTCAGCACACCGCACTGGTCTTGACAAGCCCTTCACCTCACTGGGTGGTCTCATACCCAACTGCCCGCACCCAACCGCACACATGTGCGCACGCACAGACCCAGACAAGTCTTGCTGAAAACCCAACACGCTGAAATAAATCTCTTGCTGACAGAAAGGTTGGTTGAGATGTGGGGTCGGACCCTCCCTGCCACTCCTGCAATGCTTCTCTGCAATGCAGACACAGTGTTCATTCCTGATTGAAATTCAGCAGCGACACAAAATGCCAAGCCTGCGGTTATTTTCCAAACGAGCTGAACAAGGCCAGAAGGAGCAGCACAGGGCTCTGCAATGTAGAGATACCCACTGAATCATCTGCTCCAAAACGTACATCTGCTGCTGAAGAATCCCCTGCTGTATCCCCATTTTAATAGGCCAGGCTTTCACTTTCCAAATGGATTCAGTTTCTGGGAGATCTGTAGAAGGGTGTACATGATGGCGGCATGTTGGCTGGCTCAGTGGAAGGCTACAGACATCTTAGAAGCTGAAAATTAATTTATCAAACGCTCTTCACATTAACTTCATTTGACCCTTGGTCTTTGAAGTGCATGATACTCAGAGATTTGTAAAAATGTCTGGAGAGGATTAACAACAGGCAGTGTTTATTAAGCTTTCCATTAGTATTGTTCCAAATGCTACAAATGCTTTGATATGAGAGCAGGCCCCATGAACAAAACCCCTACCAGTAAGTCAGTAAACTTTACTGTATCTGCAGAGACAGACACAAGCTACTCTAAGAATGTACAAAATCATCCCTTGGTATAAAACTAGTTCTTGTGATGATGAGAATCAAACCCAAAGACCTTGCTACCCCTAAGTGGACTCAGAAACTCATGTATGATCCCTACCTGTTTCCTGAAAACAAAGACTACAAAAAATTTATGATAGCAGAATTGCCTCATGTAACTATCATGGGATAAAATTAAGGAAATGGAAAAGCAAGCTGTATATTGCAGTGGTGGTGGGAAAAGAAAGCAAGGAAGCTTGCTTTCCCGAGAGCTTGGCTTCCATGGCTGAGAGTAAACTTCAGTGTCTGTGAAGGTGAGACCTTCCTGGCAGCCAGGGTATTTAAAAGGTCCTTCTGTGACCCAGGTTCACCGTTAGCTAATTAAAGCTCAGTGCCTACCGCTCCTTTCATGGGGATGCTGAGCCTTTCTCTTCCCTTTTCAAGAAAACACTAGGGCTGTAATCATCTTTGAGACCTATATTCCTCGATCAGTGTGTTGAGCCAACGGTTCAAAGCTTATTTGGGAGTTGGAGGGATACATGGGTGGAGACGGACAGACACACAGAATGACTGCACAGATCTTGTTTCCATAGGGTACTGGGGGAAAGACTTCCTACGGCGAGAGCCAGGAAAGTGTTATTCTCAAAGGAAGAAGCCAGAAACTCCTCTGTCAGACTCTTCTGCAGTTGGACAGCACAGACTTTTAGACCAGAGGAAAGCCATCCCTGTCTCCCCAGTCCATCTTTCCCCCTACATCAGAGCTGGTTGAAGCTCTTGATCTCCTGTCTCCTCTGACAACTTAAGAAATAAGTACCTTTTTCTTCCATTTCTCCTTTAGGAAACTATAGGGGAAAATTACAACTTTCCATGGAACAAAAAAGCCCTTTTTACTCTACAGTCCTAATTTCCAAGAGCCTACCAAGATTTCTTAGGAAAAGCCAAGAGCTCCATCTTTGGGAGTCTGAATGGAGCTTCAGAGTCTGCCTGAGACATCTGGGTGGAAGAGAGGGAGAGTAGATCATGGAAAGGATGATGTTGGTTGAAGAAATGAAAATGTCAATGCATTCACTTGGAAATATAAACACTTCTGTGCTCTCTAGTGAGTGGGCTGTGTCTATGTGTTTGGGAACTCCTGGAACTGAAGCACAAGGCTGCTTGGATTGAAAAAAAAAGGTCTGGAGGCAAATAAAGCTTTGAGTCCTACTAGCTATGAAGACCAGAAAGAAGAAACAATCAGGGCAGATGACAAGTGAAGGAGGGCACAGTTTCAGCCATTGCTTTAACATAAACACATTCTATGCCTGAAGTACTGGTTAATTCAGTACTGTATCGACCCTGGTCTCGTGAATGACCTGACGCCTAGAGTGCTCCTGAGACCTGGTACCTGGTGGTCTCAGTTAGAGGCAGTCTTGTAAGCTGCCTAGAAATCTAGGCTGCCCTGGGGCTTCCTCTAGCAAGGCAGCTGTGCCATGTCAGCTTTGTAGAGACAGGAGGGACAAAGGCTAGAAAACGTGCCAGGGACACATAGCTTAGTTAATGCTTAAGTAGCCTCCACTTAGGATTCACCTGAGGTGGTGGTGGGTTTTTTTTGAGGGCACCAGTTGCTGCTGCAACCTCAGCCTTGAGGCAGAGCCTGCATGTGAGTTTTTGTAGACAAAGAGTGAGTTTAGTCTTGTGTTGTGGTCCTTTCTGCAATGTTTTTTAGAGAGCGATAGTGGTCTTTCTGAAGTCAAACAAGTACTATAAATGCTGTGAGGAGGAGGAAGAGAGGAGAGGTAATGAGGTAAGACAGGTAGATACAAGCAGAAGTAGAGGTAGGAGCAAAGCTGCTAACCAAACCAAAGCATAGAGAGCTGTGTGGTTGGCTATAGCAGGGAGCATGTCCTGAACCAAATTAAAACTAAAGGACGGTCCTTTATGATCCTTCACTTGCATCTACATTTTGTGCTGCCCATCCCTCTGTCAGATGAACTGAGGTTTTTTTAAGTTTCTTAAGAAGTTTTCAGACTTGTCATTCTCTTTGGGTTATTTGCACTGACTTTTCAAACTGTTGAAGTGATATTTTAAAAGCAGGATAATCCAGTTGGCATCGTGCTAAGAAGTAACAGCAGCAAATAAGAATAACAACAACAGTAATAACCACAATCTGTTAAGTGTCAGTAACCACATTTGGTAGCAAATAAATCTGGAGTATTTCAAAAAGCAATGTATCCACTTTCAGCTGTCTACCTACCTTATAGACGTTACTCTGGGAAGAGTAACAAAAAAGGGAAGAAAAAATCCGTCAGATAAACTGGCAAAAGGCAGAAGTAAAGGCTGACACTTGTACTGCATGGAGAAAAGGAGGCCTGTTGGCCAGCAAGATGACTGGCCCCAAAATGTGAATTTCCTGGCCCTTTGCCAGATTCACGTTACTTTGGTTCATTGCTCCTGAGATTTAATTCCTTGTCCTCCTCCTTTAACCAGTGATTTTTTTTTTTACAGAACTTGTTACATGCATATTTCTCTACCTTCCAAAGAGGTGTTTCAACCAGTCCAGTGGTGTGGGTGGAAATTTAACATCTGCTTTAACCAAAAGAGCCAAGTGCACTTGGAGCATGGGGATGAGGGAAAATTTAAGCTGAGTATCAGGGGACAATTCTTATGGGTGAGGTCTGGTAGTCTGTGAAATATTCCCCCCTGAGAAGTGGTGGAAGCCCGTGTGTTATTTTAAAAACCAGACTGGAAAAAGCAGTGAAGGATAGATTCAAGTTAGCAGCCCTGCTCTGGCTGAGCGTACAGACCCGATGATCTAACAGGCTATCCCTTCCCACCTCTCTCTGCTTGTTATGGCTCTGTGATAGCGTCCCTGCATAACACCACGCAAATTCATCTTCGTGTGCTCACATCCTCAGGTCAAGAGCTTCTGCCAAGAGTGCTGATGAGTTTTGCCAATTTTGCTAATTCCTTACTGCACAGGGAGAGCAATAGCAGGACCCCTGCTTCATAGAAATGATCCCCTCTTTTTGATGAGTCGTCATAATTCTACATGGGGAAAGCATTGAATTCAGTTATCCCATCTGCATACGCTGTCTTTTTGGGCGCAGTTCAATAAGGGGTGTGGTGGCAGTTAATAATTAGGTGAATTCTTGTCCACAGGCTGCTAAATACTATCCAAATATGGAGTACCCCAAAGTTATGGGAGTATGTGGACACAGGGTCTTGGACTGAAACCTTATACTCTAGAAGTATCTCTCTTATCTACTGTTCAAACTGTATAAAGGAATTAAGACTATATATTCCCCATGAGACACTCCTAATATTTGCAGGCCCCCCGTAAGTGAATTCTTGCTGTTACAATGCAATAGCTGTTTCTAGTCAGTCAGAACTGAACTTGAACCCTACGCTCATTGTCTTTTCTCCAAGCCTCTCTTGAACTTTGGACAATCTCCAGCTGGGACACAGATCTGCAACAAACTTGACTCCTCTGTTCAGAACTGATTTCCTACCATGCAGAATAAACTCTGAAAATTAACTGAAAGACTCCTGAGGCTGTAACCCAACAGTGAGAACTGGTGAAGGAAGAGGGGAGAAATTCCGCAGTATTTTCTATGGGAAAGGACTCAGCTCTCGACTGATGATCTCAGGTAGTTGTACCCTCATGGATTCCAGCTGCCTGAGCATGTATTCAGGGCTTTTTGTGCTAAAATCAGTGTTTCTGTCAGCTCCTCAGTGGTTAGACTACAGCTTTGTGTGCTGTGAACCCTTCTGACTACAGCATGCAAAAAGCAACGGAGCTGCATCTCTCAGCTGGATGAGGTCATTTCCATGAGCACACAGTAGGAGTGAAAGTCTTCCAGATGGGATGAGTGTGTTTTACAAATGCTCTGCACTGATGCAAAGTGACAATGCAATGCATTTAGGAACAAAGGAGCAGCTATATGGGATGGTGCTTATTGCATTCCCCACTCTGAACTGAAAACAGTTGACTCTCTAACCTGGTTCCACTGTGGGAATGAATAACCTTCATGAACACATGTTGAAGTCATTATAACACAACTGCAAATGACTTGTTGGTAGGCTATGTTTATTAGATGATAATCTTTAAGGGGGAAAAGAGAGAAGGCGTTGGACCAAATTTTCAAAGAGGCTCACATTTCCGTATCCTCCGGAAACCACTCTTACTCCCTTGTGCATCTTTGCCATTCCCAACGCTGGATTTGAACCAGCTGCAAGATCAATGGCTGAGGAAAGCCAAAACATGTGACTTCCCAAATTCCTATGGACGCTGCTTGGAGCTGATCAGTAACGAGATACAACACAGGGAAACCTGGGTGTACTGCAGTGTAGTATACTTGCATTGCAATAACTTGGCTAATAGAATATGTCTGACTAGACTGACTACTACCGGGGAGGAAGAAAACAGGAGAATAAAAGCTCTGTTTTTCAGCAGTGAGGCACCTCCTCATTCCCCAGCATAAAGTGAGCTCTGTAGACCAAAAGGTTTACTACGTGTGCTACACACACCCTCTTTGCAGACTACTTGCAAATAAACTGCCTGTAGAGGGTTTTTAAGCCCCTAACCAGCATCTCCAGTCTTCGAAATGAGGTCCAAGCTCCAGTGGTGGAAGGTTGCACTTGGATATGAATTAGGCATTTTCAGTCTTTTCTGAGACTGATAACTACAGGGCTGCTACAAACAGTCCCAGACCAAAAAGAGACAAGAAGGGTTTTAGCATTTCCCGGAAGAGTTAAGCCCGAGAAACAGGAGTGTGGTTGTTTTGGGTTTTTTTTCTTTTTTTCTTCACATTAGTTATACAGTAGTTAAGCTGTCCTCCTTTCCTGACGGCAGCTTAATTTGCCCTGAATGCAAAAGATTAGCTTTCTGACACTGAAGCTCCCTCATACTGGATGACGCAGCTGATGCCTGTTTCGTGTGGTTTGTTTCTCTTAATCCACGAGAAGCATTCACATGCGCAACGGAGAGTTTTGCTTCAGTGAAGTCTTCAGTGGCTTTGCTTGTTTCTGTGGCAAGTTTTGTGCCTGCCAACCATTTGTATTAGTGGAGACAAACTGAAGAACAGCTGCCTGCCCTTGGGACAGATGGCAGGGAGGGAGTTTTCCCAGTTCCTTATGGGTGGCTGTTGCGCAGCTATGCATTGCATGTGACCTGATATCAGTGTGAATTTGACCTTCTGCATCTGAGGCACTCTATTTCAGCCAAACACTTCTTGCAGGGCATTCTCTCCTTCTGAGGCAAGCATACTGCCCTGCAGCAAGCCTGGCCCTATGACCCATGCCTGCTGGCAGGCATCCATCTGCCACACTGCAACCCTTGATCTGCTGAGGACAACTCTCCCTCATGACATTTAGCGGCAATTTTCTTCCTATTTTCTCCCCTCTTTCTAAGGAAAAAGGATGCTATTTATTCCCTGCATCTCAGGGAATATGTAGTGTGGACTAAAGGGCCTGACCTTGGAAGTGCAGTCGAGTCTGTAAGCACTTTACAGAAGCTAGCTATGCTACTAGACAAGATCAGGATCCTATTCTGGTCTAAGAAAGCAATGCAACTCCAAAAAATTGATCAAGCTGGTTGGAAATTCCCATTGCCTCATGTGGCTTCTTTCTACAGCACCTCCCTAGGCACAAGCTCAGGGGGACCCCTGCATGCACAGCTACTTTAGCAGCATCTTGAGATCACAGGTTTGTGGGCCGTTCTACATCATAGCCTTAGATGTGAAAAGATCTCCTGGATATGAGTTCAGATCTCCTGGAAACCTCCTATGCAGCACAACGCTGGTCTGGACTTACCTTGATTGGAGAGTACCACTTCCGAGGAGAGGAAGGCCTGCGCATGTTGTTCACAAGGTTCCTGGGTTCAGGGAACTCATATTCCTGTTCTGGCATCTTGACCCTGGCATTCTTGGCTTTCTCTAACTTAGCGCCTTCTTCTGTGGAGCCCTTTTCTCCCCAGCGTACCTGAAAAGATGGCACCCGAGCATATTACAATAGTAGCTGCTGCAGAGAGTTACATTCCTGCTGTAATAACCAGATCCTTGTCTGTATTTTCCCAGTGTCCAAATCCAAGGTGAAGGACGATGCACAGGCTGTGAAGCTTGTTTCTAGACTAGAGACCAGACTTTGAACTTCTTTGTGATTTATAAGAAATGTGAGTGGGGAAAGTTTCCAGAAAAACCAAAAACATTTCCTTGTAATTTGTGTGGCAATACTGCTCCTGTATCCCAGGCACGGGCCAGGATCTACTAGAGGAAAAAGATGGTCCCAAACTTCAGAAATCCATGTTTTGCTTTCAAATATTCCTATATAAAAAAGATCTGGGCTCAGATGTACAAAAAAAGCTTAAAGAAGTTTGTGCCTATCCCCTGAGTTTCCTTCTGGGAAAATTGCAGGAAGATATCACAGCTCATTTCACAAATAAGATCTTTCGATACCTGAGCTGGTGTCTAATTACCTCCATTCGTTTGATGCCACCAACTCCTCGTCCACCGTAATATGAGGCATCTACTGTTGGCCATTTCTTCTTTGGGAGGCCATCGTCATCTTCCTCCTACAAAACAGAAGGGAGGGAGTGCACTGTTAGGAAACACGGCTAGAGATGGAAAGGAATAAACAGTCACAGGCTATGTGGTCCTTTGAGCCTGCTCGAGCCAGTGCAGTCGAGGTTCTGATCTCTCACTGGTTATTTTCCAGAGGATGTACACTCATAAAAAGAAAATGTTTCGTGATATAAACACCACCACCACTTGAAAGGTACAGTCCAGCTCCAGCAAGAACACAATTTTTGCCTTTTTTTGATTTTTTTTAAAGAAGACTGTCTTTCATCATCTTTAAATTCGGGGAAGTAATTTGTTTCCAAGTTGCAAAATCATTGAAGAAGCAGCCACCAAAATAGCACTCAGCATAGCTTGAAGAGCTGGGGTCTTTCGGCTCCAAGTCTGGTTGATACACCAGCCGTGAGTGACGGAAGGTGGGACTTACCTCTTTGCCACCCCTTCACTCATACCTGTGACTAGGGAGAGAAGAGCTGCTGCTCTGGGGAGTCTTCCCTGACTCGCAGCTCCCCATGCCAGAGGAACCCTCCGGGACCCAGAAAATTCATCGTATTGTAGTTCAGATTTGACAGAATGGGGGAAAAAAAACAAGAAAGCAAGTCAAATTTGCTCCTTAAGTGAAGGCAGATTAGGAGCACAGCTGGAAACAATGCCAGCATGAATGCCCAGCACAGAGATGAGTTTTTTTTGAGATGAGCTGGCCAAGTGTAATAGGATGGAAAAGCCTAACGGAAAAGCTACAAGAATGGAATTAGTTCTTCTAATGAACTTCTGCCTCTGTTAGGGAGGCTGCCCATGGAAGTCCACGTGGCTTCACAGATTTTCAAGGCTTATGCCAGGAGAAAGTCAAGTTCTGTGTGAAAAATGAGACTTTAATCCTATACAAATTTGAATGCGTTCTACCCTTACGTACTGCAGGCAGAAACCCATGGCACAGCGCCATACACAAAGTTAAATGTGTTCAGGACCCTGGCCTTCATGATGAGATTCAGAGACAGCCAAATTAACAAATCAAGCAAATCTCCTTAAGTTTATTTGAAATGAGTCTACCTAAAGTTCTAGCCAGTGTATTCTATATTCTTTGTTGCACTATGTAACAACTCCACAAATGCTCTGACCTATATAGTGCCTTTCCCTTTAATTTCTACAGTTCAGGCTGTGAACTGGCAAAGCAGAAAAGCAGAGTTGATCAAAAACGTGAAGTATTTCCTGTGAAAAATGTGGAGAGAAATGAAAATGGTCCCTCTTTTTTTCTTTTTTTTCCCCTTTCTTTAATTTTTCACAGGGATTCGGCAAAACTCCAAAACTTAGGAGCTTTCCAAAACTGGAAAAGCCAAAAATACTTTGAATTTGAACTCCCCAGTAGGAAAACTGAAAAAACTGGAGGAAAAAATCCAAGACAAACTATGCTTTTCATGTCAAACAAAAGCATTTCTGTTTTTCAAAATACACATAAATTCAGCTGCAAAATTTGTCCTGATCTAAAGGAAGAGTGAACAATTGAGTCATAAATACAAGGTTCTTCTCCTTCATAGCTGACCTCTTTCTCTTGCTCTCATTCGAGCTGCTGAGGCTCTTTGCTGCAACCTAAGAACTTAATATCTCTGCATGAAGTTTTCCATGAGGACTTCTTTAAAAAATTGGAATCAAAGCCATCTAAATATTTTCCTTCAGCAATTCTCTTTCTCTCTTCAGTTTAGCACAGACTGGCCTTCTCACAACAGGAAATACCAAGGTTTAGGAAATCTTCCCCACAAGCCCTTAAAAGCCCTGCAAGTCACTTCAATCTAAGATAGGAGCGTTTCTGCCAGAACAACAACAGAAACAGCACACGCACAAAAAGACAACAGCGGACACTTGAAAAACAAAGGAGTCACAAGCTTTCTTCAAGATGAGTCTGTTTACATGTTTTGAAGGGCATGGGAGGTTTTGCAATACAAGCGAAAAACCCAAACCACCAGTGATGTCCTACACACTTGGCAAATATGCTCCCAGCACACGTGAGCAGCTAAAGGAAAGCAACTGGAAGCTTGGGAGTCAGGGTAGGGAGACAGCAGGAAAATGAGAAGGAAGAGGTATACAATCCCCATGTCCAGCATGCTAAATCACTGCCCCGTTCAGAAGATCTGAGCCAATAAAACAGGGCCAAATTCTCATGTCCTGGCGCTGTTTGGCCCATATTTTTCTACACTTTGCAATGGGGTTTTTGCCTGAGGAAGGATTGCATACGGAACTTCAGCTCTGACCCAGCAGCAGTATAAAAAACAGCCCCGGAAAATTCAAGTGCATTTAAGGATGCTGGAAATTGACTGTACAGAACTTGGCATCTTTCCACCCCCAAAATCTGCTTTAGATGGAGCTAGAGTTTCTTTTAAAAAATAAGAAGCAGGACAGAGCTACATTTCACAGCCTGAGATCCAGATTCATAACTGCTGGATTTCAGACAACAAAGATCTGTGTTTATCTCAGAGTCCTTGCCAGGCTCTGTATACTTTGACCCTGACCTGAGGGAACCTCATCTGTGGGTAACACAAGGATAATTTAGGCTCCACTAGGGACATCTGAACCACTCAGGGTAAGAACTCATACTAAATTTGGCCAGATAGAAAAAAAGAGTTTGGACAACTTACCCCTCTCCCCACCCTTATAATTATTTTCACAGTTGTCTCTGCAATGCCTGAAACTTGTCAGAATTCAGCATTTATAGAGAGCTCTGCCTGCACAAAGTGCTGTAAGACATGACAGGACAATCATTCCTCTGAGTAAGAGATGTTATCATCTAATTTTACAGCTGAGGAAACATGGAGGTGAATATGCTGTCCTCAAGGCTTCTGGCTCCTTACTGCCTCCTTTTTCTCCGAAGGCTGGACTCATTTCCAAATTGCATGGCCACCTCCCTGATGCAGAGGCATTATTACACTATTACACTTCGAGGACACCTTGCTCAGTTCTCAAGAAACATTTCCTCTCTGCTGTGGAAGGTTTTGCTTGTTACATTACACTCTGCCAGGCGTCTAAATTGCAAATGCATAAACTCATCGCTTTGGTTTTTCTCGTATCTTTGCCTGTCGCTGGCCCAAGCCTGCAAACTATTCTCAGAAAGCACTCACAGCTCACAAGACCATCAAAGAGAAGATGTTCTACTGGTGCTCCACTACGGAGCAGGCTGAAGACAGACCTCAGCTCTCATGAGGTACCAAAAATCCACATACAAACTCATTCTTGACACACAAATGCTTGGAAAACCAGCCTTTGTTGGTCTTATTGATGACAGAAACTCCTAGTTTATCTATGGTACAGATTCTTAAAGATCTTGCCTGAAGTTATATCTCCAAGGGCAAAGCACTGCACGTGCAGAGTTAAGAGAAAACCCCTGCTTTGATGAAGATGAAAGGATACTGAGATTTTCTCACTCTATAGCTCAGACACTGAGCTACAGGAAGATGACATAAGGTCTCCTAAGGTCAAGGGAATTAACACCAGCACTCCCATTGCAACTATGATGCGACTAAACCCAACTTCCACCACCTCTACACTAACTGAGTTTTCTGTGCTGGGCCTACTTCGACATTTCACATGAAATCTGGCTATGAAACTCCACTCCCTCATGGTGCAATGCGTACACCTCACCTATTGCCAATAACATCCCAAATCTTTTTCTTGTAAATGCCCGTCTCTTGAAAGGTTACCTTTCTCCGTCTCCCATATCTCTCCAACTCACTGTCAAAGGGAAGTAAAGGGAAAGGAAAAGAGCTGGCATACCACTGTGACCTGGCTTTATTTCAGGAATAATGGAATGCATTTCCTGCCCTGGTGTCTACAAAAAATTCCTGTCAGATCCTTTCTCTGGAGCTTATTTTGCTATCTCCCCAGCAAGGCTTTTCAGGAAGAGAGAGGAAGGAAAACAATTTGGAAAAGATTAATATAAACACCACTAAGTGAGGGTGCAAGCAGCTCCCCAAGCAGATTAATCCCTTTTAGCCATCCTCCAGTCTCATGAATGTTCAGTTGTGGGAGAAAGAGATTAGCTCACAAAGATCAAAGTGGTTCAGGCTGAACAGGTGGTTTCATCTATTGGCTTCACAATAGCTGCCATGCAGTGAGTTAAATTCCTCTTTTTCATGCTGGCCTCCCATGACAGTGATAATTACCTTCAGCATCTCATGACTGTGCTGCTGAATGATCCTTTCTCCCCAGGACTTTGTTGTATGTGTTTGCTTTGGTGTATGTGGGTAAGATGACAACAGACATAAAAATTATCCAGTTACAGGCTGGTTGGTGGCTTGGCTCTGGTGCCATGCTCAGGGTGGCTGTGGAGCTTGGATGATAGAGCAGCACGGAAAAAACGGGGCTGAGTGATGGGGAAAGGGCACGCTCTGGTCATCTGGTAGATCTTCTGCCTGGTTTTACCAGACTTCAGGGAAATTTGTGTCCCTGAATCCCTTCTGTGGGAGAAAGCGCTGCTGTGACAGAAAATGAAGATCCAGCAGTAGATTTTAACATTGACTGGTCTCTGTTTACAGAGCAAGGAAGCAACAAGAGGAGAGTGTGCCTCTTGGGGATACTTTGGAGGGCTGCAGTTTATACACCCTCTGACCACAGTCAGCTTGTCTTTCTGTGGGACTCACCAGCAGCAGAGCCCCCGGCATGAGTCAGGTAGTAAATAGGAAAATTGTTGGAAGCTGCAGAGCCCTACAGGTTGGGATTTTTTGATGAAAAAGATGGGTTGCTATAATAAGAACCATAGTTAGCCTCAGGGTAAGCTTCTGGTCTCAGTTGACTAAGAGTTGTTCCAATAAGGCCAGCCTGAAGGTGATGAGACACATGAATAACAGCAGCTGTGTCCTCCTCCAGCAGGGCTAGAAAAAGCCTTCCTATTCACTGGAGGTAGAAGAATGTGGTTTTGATCCACCATCAATGACTAATCACAGGCCAGAAAGGTGCTCACTGGCTCCTGGAGGCATTCACCTCTTCCGATTGGCATTAACTCAATCTTTCCTGGCTGTAAGTAAAACCATCTGTCCTTCATCTGGGTTTAACCTCCTCTAGCATCCTGCGTTGTCTGAGGAGCACAGCGGTAAGTTGACGACATTTGCAATTTCTGAATGAATTAATTGGAAGTTTCTAGCCAATAATGATTTCCTTCACCAACAGTGAGCATGTCTCCAATATGTCTCAAAAGGCCTTTAAAGTAGAGTTCAATAAAACCTCTGGCGGGTTTGACAGCAATGCTACTTTCCCTTCATTGCTACAGTATAATGCATTCTCCTTGCAGTGCAAAGACATATGGGCCTCAGCTCCCAGATCTGCTGATGCAAGAATTCCTCTTGTCCTTTTTTTTGCCAAGATTTTTGGGAGAAGAAAAAAAAGTCTTACTGTAACTGTAATGCTGCTGCTTAAGGGATTAGCACTCTCCTGCTGGAGATGAGCAGTTGCTAGGTGTTCTGGAAGGGAGAAAGCTATCTGCAACACGTAAGAAAAAATCAACCCCATCCTCTATTTGTTTTGAGCAAAGTGGAAAATGTGGAGTACCCAGCCTTTTCTGAAAGCATCATACTACTGCCAATCTCATCCTGCGGATCAGGCTCTGTCAGAGTAAATGGGACCAATGCAGTGCATCTTTTCAGAGCTTCTGCTGTTTTTCCACTAGCAAGAAGCTCTTCTGTCTGGGCAAAAATGCATGGTACAAGTCACAGCTTCAAGCCTTACTGCTTTTTGAGCACTGCTCTGATGCTATACAGTCTCTAAAATAGTGTAAACCGTATTTTCCTTTTTAAGAAACCTTTGGCTGCTAATTGAAGAAGATGGCTATAGGATAACTGAGTATTGAGCTTAGGGGATGTGCTCTGGTGGAAAAATACATGTGAAATGACACCATCAGATTAGTCCCTGCAATGTTGGAACATGGTTGTAACCAAAGACCCCTGTCCCAGGGTCCCAGAACAGTAAGAATAATAGCCAAAAGACTGTACAGATCTCTTGCATTAACGAGGAAGCAGGTAAATGACAGGTACGAGTTAATGCAATTTTTCACGCACTGTGCTGTGCCCTACTCTGGGTACAACCAAGGTCTGGACAAGTTTGCATTTAAAGTTGTTGCCTACGAGCAGCAAGCCTGAGAGCAAGTTGGTCAACATTCTGCTTCTCTACTAAAAGAGAGATTTGCCCCACGTTCTCCACAGTACAAGACCAGGTTAGTTTAAAATAAAAAGCCAGCGGCAAATACATTGCTGAAGGAAAGCTGTCAAACAGGCAGATGAATTGAGCACTATCGCATTCAAAGAGCCGCACAGACTGTTCCTCTCTGTCAGAATCAGGGTTGAGGGAAAATATAACATGCCTAGAAATATCTTTGCACCACCTTAATTACACTTAACCTGAGGCAAACAACTGGTCTGCTGCAACTAGTTTGTTTTGCAGCAACTAGTCTGCTTTTGGAGCACTTACTGGTTTGATAAAAGGCTTCCTTATACGTGAAGCGCGCCTTCCCTCTTAGCACAGAGATGTAATTTCCCCTTCCAGTCCTTGGCCAGTGACCCAGCATTCCAGAATGATGTATTTTAATTAATTTCAGCAATTGAATCCCTTGGCTTGGAGGCACACATGATGCAGAACAGAGCATGTGCAACTTTAGGTTAATGTTTTCCTTTTAATCCAGTGGAGAGAAGCTAACAAAGCTAGTGGATTTACATACAGCCCAAACAAACGTCTGCTTAGGAAAACAGGCCAGATGAGGCATGGGGGGCACTGGGTCCAAATGCAAGTCTCCTTTGGGGCCAGGAATGTTCAGATTTGGAGTTTTGCTTCAGGCCTGTTTTGAGGGGATGAGTGCCACCATGATGAAGGTTCCAGTACTGTCCCTGGCTCCAGCTGCCCTGAGCTATTTCTCTGTGCTCAGTGCAAGCAGAAGCTAGGTTGGATTCCACCTCCATAGCGTTGCAGAGGACTGAGCTTTAAGGGTGTCTGCCTTGGTGCAGAGCACGCTCACTGGGCCAGACTTCATGGAGAGCACAGAGAGGATCATTTCAGCAAGCTTTTCCAATTGCAAGCTGAAGCAGGCAGTGAATTTGTCTCCAGATGCAAAAAGCAAGACAAACTAACTAACCAAATCACGTGGAGTGTAGATCTAAGTCTGCTCGTACTTGCATAGTTAAGAGGAGCTGATCCAAACCCCAGTGAAGTCAATGGAAAAACTCCCATTGACATCAACACACCCTGAACACAGCTCATTGACTTTTCACTGAAATCCCATGGACAAAACCGTGAAAGCAAAGAAGAGACTCACTGCATGCTGAAAGGACAGAAGGACATAGAAAGAGGCAGATAAAAAAAATCTCCACGTGTTTCTGGGCGGAGTCTGCTAATTAAGTAACGATGACATAGCTGTAAACCATTTGTTGCTAGGTTCATCTAAAAAGCATAAGCAGAATTAAGATGAGGGTTTTAATGTTGTTTTACTATTTTTCTTCATTGAAACTTGCCTGGCTAGTGCAGCTCTTCTGGTGTCAAGAGGATTTCACTGGGATTTTACATCTGCTCAGAAACTGGTCCTTCAGACACACTGCAAAGACCGTGGGCTGCCCTCACTCACAGCAACTGTAGTCCAAGGATTCAACATCGTGAGTTACCGCTCAGCTGCCAAGAGCTGTTATATATGCTAAACCATCAAAATCATTACCGTGCCACTCCAGGAAGGCAGTTAAACATATGTTTAGGTTCCATTAACTTCAAAGTTAAACATATGCTTAAGGGTTATCCTTTTTGTGAATCACAGCCTAACTCTGTAGTGCTGTTCTGACCAAGTGGAAGTATTGTCTGCCTCTGCTGTCCTTTCCTACCTGCTCGGTGTATATATGCTACTGTATATATGTATATACCGTATATATGGATCTACAGCCACTCTTAATTAAACACCGCATCTCCACCTCTGTAGAAAGCAAAGGGAGCAGAGTGAAACACACATGGCAGACATCAGCTGAAAAGCCCCTAGTTTAGCTAAACCACTATTGACTTCAAGGCTACAGAGCTGAGCACAGAAGTTTAAGTGGTCTGTACACTGCCGCGCAGTAGATTCACAACCTCTTGTGAGAAACCTGAACAAAATCTTGTCCTAAACATTGAAGAAACCAGGTAATCAGCATTACTCACCTCGCTGTCTTCTGCAGGAGGTGGGGGCGGCTCTTTGATGATCTAGAAGGATCAAAGAGAAAGAAAATAGTAAGTTCATACTTTGTTCTTTAGCACAATTCAAATGTCACCTGAAAAAACCCAACGAGAGAACAACAGGATATGCTGGTGTGAACATCTCTGAACTCAGTTACGATACTGTGTGATTACAGGGTGGCTACGTGTGCTACTGGTGTCACAGTCACTGAAAGTAGGAGCAGAAACAGGAGGTATCCCAAAGCCCTGCCATATAGAGACTTCCTAATTACACCACCAGACTCATGTTGGTCATTAGGTGACCCCTGCCCTACGTGAGGTGCCAGCAAATTCAAAGTCATATATCCTTGATTCTCCAGCCTGCTAATCCCAGTAGGAGCCACAGTCAGTGCTGGCTCTAAAGCAACAGATAGCAATCATGGCTTCACCTGAAAGACCATGCTAAAGTCAGCCTCTCCTTCTACTGGTCACTGCATTGCATCTGTGTACAAATCCTGCCTCAAATAATTTATAGTCTGAACCAAAAAATGACTGGAAAGCAAAATGAAGGTGAAGTAAAAATGCCCTGGAGACATTGCAAAGCAGTAATAAACCCCCAGCCTCTGTCTCCCACGCCCGTACTTCATTCCAGAAGGCTGTGCCACCTCATTGCTCTCATGAAAAATGCTTTTCACATTATCAGGCTAAAATAGTTCGTTCTCATAAGCTTTAAAAATATATATAAAAACATATATATATACATTTGAGGCTCTCCTAGGGTTTCTAATAAAGCAAGCAGGGTGAGGTTTTATACCAGTCCAGGATATTCTCCATAGAAACAATTTAGGTTTATGTGGGCGTGAGGCTATTATTTCATGCAAAAAGTTTGCATCTAGGGCTCGGCAGGCAGTTGGCTATTATCACAGCCCTCCACTCCAAAAGCAACAGAGAGCTTTCCAAAGGGAAAGGAGTTGCATACAGGCACGTCAAATATCTCTCCCTTACACGAGACGCACCCCAGCACACAGCCATTGCAGTCAACAGATTGAATCCAAACAGTCATGTCAATGCGATTGCCCCAGGGATGGATTTTCTCCAGTAGTTTTAAATCCATCTGGACGAGGCAGCTCTTTCTTTACACACCAGGCCATGAGTCAGATGCTGCCAGGGTGCTGAGCGCCCGTGGAGATAGCACTGAGTGTCCTCAGCTCCTCTCAGGACCGGGTATTAGGTGTTGAGGCTGCCTAGGCATGGGGTGCAGATGCGTAGGCCTAAAAATTACCCTTAAAAAAAATAAAATCACAGTCCCAAACAATCGCAGCTTGGCTACTTAAATGCAGAAAGAGAAAATGACAATCACATTAAAGGCCCTGAAGATATAAATATTTACAACAATTCCTCTCACTCGTGTTTTTCCTTCTCTGATGAGCTCACTGTTTTTATTTTCCTCTGCAAACCCAGAGTCATGCAATGTGGCCATTAATGAGGAGCATGTGCCTCTGGCTAGGGAGATGGAGGCTGGATCGGGTCCTTTGTTTGTATCTCAGCCCAGAGAGACGATGGCTGTAGAGCTCTGCCACTACCTGTTCCTGGGCAGCAGGGCTTTTTGTGGTGGCCTGCAGTGCCCCCGGGAACCCCTGCCAAAGAATCTTTGTGCTTAAGGAATTGACACTGAATCTTTGTTTATAAACACAGTTGCAGAAAGCTCATGTGGAAGCACGAATTGACACCTGAGGAGCGCGGTAGGTGCACCTGCTGCCCTGCTCACATCATCGCTCATTCTGACAGAGCAGAACTGCGGGTCAGACCGTGGCTGTAAAGCCACTGACCACATCAGGAAGACAGAGGAGGGGTGATGCGCCAGAGGAGCGCAGGCTGGCTAGGAAGAGCTGGCGAGCGTCTGATACCACATCCATCTGTGCCTACCCTGCGGTTCCGAGCCTGTGCTTGCAGGTCTGGGGGATACCAGCCCTTGCCCCAGTGGAAAGCAAATGACAAAAATGGAATGTTGTCTGCATCAGAGAGTCCTGCTCTGTGGAAAAGAAACGATGGGAACCGGCATGGTGCTGCTCCTTGGCTTAAGACAGAGACAGCATGATCTCTTCTGTGTCTCCTGACACAATAAATACTGACACAGCATGCACAGTGCACCAAAATACACAGAAGACTTTTCTAGCCACATTTTCAGATATGTTTTGGCCAGCGTGAGGAGTGGCACTTGTCAACAGACCTCCTTTTGAACCAAACTCCTTAATCCAAACCCATTGGACGCTGGGAGATTTCAGATATCTGATCCAAAATATACCTACTGGAAGTGGCCCCATTCCCTCCGGGGGAATTCCCTGTGCTGGTGGAACATCATGGGTTTCAGTGGAGTTTCTCTCATTTGCATTGGCATGAAACACCATGATAATCTGTCCAAAATATTTGGTCCAGCTAAGCACTCAAACACAACTTCTCGGCCAGTATCACTAGGAACTCTTGAGATTACAGACTTGGAAATGAAGAGATGGCTGTGTTTTTCATACATTTGCATTCCTTCTCATAACATATGCATACACGTGCATGCAAACTAATTGATTTCTATAAACAGATCAAGGTTTTTTTCTATCACAGTCCAAAAGGGGAAAAAAAATTTTAAAGTGCAGAGCAACTGAACACCCCATAATTTGGCAACACAGATTGGTTAGTTTGGACAAGTCCACAGATGGGTAGAGTTTAGTCGTCTTTGCCTGTGAGCCTGTAGGAGCTTTCAAAACCCAAGCTTTATGAAAAAATATATTTTCTGTCTCACTGCCCAGGTCTGGAAAGGTTTTTGGTCTACAAACAGTACAAATCTTTTCCTTCTCCCTTTTGGAGACTTAGAGCTGTTATATGCGGGAGACCCTTACTCTGGGGTACTGCAGGCAGTGAAGCAAATGGGACCGTTGCACCATCTCACACAAGTGAGCAAAGCAAGCGCCACATGGGAATAACAAGGTCCCAGAGCCAAAAGGCGGCGCCTTACACCTGCTCATTTTGCACACATAGAAACAATTACTCAAGTGCAAGCAAGAAAATGCCATTACAGGGAACCCAGTGAGCATACAGCCCACACTGGCCATCACGTTTTGTTCTGGGCTGCACCTCTCGCCTTCCCTCTGCCTTGCCAGATGACACACATGGACCTGCCGAACGCGATCAGCTGGGAGCATGCTTGGCCAAGCAAAACGCTTAGGCTAGTTTAGCTTGGCAAGGCTCAAGTGTTTGTTCATGTGTGCTGCAATTGTTTTGATAACCCCAAGCCATTTCTGTGATTGCTGCTGCAACTGCATCTCCTGTCCCTGTGTTTGAAAGAAGAAAAATATGATTGTTCAGCAACTATATTTGCTTGCTAGGTGAGGAATACCTGAGGGTTCCTACACCATCGTCGTGTTATAAAAACCTTACAATGTGGTCTTTGTTTTCAAGTAGTAAAGGCCTGAGGGATGAAGAGGTGGCCATGGCTTTTTCTTGGCAGGGGAATGCTTTGCCTTTCTATCACCTTTCATCACAGATCTCAACATGCATGTGATTGACACAAGTCTGTTAGCTGACCCACCCTGATGTCACAGTTGCATGGAGAAACAGCATCAGCTGTTTCTGATGAATAACCCAGTGTAAAAACAGAGGAATGCTATTAGTGACCTCCTAGAAGTTTAAAAGCATTGGAAAGGCTTGGTTTTCTGTTGCCCTGAAAGTTCTGTAGCCATTCAGGCATAAGAAAGCACACGTTGAATCCAAATTTTGCCTATTCCAGGAATGTGTCTAGCATGTTTTCCATCTTGGGAGACCAGAAAACTCCACCAGTTTACAGTGTCCAGCAAGCACATGCTCAGTAACTGTCCCTGGAGTTTTATATGATAAATAGGGACAATGTGTTTCTTGTCAGTGAAGTTTATCTGCTTTAAGATGGAACAGATCATCATTTAAAATTAAGGCTACACAAGAAAACAGTACAAAATAAGAAATAAAGGATTTTGCCTCTAATTAGGACTAAAATCTGAGAAGGTAGCATGAAGTTAACTGAGCATTTTTTTTGTCCTTATTTATCTTCACTCTTCTGGAAAATACAGAATGTGGGTTTTGCTACCCTAATAACCAGCGGGTTTTTTTCATAGCATTAACTATGACCGATCTGACACTCCCCCCCGCCCTTACATATTTATAGTTTTGACCTCCTCTAAGTCCTGTGACAGAGTTTCATAGTTTAGTTATGAGCTGGGTAAAGGAACATTTCGTTTTTATTTGTTTCATATCTGCCATGGCTTTTAAGTACCCACTAAATCCTTGCAGATTTGGTCTACACTTCAAAGTTTCTACTACAAGCAGGAGCACGTCTCTATTTCTTCATCTGCCATACAATACATTCTTCATCCTAGACATACCAGTAAGAGGTAAATGAAATCCAGTGGGAAAGGTAACTCATATTTTTAAGTTAACTTCTCTTGCCAGCCTGGAAGCAGATCCAGGAATCTCAATTTTAGCTCATTCAAACTAGAAGACAAGGCTGTTTCACACCTAAGACTTCAAACTGACCTGTGCAAACCACATTCAATACAGATCGTAGTACATGTCAATGTCATCCACTTATGAAAGACATGACATCATGGAGGGGAAAGAAAAGCTCTCCATTTAATTAACCCCGGCACAGTTCGCAACTGAATGGGGCTGGCATGCAGCTCTCCAGGGAATGCATGAGAAAACTCTGCATCTGCAAAGGTCATTCCTTTTTCTCGGCTATTCCACTTACCCAGATAAACAAGGCCAGAATCAGTGGGGTGTGCTCCAAGTCTGACCCACTTTCTTTGGAAGACTATATAAATGAAATTGATTTTCTGGACTAAAGGAAAACATCTTAGCTACTTTCAGCTATATGCAGAAGCCCTTGTTCTCACTCACTAATTGCTAGTGGATTTTCTGGTGAAGTAAGACTATGTCCTAAAGGTCTCTTTCTCCTTAGCTGGGCTGAGCCAACTTTCTTTAGAAGAGATGAGAGGTGGCCAGGGAAAAAGCAAAAGAACTCGTCATTTTTACTGAGTTAATTAGTTCCCATGCAAGACTAGGGCAAAGAACAACAGTGCCTCCTTTGCCTTAAGTAGCTGTTGTGGTCTGGAGCAAAGGGTGCTGAACCTGGTCAAGATTAATGTAATTGTTTTTTGGGTCTGGCCTTAAGGGAATGCACAGCAAGTAAAATGGTTTAGGAATCTGAAATCTAGGCACTCATCTAAAGGAAAATGGCTACCTTCCTAACTTTCAGAAGGCAAAGCTCTGCACTTTCCAAAAACAGAACTCCCTGAAGATATTCCAGTTTGGACACCTCAGAACTGATGGACGCTTTGGAGAATTTGGCTTTAACCTTTTGGTAACGACACGTCACAGTAGCAGGTCAAAGCACCCCAGTTCAGTGCCCGGCACACACACAGTTCTGCTAGCCCGCTGCTCCACTGTGCTGCTGTAGAGCTGATGCTGTTAGCCCAGGCAAAATGCCTCTGCTATGCCGTTTCCAGGATCCATGCTAGGCTGTTTAAAGATGGCCAGTTATAGAGCATTATATGCATATCTAAACCATTCTGACCTGACTGACAGGAGGCTAAGAGGAGCAGTGAACTGCTGTGGGTACTCTGGATGCTTAATAACACCATCTTTTTATCCTCCTGCTGACCTTTGTGCACAGCAATGGCAAAGTCAGCTTCTGTTATTTACACTGCTTTAAACCTACAGTAACATTGCTACCTCCAAATGTTTGGGTTGACTGTGCTGTAAACAAAGACGCCCGTTTGCGGCAGCGTGCATGAATTCAGACCTTCTATGGCACACACCACATTAAGCTCCAATAAACTCAGTGGAACTACCACATTACGCTGGGTAAGCGCTTGTCTCAATAGCTCAGATCTGAACTGAGGGCAAGGACGGTGGGGTCCGCAAGCAATTTCTGCCTGCACATCTGTGCCTTTCTTCCTTGGTTTGTCTCGGTAATGTTTCAGATGATTCATGATCCTGTGTTCCATTCTCCCAAAATCATCACAACTGCAGAAAAACTGTGCTTTATGTGCACATGGGAGCGGGTGGGAATCAGAATACGTGGGCCCTTGTAAGTAATCTCCATCAAGCCAACGTATACCGTGTAATTTTATGACTCCAGAGGGTTTCTATAGAGTCTATGCATTTCCTCCCCTCCTCTTCCTTCAGTTTAGCCTTGATTTTCATGTGATTTTAATATATATTTTCTGTATTTTCTCCATCCAGCTCTTTGTTTCCAAAACTTCTGGTCAGCTGCAGCACAAATAGAGCCAAACAAATTGCTGGGTTCTTCCATGCTTCCTTCCAGAAAACAGCTTTAAAGTTAAAACTGGTGTTAAATGCTTAAATACCAACACCTCATTTATATGCCAGCCACACCTCTGTATTTAAAAAAGCTGCAGTATAAAAATGAGCAAGATGGTGGGTATATTCTAAGTGGGCATTTAACACAGACCAGCTTCTCATGCCCTCCCCACTCAGGCCAGGCTGTATCGATGCATAAGGGAGGCAAAGTGACTCATAAAGCTGCAAGGAGATGTGATGTACGAGCATGTGGGGAAATGCTTTGAGTCTCAGCTGCACCACAGAGATATTTCCACTCATACCCTCCACATTTTACCCCTTGCTAAGATTCAGTCCTAGCTAAGGTTTGGCTCAAGGCTTGGGGCAGGCTGATTGGAGCCACCACTTCAGCTCCGTGGGGGACACTTGCTTAGTGTGGTGCTGCATATTGGCACAGGGAAACTGCCCCAGCACAGACAAGCCTTCCAACTATCGCATTGATTATGCCTTCACTATACATCCACAATGCTTTAATCAGCTCCATTTTCAAGCCGATCTAACAACATGCCTGTGAAATCCTCCTTAAGACAGTTTTGGAGGCTTGTTATCTACTTGGCTTACATCTACATTAAAATCTACTTGGTTTACATCAACATTAAACCTAAGCCTTGTGTTGGCCTCCTACCCAGAACAATTTCACCCTTGGGCACCTAAAGAGCCTCTTGCACACACAGTTACTATGATCACTCAGACTCCTTCAGGTTATACTGTGTTCAGGAGAGAGGAGGAACGGGAAGACAACAGCAAGATGCCCACTAACATCAACAAGGCCAGGATCTGGCATGTGCTGTTTTGCAGATATTCTCTGCTTAGGAAAAGCGGGGCCGTCCTATTACAGCTGTCTTTGTACTTGCCATCATTCTTCTAACGTGCACAGTGCTGGGGCTGTCCACTTAACAGAATTATCTTTCTTTGGTTTCTGCTGTTTTTGAATAAACATCCTTGAAACCTTTTGAAAGGTTAGGGCCTGGCTGCCATGCTTTTGTAATATCCCCCCACAGATATCAAGGGAAATTTTGCCTGTGTTGGTGTCAGGCACAGCAAAGACCTTATTATTGTTCTGATCCACTAAGCAACAATTGCATCTACTGTAAACTGAGTGGTAAATTCCAGACTTCATCCCAGAATACTTCTGAGACCAATAAACTTGGATACATTTGGAAACAGCATTTCTTTATGAGTTCATGCCAAGGAGATACTGGGTTCCAGATAAATCTCCAGAGTAAGTCTATTGACTTCAGTCCATTTACTCCAGGGATGAAGCTGGCTTGGTGTCTTTCCTGAAGAATTGCTGGATAATAATGATTCCTATTTAATTAAAAAGCATGCCAAGAGGAATTTCAGTGTTTAGAAATGTGCTTGTCACTCAGAAACAAATTTATACTTGGTCAGAAAGAGCCAATTGTGTTGGTTTTGTTTTGTTGTGTTTTTTTTTTTTTTTTTGTCCTCTGGACACATACACAATTATCTCTGAAACATCCCTGGGCTTGAATCCACAGCAGTGTCTCTGGGTCTGCGGTTTGATTATTAGAGGTTATTGCTTGCCTGCCTCTCTTGCCTGTTGTGCAAGCCAGTTCCTCTGCCCTTAACTCACTCTGTGCTTTGGACAACACTGCATTCCTTAATGTGCCATTACCAAACTAGTAAATAAGCACTGCTATGCTCTCTTTCTCCCTACCCTAAGTCCTACAGGCTGAGTATTCCTCTGTGAATTTATCTATAATTTTACAGAATCTTTGGGTAAGCAATACACAGTCAGGTATCTTAGCTGCTAATGTACTGCCAAACATACTGGACTGCCATCCCAGAGAGCTGGAAGAGATTTCATACAGGCTCTTGAACTAAAACCTCTCCAGCAAGTAAAGGAATGTGTTTGACTTACATTTGGAAAGTATCAGTGAGATAGTCCCTACTTGAAGACCTTGCTAAGAGGGAATGTGGGAGGTAAAGGAGGAGAGATTAGCTACAACTAACTTTTAAGTACAGAATTTAAAACTGGAAAATATTAACCTTTGAAAGTTTCATGTGGACAGTGATTCCCTATCTCTGCTGCACCCATCTTGCTTATGTGGACTGTATTTCCCACACTTCAAGAACATTGTTATATGACCACTATCCTCATATCATCCCACTGCAGCAGACCCATACTGCCCTCACAATATTCCCTTTACTCCATGCCCTGCTGCTTTTATTTATGCCTTTTTCCTATCAGCTTCATCTTTCTCCTGTAACAGAACCTTAAAATGGCAGCATCACTTAGAGCTTTTCCTCTCCAACACCTCAATTCTCCACCAAACCCCAGTGTAAACATCTGTACAGGGCATATCTCCATTGACTTCTATGCAGATGCGCCAACAAAGAAGTTAGCCCAGCTTCTCTGGGAATGTGCCATCTAGTTAAGACAAATAACTACTCCAAGCAACCTACCACCCTGCTAATCCTCTGGCCATTTTTAGAACTGATTTTTATTGTTCTGAAAAGTCCAAATAAATATTCTTTCCCTTCTGGTTTTCATCTCAGGACAGAGGTGCCAAACTACTGTGAAAAGAAGCATTTTACCCCCTAGCATTTCCAGCCAGAAACAGAAATAGACAACTAAGATTTTCCCTGCAACACTTCCCTACTTGTTCTGGACAGAGAAATGTATCTCCAGACAAAGACTCATCCTCAAATGTGACTGCTCCTGCAGTTTGTGGCTTCAGAACTCTCAGCACCGGATCGTAGGTTTGGTACAGCAAGATGCAAATTTGCAGCACTGGGTAAGTGATTTAAAGTTGGGAATAATGATGGTAACACAGAAACTAGAGCCAGTTTGGGCAGTTTTGAAAGAAACATCTGAAACATTACATGCAGACAATCACAAAAAACAGACTCCAATTCTGCTGACATTTATACATCCCTAATTCTTGTTCTATATTTGCAGCGTGAACAAGACCCAAAGGAAAAGCAGAGCTTCACTGTTCACAAGCTTCATTGTACGTTCCGCAATAATGAGCCTTTGCCCTGATCTTTACTGGGAAAGGCAGACCTAGGGGATGACCAGCAGAGACGTACAGGGCTATGACAGATCCTTGCAGACAAACACCAGGGTCGCGTGTGAGAGAGAAGCTTGTCTCAAGTCCTGCGATTGCCTTCTTGCCTCCCTTGACCTCTTCCTTCTCCTCTGTTTTCTCCTGATTTCTGTCTGCCTTTTTAAATTATTAACTCTGTGACTGTGCTTTTTAACTGCAAAGAACATTTTGTGAAAAGCGTGGCAGAAAGATAATGCTCAGTGAAGCATAGCTGTGCTTCATCTGAAACTGTCATTTGGATATTTCAAAGAGCTTTTCAGAAATTGCAAGCCAGGAAGAAAAGT